>NC_134288.1:7753973-8060266 GCF_949628215.1 Phalacrocorax aristotelis | reverse complement strand
TTGCCATTAGGCATAATGAACCCTTCCCCAAATAGAGTCTTGTATTTCTGTCTGGAAGGGCTCAGATAGTAGAGGGAAGAGCACGCTATAAACTAGATGAAAAGCACAATTCTACAATGTTAAAGCACTTGACATCAGCAGTGTCTATTAAAGGACATTGCTCCCAGAAGCATATGAACGCCTCCTGCAGATAATACTCACCAATATGCAAGCCATTTAAAATATGTCCATTTGTCTCCCACTACAATCCCATTCAGTCCTGCTAGCCCAACCAGGTGTTTGAGGGCACTCTTGAATGGTGATTTAAAACACATTTTACAGTACAGTTTTTCTAAGTCAAAGCTCTTCCCCTGCTGCCTGCTTCTGGGAGTACTCAACCCACAGAGCCTCAAAGAGCTTTAACAAAGTGATGACCAGAACAGTTTTAAGGGCCTGGCTTTTACCATCCTTTTGAGCCTGGTCACCTGTATAGCTCAATCCAGCTCAACAATGGTGTTGAAAGTGCTGAGATGGTTTGTATTTACTCTCAGGATTTGAACCATGGGAAAGCAATTAAATTTTATTATATTTTGAGAAAGTGTTCCTTTTAACCACTCCTATCAAATGATTCTGCAGCTATGGAAGGAAATCACACTGGATCGTCTTCAAAAACAAATCACAAAGACATGTTTTGGGCCAAAAAATTAACATCCTTACAATCACCATGCAGAATGTTTCTGTGCAATCCCTTGTTGAAGAAAGCACAAGCAAAACTGACTTTATTTGGGTGCCTCCATGGACACTGAAGATTAAAGATTCTTCCAGCTGCAGTTTCATCGTGGACACAATCCTCCACTGACAGATAACAAGGCATCATAAAGGGAAGCTGGATTTGCCGCCTCCTGTGCTGTTTAGTGGCTCTGAGATTCCAGTTCCCAGGTCAGCATCAAAATTTAACTAGCCCTATAACATCTGCTGTCACGCAACTGGGGATAAAAATGTGGCCTGAGGGCACCGCCACGTACTTAGCAATTCCCTTCCCCTTGAGCAAGGTGAATCTCTAAATACCAGTGGAAAAGAGCGACCCGGGTAGCATGTGTCCACTCTTTGACCCATCACATAGGATGATGGTAACTCTCTACTGAACACTGTAGAGCCAGGCATTTGCCCCAAGGCTTTTCCAGCTCCTCTGTGCACTGCTTCAGTACTGCAGCGCCTCCAGGAAAAAATCCACAACAGTAGCCAACAGTGGATGCTCAGAGAAAAGTGTACAGGACAAAAGCAGTGTCATCTTTGCCCTGGTATTGCCTTGTCAGCTTCAATTAATCTGCCAGTTTCAGACTTTCTAAGCCAAGCTTATATCCTCCTCTTTATGTCTTTAATAACTGACAACCGACTCTTCTTCTGACAGTGCAGGTATTCTTGTAGTTCTAGAGGTCACAGTATTGTAGTGCAGAAGTTTCAGTGTTTAAACCCTGCCAGTATAAATAGAAAGTGCATCCAAATTACATATAAAAAAGCCCATGCAAGAATGTTATCCAATGCCAGCACAGCAGTTAAACTCTTGCATTGTACTGCCTGTGCTAACTAAAGCAGGGTCATACCTTATTTGTCCACAAACATCATCACAGTCCTTGACTGCATGACTGTGTTCTATTTTTTGCACTACAGCACTACCTCACACAGTGCCTGGAAATGAGATACAACAGAAAGCAGTACCAACACTGCACCAGCATCATGAATCTGATGCTTCCTAACTTTCATGTGCTTGACTATGCAGGTATGATATTTCTTGATGTAGATTTTTATATGTAATTTTACACCAGCTCTTCTATTGCCTTCTAGATGTTTTCAAGAAAACATTATTAGGTATACCGAATCAATTATTCAGTGAAGCTTCTGTAACATTTTAGCATATTCTATGCCAACTGCACTCTAAGCTGAATAATCAAGGCCAAGTTCATTTCCCAAGCTGTTACCACCCTGTGCTTTTTTTTTTTTTTTTACATCCTACAAAAGTGGTGAAAATAAAATCCACAAACAGAAGTCTCTGTGACATGCCAACATCTCTGTGACTGTCTTCTATGCTGATTTTGCTCATTAACCCATGTTTGAGTATTCTATCTGACCTCCACAAATGTTCCCAACATAGTCAAGCAGCAGATTAGGGAAACATCACTCCTTTCTTTTCTGTAGGCTCCCACTTCCTCATCATACCACACACAAACTGTATTTGCTTTATCCAGTCCCTTCACTATTGCCTCTCTCTCATTCATAGCTGTCATGCCTGCTTCCATCTCTCTGATGCCATCTTCTACCAGCCTGATAACGGACTGCCAAACAAAACTCTCAAGCTTCCTCCCACACTGCTCTTCACACTGATGGAGTGCTTCCTAATATTTGCAAAACTAATGTTTCAAAATACTCATTTTCTGCAATTCCTCCAAAACTTCTGACACTGGGTAGGAGGCCAAGATGCTCAAGTTATTGCTTCTAATGCAGATTAGTATTATTACTCTTCCTTTAGACTCTTCCTAACTCTTTATCTATCCTAATCCATGAGCAAGGCTCATAGTTGCAGTGATGATTACAAACAGCAACACCCCATCACTCATACATTTTGTTTCAGTGTGAACACCCAGACAGCCAGCTAGACTTTACAGATATCAAGTCTGATCTTTTGTACAGGACAATCACTGAATTTTATCCAACACTTCCTGCAATGAACCAATGACTTGTCTTATATTCTAAAACTACCTGTAGCTCTTAGAGCACAGAGGTTTGGACAGACACTCTGAAATGTAGGAAACAAGCCAGAAGAAAAAAGCCTCATGAAATGCAAGCCAGCTTTTCACAGCTGGCAGCTGGGTGTGGGCAGAGCCCTCCTCCACATATCCCTCTGGTGAAACCTCCTCCTGAGCACCTCAGCTGAAGCAGGTGCGAGATACCTTCAGAGTAAATGCTCTGTCTCAGAGAAGATTCCTGGTCTTGCTGTACCACCATCATCTCCACAGTTAATATAATTTTGCCATTACTTCTGAGTTTCCATGGGTGCTATTCAGCCATGAGAACCTGTGTCCTCACACAAGCTTTAAGCCTCACCACAAACCTTGGTGTTCCTCAGGGGTTGACAAAGACATTAAGTGCTTGATGAGCCTGGACAGAGCAGAAGTTACAGGTGATTTGTCAGCCCATTTCTCTCTTGCAAACACACATATGGTCCCCTAGCTTCAAGACCATCCACCCTGGTGTCTACTCCTTCAAATAGCATATCCTCTTCCCAAGTCCATATTTTTAATAATGACCAAGGAATGAGTTTTGAATGGAACCTCAAAAAAGCAGTAGGTGGGAAAAGTTAGAGCAGGGCTTTCTCCTTGGGTAGCAGTAGCACAGATCCTTGTAGCTTACAGTGCGTCACTGTCAACACCTTTGCCTCTCCCCTTGACTTCCCTCTCCTGTAAGATAGCTAGTTTTAAAACAAAGTAAATGTAGCATGGTCAGCCCCTGGTGTTTGAAAATCTTTGAAAGGGAGACTGTGCTGTTATTCTGAGGAACCTTGTATTTACACTGTAAAAAGTGAGGTCTGACCCCTCCTGAAGAGAGGCCTCTCCCTGCTGAACTCACCATGGAGTGGAGCACAGCTTTACTGCCACAGTTTTAGACTACAACTAATGCAAACCAGCTGTGAAGCAGAAGCTTTTCAAAGAGACTACTCGTTTTCTACTGAGGTTTTAATTTTATGAATCTAAGGCATTTGAGTGACAGTTTGCTGAGAACATGCTCTCACTCTCCTTTATTTTCTGGGACTTCAGATGGATTCACTACCTGTACACCGAAGTGTGATCCACGTTTCTCAAATGTAGATTGAAATTTCCCCTTCTTACATATTTCATCACTAAGTACTTAAAGAATCAAGCCACTTCCTTTGAAAAATTCATGCATGTGGAGCTAACTGTTCATGCCAAATAGATATTTATGGGCTCATATTAAATATGTAACACAAACTGGCACGCAAGTGCAAGAAATTCAGGCACCTCTTGGAAAAAAATTCTATGGATTATCCAGATATTAACAAGAACCAAAATGTTTCCAGCATAAGAAAACATTGCAATTGATTAAGTATTCAGACTTCACTTCGGTCTCAGGGCAGGAGAACAATTCATAAGCAATTCATTCCACAAATATAAGCAAAATGTATAATTAGTCCATTTCAAATCAGCATTGCACAAAAGAAATGCTGCTTTCTAATCATTCATTATTTGACAGCTGATCAGAATGGACTCTTCAAAGAAAACAAATGCTCAGCAGTAGCAAAGAATTTCACTGCGTAGGTCTTTGGCCCCAAATTTATGTCTGTACTGAACTCAATACTGCTTTGCAACTCCTTGGCAAAGGAAAGTTATCCCAGTTACATAACTGAATTTTCCTTTGTAATGTAAAAAGTATTTTGTGGGTAGATGGATTTGGATATTAAAAACAAACAAAGCAAAAAAAAGTGGTCAAATCTTTCCCTGCCCAACGACAGTATTCGCACTGGTCTTTGGCCACAGTTTTAAATGTTGTGCAACTTCATAGTTTCATATCAGCTGTCATTTTAGCAATCATAACTGAAGAGCAAGGCATTGTCTAGGAATTAACAACAAGCTGAGAAGAGATGGCCTGATGTGCAATAAAGGGGTAACACATGCTCATGTGACCGCAGGAAATGCTCTGTAAGCTGGCTGGTATTGCCCTCTCTGCATAGCTGATGGTTTCCTATGGTAGCTAATGTGCTAGCAGTTTTCTCTTTGTATTTCACATCACTCATTAAATGACAAGTTTCTTGTATTCCAGAGATCTCTCCCACACACTCAGCAACAAGCAGTTTCCTCAATTGCCAGTTAAGACAGTAAGCTCTTTGGGGCCCAAGTTGAATATAATCTTTGTGTCTTGTGTTCAATTTCTACCACCTAATAATAATTTTACCAAAAGTCTGAGCAAATCACTGAACTGTTAAATTGTCAGCAAATGTAAACTTAGAAAAACGTGTGCTAAAAAGCACAATATACTTCTAATATCTAGCCTAGGATGTTGTTTGGGGATTTTGCACTGTAATTGTACACTTATATGAGGATTGACTAAGAAATGGCATAGACCTTGAAGGAACATTTCTTTACCAACATTACAAGTTTATCACTAAAGACAAAAATCTAACATAAGCTGTTGCCTTCTCTGCCAAATCATGACTCTAAAAATGAGTGGCACCCCCAGTTTGGCCACATGCATATTTCAAATATCTTCGCTTCATTATGAAACAAATTACTTTTGTAAATACAATAATGACACAAAACAACACTGTATACAGCACTGGTTAAAAAAAAAAAAGAAAGAAAAATGTTACTCCTTCAGAGTAAATAAGTGAACAGCAGATTTCAGTCTATTTGAATGTTACTAAAAGTCTAATGATATACTATCGTATCCACTGTTACATGGCAATTAAAATCATTATTTCAATCTAGAATACCTTTGTGCTATAATTTAATGTAATTTTTAGGAGCTATAGAACTTGCCAATCTAATCTTTTATATTTTTATATGTGTGTGACATACTGCATTAGCTATTTGGCTAATAAACCCTTCCACATTTATTTTCATGCGAGGGAAGCATGAAAATAGATCTCCCCTTCTGGCTGGCTGTAAAACAGGTTTGTTTTTTTTTTCTTTACATTCTTAATGACCAAAAGAATGTTCTATCCTCATTATTGCTTTTTTACTGGATTGTGTTCTCGCTCAAGAATCACAGAATCACAGGTTGGAAGGGACCTCAGGGATCATCTAGTCGAACCTTTCTAAGAACCAGGATACAATTGATAACTAGAATTAAAGATGAAAAGCTGAATGCTACCCCATTACACCTGCACCATCTATGTTTGTAATGAAAATGAACAGACTTAAGAAACAGCAGAATTTGGCTTTAGAAGTACCATGCTGCTGACAACAGCCATCAGGGAGGTGAGGCTGCACCCTGACACATGTACCCCAGCCAGAGCTAGCGCTGGTACCAAAAAAGTATAAGCGCAAACAAACCAGCACCAACTACGTTAGCACTTAATGAAGGAGAACATTTGTCCTAGAGCGCTGTGAGACAGAGTATTTGTCACCCAAGAGATCATTTATTCCTTGGTGATTGACGTAACACACCTATGATGGGTGCCTATTTGCTGGCGGGACCAGATAACTCATAAATGAGGGGACAGTGAGAAGGAATCACATAGGCTGCACAATCTGATTTCATTCAATTCACAGTCTGACCACCCACACCCACCTGGAGATGACTCCACTACACTGGTCTGGGAGCTGGTTCTCAATAGAGGCAAACACCACCAACATTTTTTCACTGATGTAATTGAACTATTATCATCTTACAATACTTGCAGAGCTCAGATTAAGAAAATAATTTCTTCCTCACACTTTAAAATAAAAAACTGAGCAGCACACACTCCCGGACATTCCTTTATTTGATGAACCCCTGCACATCACCCTTTTCAAGATCTCTCAACATGATGCAATAAACATTTTGTCCTTGAAGTAGGAGTTAAGAGCTTGGCTCTTAAAAGTCCACCAGAAATTTGATTTTTATAAAAACATGTAAATAAAAATTTGCCCTTTTCAGCTGGTTTAGCCCATCACCCAGAGTACCTGCCTGGGACAGCAATGGGGTGACCAAAAGGACTGATGTGAACTTAGCAAAGGTCTCAGTGGTCCTGGAGCCAGGTGACAGCGGGAGTTGCTCCTTGCACTAGGGAGACTGAGTGATCATGTCCCCACCCCCAAGCACTGTGGCGTGGGAAAGCACTGAGCACACATTCCTTGGTAGCACTCAGCACAGGAAGGCTCCTGGCTTCTCACTCAAGCCTTTCACTAGCACTCAGCAATGTAAATAAACCATACGGTCAGGAAGCTTCAGACTGTTCCTCCCATGAGCGAGAAGAAAGGTGGAAATATTTGTTTACAACAGGAAGACACATTTACTCCTGCTCCCTTTGCCTTGGAGTAAGCACCTGCCACTTGCAGAAACTGTTTTTCTGTTTTCTTTTGTGCTAAAGGCTTAGTGAGATTGCCAAAATTACCTTCCTTGCATAAAAATCTGAAAAGAAGTGATTTCTCCTAATACCATAGCATCGCCCTAGGGAACATTATCTGAAAGCATTTCAGGCACATGCATGCTCATACACATATGCATGAAGTTCCTCCCAGCCTTTTTGGTACAAGACGTGGTTGTGCCACTATTATTTGCAAGTGTAACATTTTCAAATGCTGAGGCACAAAATTTGCTGGTCTAAACCTCTTGATTGAACAAAGGGGCATCTTAAAAACTTCAGTCCCAAGTGAGTCAAGGGTTTGCCTTCTCAGACAGCTCAGATTCTTGTAAGCTAAGACAAAGCACATGTGGAAGCTGTGTTCTGGGTAAACAAAAGAGAACAGAAACCTAGACAGGAATCCAGAGATCTTCCAAGGCAACATAAGAAAACCCCAGTACTTTGTCAATAGTGGTGTTACATCCACGAGTATCTATTCTTATAGCAGTTAGTCAGGAGGCAGCATGGCTGCTATTGCTCCGGGAGACCGCAGATCTGGCACTTCAGCCTATCGATAAAGCTTTGACACTCTAGCACCTACAAATGCTGGTAACTGCAAGCCATAGTTTTACTAAAAAGAGAGGACTTTCGCTGTTGACAGTGCAACACAATCTCAAGACAAGATCAGTATGTCAAGGAGCAAAACATAAGGCAAAAACTGACTCCCGTTAGGAGTAGGACAGATCAAGCTTGTAGGAGTTAAGGTGACAAAATATAAAACAAACCCAAAACATAGGCTACATTTTATTGGTTTTTCTTTTTTTAGTTCCACACACAACCCAGGTGTCTCCAGCACGTCCCATGAAGGATTCAAGCCACAAAAAATACCTTAGTGTTAGAGATATGTGCTCTAGCAAAACTAGCACATGAAGTCTCAGGAGAGGGTCACCTCTCAGTCCTCAGCTATCTTAAATAATTTCTAGAATAAAATGGGTTTTACCTTGTTTCCCAGTTTTTGTAACTGTTTAGGATTTTATTTGCTCTCAGACTTAAAATCAAAGTGGATGCATCTGTCCACCTTTCACATTCAGGGTTGAGAGGACTTGAGAGTTTTGCAAGGGAGACAGCTAAGTGTAATGACACAAAAGGGCATTTTACCTAGAGGTTTTCAAAAAGAGCCCCAACAATATCAAAAAAGCAAAGTCAGAGACAGTCTCTCTCCCCTTCCATGCCTTCTACAAGAACTTAGGGAAGCCATGCAATTCCTCTTTGGTTTTCCAGCCCTTGGAAAATCTCTGAGTGAAGGACAAAACCAAGGGAGAGCTTTTTCCCAGTGTACATTTGCTGTCACTCCCCTCAGAGTGACTTTTTTCCTCCAGTGAAGCAGCCTCTCAGACAGCTCACCTGCATGTGGTACAGGTGGACTAGCACTGTTGCTGGCGGAGCTGTTGCAGTTGTACCTGAGCTGCTTTTGAACTAGTGAGTCTGGATACATACAGCTACAGCAGGAAAGGGCACAGCATGTTCAGACTGCATGGCTGATGGGCTTCCTGACTCTTCCCATTCACCAGCACCTGAACTGGGCAATTTTAAACTACTTGAGGTACATTAATTTGTGCTACTGTCACATCTTTGACAGTAATGAAGATATTTGCTAAGAAACAGCAAGAATATTTGCATTTTGATCTTCTGGAAATGTAACACTTGGCTCAGTTCATGCACTCATGGCAATTCATGCTTAATGCATGGCACTTTCAAATGCAGGTGTGCTGAGGTTTAGTAGAACGTAAAATCTAATCTTTAGTTTTTACTAGTCAAGTTCAATATAAACATCACAGTGGACTCAGAATATGAGGCCTACAAGTCAGGAATGAAACGGGACTCCCAGGGGACTCAAGGCAGAGGCACAGAGATGGAATGACATTTATAAGGTCAGAATTTTCTCATTATTCTTCTCATATGTAAAATGATTGATAAAGCTGAAGTGGTTATGCTACGGTTCCCCTCATGTGCTACTGTTTCATTAGAGATTATCATAATTCTTTGCAGGATTGCCTGGACAGGTGTTTTTAAATTCACATTACAGAGAGTACATCCAAATTTTAGTACTCTTCCTCCAATTCATCCTAGGAAAATATAAATAATTTAAAACCCAACATAATTCACAAAGATCAGGAACACTACACACTGGAGGAAAAAGCACATGGAATACCAGCCAAATAATGAAAAGCTGGCTGCCATATGCAGTTCATGTTTCTGAGCAACAGCACCAAAATGCTCATGGAAATCAAATACCATGCTAGAAGTGGGCTAAAGGGAATCACAAATTAAATTCCACCATTTTAATTTACTTTACACTTCTTGGCATTTCAGATTTAAACCCCTTCATGACTTTCTTGGGTTGGCAAGTGAACATTAAATCTTCTGAGTGCTGGTGTTTCCTACAGCTTCTCCAATGGAATGACCAGAAAAGAAGTTTAAGTTTTATTTTTAGAAATAAAAGTGTATTTTGGCCTTCCTGGTTGTACAGCAAAACAAAGTGTTATAAAGCTACAAGCACAAGGCTCTGTCTTTGAAGCCTTAAAGGAATCCAGCTGACTATTTTATAATCAATTATTATTATGACAACAATAAAACAGTTATTCTAAACTTTCTAAATCTTAGCTTAGTAACCTTAAGGAAAAAACAGCTGCTTTCAGTTCTGCTCTTCTGAACCTTACCTCAGTAGTCTGTAGGTAATTAATGATGTTGGTACTTTGGGAGTTAAAACAAGCAGATGTACCTTAGCAGGTATTAGTTATTTCTTAACAATAAAAACATATTTTTTTTTTTAGTATCAAGGTATCAGCTTTAAAAAAAATTAGTGGAGAGAATATACAGCTGTTTAATCACATAGCAGTTGTTCAGGACAGCATAGGGCAGAAGCATAATACTAACATTACTGTTTGCATGAAGTGTAAAACCACCTTTGTTTTGTCTCCACTCAGAATCTAGGAATTCACTCTAACACAACAATCACAGGTATGCAGTCACAAAATTAATTTAAAAAAACCAACCCAAACCACAGTTTCTGCAGAAAGGCACAGCTTATATTGATCAAATGTGAAGCTTTGCTATGGTATACTAGTGCCAAGTCCAGCACCTCTGCCAGAAATTAATTCCTTGATGAGCAAAACAGATCTATGAAGACTTACCTCCTTCCCTATCCTGACTGCCAATACCTAAGCTTTTCACTGTAACTGCAAAAGAAGAACTGGTCTACTATGAGGCTACGGGATTCTGCCTTCTCACAGCACATCCTGCAAGACACCAAGCTGTACTCACCATGCATCTGGTACGTGTACGGTGCTTGTCCGGCAGTTGGGGTACTGAAGCTGGATCCATAGCTCAGAAACCCACTCTGTCCTGGCGAATGGCTCAGGCTGTCCTCTGTTTTGATGCCTTTGGGGCATGTCGTAGGAACCAAGAGCACAACATGAGTGTTTGTCATACAAAGGTGTAAAAAGGCATGTTTATGAATTAACAATTTTTCAGCTAGATTTTAACCTAATAAACTCTTTTTTTCCTACACTTTTGGTTTTTATTATCTGCATTACCCAAACAGGTCTCTTAAATAATAAAGTCAAGTAACTTCATCACAAATAATCTTTTATTCAGCTACATCCTGTATCCACACCCAAATGGACTTTTGCTAAGATAAGGAAACAACCATGAATAATAGTGTTTTCAAAAACAATTTCTGAACAAATAGTTTTGTTTTAGAACTAAACAAACTCATTGACTCATGAACTTTCTGAACAGTTATCAGATACAAGCAATGATTAACAAAGCAACAGGATCTTCAGTAAAATAACCTCAAGACTTCTGTTCTCAACAGAGTTATCTTTCACTTGCATTATATTTTCAGCTTTGGTAGCAAAATATTTATTGGCAACTCATACAGGAGAGTTATCATCTATTCAGTTAGATGTATCATACAGCTCAGGAACAATAGTAAGCCCTGAAGCTACAAAAATCTTTTCATTACTAAAATCAGGCAATTAAACTGACAATTTACAGGAGGAACAGCAATAGCTGAATTAAACATTGCAAGATGAAACCTTTGCTGGTAGTGAAAGGGGTTGATATTTTATTCTGAGATGCTGCTGAGATTGTACAGCTGTATTATTAAAATAAACAGCTGAAAGGTGCCTCTTATTGCAAACCCTTTGGGCATGATCCTTCCCTCCTCTGCATGCCTATTTGCACAAAACAAAAAATAGCCATTGGACACACCCCGAGTGTTGGGACTAAACAAAGACCCTGTTGATGTTCTGGCCTTGGATTTGTACACTTCCTAGGCTGTTGTCATTTTTTCGCACTTGTAGGCAAACTTGCCAAAAGACAAGTCAAATTCATGTGCTTTTCACCAAACATGCCGTTTTCTTGCTTAATGACTCTTAAAAGCAACAAGTCTGCATTTGCTCACGTTGGGAATAAGTTCTCCCAGATAATGTTTTCCCTAATAAAAACCACTTCTTTTAGCTTTAGGTGAGAATAGCTATAATGCAATTTGACCACAAGCTAGCAACAAGATGACAATGCTGCACTGTAAAATGCAGGGAGTTTATTTGGACAGTGAACGAACATGTGTTGGTGCAAGCGTCTGGCTCCATTACTGCTGGGGAAGTGAGGGATTTGTGAGTGTGTGCAGAGAAGCCGCTTTTCATAACATCCCATGCTTTTCAATTACATCAGCACTCCGCATGCAAGCACTCAACCTACCCCAGCTACAATTAATCTTCAGCAAATGGGCCTTTTTGGAAGTCTAAAAATTGTTCTAAGACAGTGAAATAACTTAGCACCAAATTAATTTCCACACAATGTTCTGTTTTGTCTAGAAACTGGCCTAGTTTTATTTTTGTGCCTAAAAACAATACTGCTTCATTGTTGGTTGTCAGCCAGGTGGAGATTTTCATATGCTGTGTGGAGTATCATAGAGAGGGTATATGGGCTGGGGGAGGGAAATCACTGTTCAAGGATGCTAAGAGGTCATCCTCAGGATTTATAAGCAGCATATGGGCCTGACACATGTATGCCCTAAAGACTCTAGGCAGTAGCAAATGGCTCAACTTTCACCTGCTCTTACAGGACAACTGTTCAGAGTTTGCCTTGGAAATCAGCCAGCTGATGCAAACACACAAGTAGCTCCAGGAAGAGTCTCAAAACATTCCTCTCATCGTCCTGGTAGAGCTCCAGCTCTGCCAAGCCCATTTCCCTGGCCTTCCAGACCATTGCACTGAATTTCCCTTCAGTAAAAGCCTTGTCAATGGCTGTACAAAAGCTTCTTGCTGGGAGGCGATACTGTATTTGCCAAGCAAAGGTGTTTAAGAGCACAAGAGAAACCAGGAGCAGAAACAGAACTGTGAAGCCATTTTAATGCTGCAAGACTTGGCACTCACAGGATCAGCTGGGAGTAAGGTGCCCAAAGCTTTATGTTAAAGAGCTGTACCTATGCAAAAGCAGTATCTCTTTGGTCTTTAGGAGTGGAAAGAACTTCCTAGCTCCCTCAAGAGCTCAGTATTTCCGTGCAGAGCTTGAGAACACTCTTAATACTTGGTTTACCAGGCATTCCCCATCAGGGATGCTGGTTTAATTAGCTCCCCGCCTGAATCCCCCAGTTGCTCCTGTCCAGCACCATCTCCCCACAGCTGCTGTCAAGGCTGTGAAGGGAAGCAGGGGACAAAGCTGACCGGGGTTAGAAAAGTTTACTGCACCTACAGCTAACCACCGTCCATTTGCATAGAATCATAGAATAGAATCACAGAATCATTAAGGTTGCAAAAGACCTCTAAGGATCATCAAGTCCAACCTTATCAACCCAGCACTACCATGTCTCCTAAACCATGCCCTGAAGTGCCGCGTCTACACGTCTCTTAAATATCTCCAGGCATGGCGACTCTACCACCTCTTTGGGTAGCCTATTCCAGTACCTGACCACTCTTTCAGTAATGAAATTTTTCCTAATAGCCAGTCTAAACCTGTCCTGATGTAGCCAGAAGCTGTTTCCTCTTGTTTCTATCACTAGTAACTTGGGAGAAGAGACCAACACCCACCTCACTTTCAGGTAGTTGTAAGGAGTGATAAGGTCTCCCCTCAGCCTCCTCCAGGGTAAACACACCCCCAGCTCCCTCAGCCGCTCCCCATCAGACTTATTCTCCAGACCCTTCACCAGCTCCGTTGCCCTTCTCTGGACACGCTCCAGCACCTCAACGTCCTCCTTGTCCTGAGGGGCCCAAAACTGAACACAGTATCCAAGGTGTGGCCTCACCAGTGCCGAGTACAGGGGCACGATCCCTGCCCTGCTCCTGCTCGACACACTATTCCTGATACAAGCCAGGATGCTGTTGGCCTTCTTGGCCACCTGGGCACACTGCTGACTCATGTTCAGCCAGCTGTCAGCCAGCGCCCCCAGGTCCTTCTCCATCAGGCAGCTTTCCAGCCACTCTTCCCCAAGGCCTGTACTGTTGCATAGGGTTGTTGTACTCTGTATCCTTTCACCCATACCTTATTCTGCTCTGTGTCTTGGTTCTTCTGTAATAATACACAAAAAAGTTTTCTTAAAGTAGCTGCTATCATTGAAATCCCAGGAAGAATCAAGGAAGGCAAACTGTAGTTTACCTAAATATCATATTTACTGCAAAAGACTTTGTCTTGGCAGCGAGTCATGGGAACACTCACCAGCTACCACTCCTAAGTGGCACATCCTACTGAATCTGAGTTTCTCATGCTGCCTCATATCCTACTACTGACTGGCTCCAAACGTACCTAGTTTGTAAGATCATAACCCAGGATATCAACAGCTGATAGACAGTTCAAAGTAATCCTAACAGTTTTAACAAAGTCAGATTTTCCTCTAAGCCTAAGAAGAGAACATTGCCAAGACAGAAACAGCCTTTCATTTGAAAGCTTAAGACTTCAAATATACTTTTCTAGGAGCAAGTGGAAGATGTCCTCAAAGATAACATGATGTCGAGTACTCACTGTAGGAGGGTATGCCATAGGGCTGCCCTGGAGGAGGATAGGCAGTGTATGCAGCAGCCTGCTGGATTCCCGCGCTGTACTGAGTCTGTCCATATGTTGCCATTGCTGGGAAAGGCGGGACTGTCACTATATGGGGATAATGTCTATTCAGAACAAGAAAACAGAAGGTCTAAGACAATAGTTACTGTACATGATCTTCTTGAGCACATGTAGAACATTTCTAGACATTTTGATAAAACAATATCCAAAGTATGATGGGGAATATTTTGGGAAGTCAGAATTGACTAGACTGAGGCAAAAGCGTGTTTCAGTATATGGCTCCTGTTATGAGCTAATAAGATTAAGCTACCTAAATGCATGGGGACTTTAAGACTATACAAAATTTGTGGCAGTTTAAAAAATAAAATAAAATCAACACTCTGATTTTTGATGTTTCATTTTGCATTTGCCAAACAAGTGAGTGTAATGGGAAACCCCTGACATTTCAACATATTCCTCTGTGGTCACTCATGAACAAAACAATATCCAAATGATAAGGATTGGATTCCCAGGGGTATGAAAGTACAGTGCACAGTACCTCAAACCTTCTTTCACTCCATATCTAACAAGGTTAAGAACCAGTTACTTCATTGGGCCAGAGATGCACAGGGGAACAGGTGGATGGGCTTAAGGTGAATGCTTTTTAAGGTGATAGAAGTCTGCACAAAATGGCTGTTCAGCAAAACACGGTTTTTACATTACAGCACTTGGCGTGAGCACTCACTTTGTGGAGTACAGATGGAGAGGACACTGTGGTGCTGCTTTGCTGCTGCCTGGAAAACAAAATTAAAGGGTCTTAGATTTTCATCGTTTTCCATTCTATGGCCAAGCCAATACCACTGTTTTTACCGCTGCTGGTTTGAGAAAAATATAAAGAATTAGAAGACTTTGTTTTTAGTAAATCTCCAAAAACTGAAGTAGATAAGAAAGTTATTCTCCACTTAACAACAAATTAATATAGATTTAGTGTTTTAACTGAGGGTGATACTGATTGATTGAACTACCAGTTTCTTCTTCTCATGGGACTGATATCAATCATGAAGCTGGGCTTTGGTGGGATGACTCATATGCTAAAGGCTATAAAAGCAACTACTGTGATTATGGAAGTGATTTAAGGTCACTAGTGCACTTTTTGCCCTTTTGCTTTTTTGGTACGCTCCTAGACCATGACTCACTTTCTTTAATGTTCATTAAAATATATCAAATCAAAACAAATATTACAAATAGAACATTGTAAATCTCATTACTCTTGAATTTTTTGAGTTAACTATAACCTACCTTACTGACCTGCCGGCAATCAAAATATTAAACCAGTAGAAAATGTATCACTCAGGTTACATGTGCAGGATGCCTCCCAATGTTGCAGCTGTGTCCTGCAACACTACCAAAGAAAAATGTACCACCATCTTTATTTAGAGATCAATTTAGGTTTAATTAACTAAAATTTTAAAAAATCTAAATTAAAACCTGCAAGTTGTACTGAAAACATTATACCTAAATGCCACCATGAGTATTATGCAGGTTGCCTCCATAATGCCATCTAAATTTTGCTTCTCGGTTTCTGGCTGGAGATGTTAGATGTTATTACAGCACTGTAAATGCCAAAACACCCTCATAATCATCAATAATGACATTACGCACAACAGATTCAGCCTCTATCTGCTGGCTGCGTCAATGAACACACCAGACTAATTGCACACAGCTTCTCCACACAGAACATCAAGCAGCATGTTGTCTGCTGAAGGCAGCACCACCATCCTTGACATGGGCTGCTGGCATCTATAGTGTAGTCTGTTACACCAGATAGGAAATATCACTCAATCTCTTGCAGATGATGATCTCTCAACTGCAGGTGCACATGCTGGATGCAAAGGGAGAGTCCTGCAGTGCCCCCAGTGCCTGCACGTAGCTACCACCAGGCAGGAAACATCTGCAGTGCTGTCCCATGCAGCGACAGGGACGTACCTGCAATGCTGTAGAAGGATTATCTTCAGTATGAAGTTGTCCAAAACAGCACTACTTTATTTGTTCAGCTGTTTGTAAATTGGTGAATTAAACATTTAAAGCACATTTTATTTAATGAAATATGCAGGTACATATAAAGTCTAAATATTTGCAAATAGTCCTGTAGGTTTAAGTATCTTGTTATGCCATAAACATGGAAAGAACATCCAAAAAGATTTGATGTGCTCACATATGAAATGTTCGTTCTTCCCGATTTAACTGCCTTTTGAAATTATTCATTTCTGCACAGCCCTTTCACTATTTACCTGGCTTTATCATTTTACATTATATCGTGGAGATTACACCAAACTATTCTTAAATAGACATTTAAGCTGATGACTTTTCAAACTAAATTTTGTTTTAAAAATGCATTCTTATATTTGTTCAATTGTTTATGGAAAAACCCTAATGCAGGTGCATGAGTTCTAACTAAAAATATTAATTACTAGACATTATTCTTTTTTTAGAATGTTGATTTGTATAATATCCACTATATGTAATAATAATACTGAAAATATTAATTACAAGGGTTTTTTTTTAAAGAATGTTAATTTGTATGTTTACTGTATACAACAATAATACTGAAATTCTAAATTTCCTAGGAAACATAATACTGAGCTTAATAAGACTGAGGGAATTTCCTAGGAAACAGTAACATTTGATAAAAGATGGAAACATCTAAAATGCACACTTTCTTCAAAGAGGCAGCCCTTTTTTCCACAAACTTTGAAACCTTCAGAGTTAACTTCATTCAAAATAAAAAAAATTATATCATATATATGCACCCCTTTATCTTTTCTCTTGCAGTTCTTTAACAAGAACTATGCATTAGGTTAGACTAGATAAAAAAATGTCAAGATAAAGGTGTTTGTGCTTAGGTACTTACTGAACTCTTTTCTGCACCTGAAAGCAAACAGCCTTTTTTCTGTCACGTTCCCGAGCCTCTCAGCTCTCTCCCTGGCAACCTGTCACCCAGTCCAGTGCCTGCAAGCTGACTGCGACAGCTTTCTTGCCCCATGCATACCTTTAAGAGTCTCCCAACTGTTTCACATGCAGTATCAGAGCGGTGTTACTGCAGCACTGTTGCTTTAGTGGTGGCTCTGGTAATAAAGGCACTGATGACTGGGGGGAACAGGTTTCAGAGTGAGCTGGCCACGACTGCATTGTCACTGCTGTTTATCATTATTATTGTTATTAAGAGAAAAACCCAGCTTGGGTGCAGCAACTGACCCCAAGAATCATCAGTCCACAAGCCTATGCACTGGACTCTAATGTCTTTCCTAGCACCATGCTGGATATCTGTTCCACCCCCTTCCTCTCCTCTCTGGGTATGAAGAAGAAACAACACACTCGCCCAAATACAGCCACTGTGATCAAAAACACTTTCACCACCCACTCTCCGCTCTTCCTCCTCCAAAGTGCTTTTCTGTGCCACATCCCTCTCATTGCACCCTCCTCCACAACAGAACCAAGCCTCGTGCCCTTTCCAATCCCACCTCTCCTAAGTTGTCCCCCAGTTCTGCCAGAGCTCTACCTCTGGCTGAGTAAACACCCAAAACACCGCAGGAAGGCAAATATCACAGCTACAACCCCCTCGTGTCCTCTTCCAGGTTCCCTTGCAGACACTATGTGCTCTGAGCACTGACCCGTTTGCAAAGAACAGCTCAGCCAAGAGTGTGCCAGGGGAGGGACCCTGCAACCTATACAGTCCTAGTCAATAACAGGATCACCCTAATCACTGACAGAAACAAAAACCATAAGGACTCCTTCTTTACACTCTTACAACCCTGAAACACCTTAGAAAAGTAAAATCCACCGGCAATCCTGCCTTTGTTCCTCTATGTGTAAAATGTGGGTATCAGTAACCTATTTCCCAAGCAACAGGCAGATGTTTAGTTAAAAAAAAAAATATGTTAAAAATTGGCAAAGGATAGTGCTAAACAAATGTACATATTCATTCATACATACAGATATAGAAAAAAAAGACTGTTTTAAAACCAAAGCTTGCCTTATCTGACATACCTTCAAACTCACTATGAAAAATTGTTTTCTTTCAGGTAAATCAAAGCAAATCTAGAAACTTATATTTTTAGATTCTGAAAATAAAAACGATACCATTTCTGTCACACTGTTCTGCATTCCTAAACAGAATTGAAGAAATGTACTTTAGTTTGCATTAATTTGTAATGCCTTTTCATTTGAAAAATAGCAGAACAAACAGTTTAAGCATAAGCTTAATTTTTTTTCTGTTAGAAAAATATCACATTTTCAATTTTTTTTTTTTTGAAAGTGGTAAGTACAGAGTAAATACGTTTGCCAAGAATGCCAATTGGGGATTTACTGCGTGTGAATATGCAATACACTACTGTCATTGCCAAAAAAGGCAAGTTAAACCTGCATGTGCTTCTACCCAAAAGTGTAGGACTACAGGCAAAATGTGGATTTGAAAATTATATTAATATAATTGCACCTTATACCACATCTACCTAAACATCCACATAAGTAAGGGCTGCTACTAGACTTGCTAAAATCAAAACTATATGTGTATTACAGAGCTTATATTTGCGTGCTTTTATTGCATTAAAAGCTCTGGCAGTCTGATATTTGCGAAACACACCAGTATTTTCCTGTTCTTTTAATTAACAAGTAGTATTTTCAAGGGGGAGAGCATAATCTTGGTGGCACAGGGTATCATTCTGTAGAAAAATAACCATAATATTTCTATAAGAAACATACCAACATGAACTGTCACTAGCAAACTGGCATCCAACAGTACAAGTGTTATGTTGGCTCTTATTTATATTCCATAATAACAAACCATTTCTGCACCAAGAAGTTCACAAAATTATGTATTTAAAAATAATTTCTAGCTCTAATCTTTTCTGCAAACACGTATATTTAAAAGGATGTATCCTTTAGATTGTTATCCCTTTGACTGCTCTTGTAAACAGGTAGTCATGATGTAAGTGATTTAACCACGCAATTTCTAATGCCTTAGCAAACATGCAAGCAAAACATCTCCTTACCTTCTAAGAGCCTATAAATGAAGAGTTAAACATACTACTAGAATATAATAGCCAGTGCCTTTTGCTAACTCCCCTCCAACAGGAGGGCTGACAGATCCTGACCGCAGCAAACAATAGCTGGGATTGTACTAGCAAGAACTAGTTCAGCTGCATCACTTGCCAATAATTTTTTTAGCAGATTTAACATTCTTCTGTTTCCTTCACTTGAACAGTATGATGGGGGGAAGGAGGAGGAGGAGAAGAGCAGATAAATTTCCATCAGAGCCTCAACCACTGAAAGAATTTATCCTTGGTACCTGCCAAATGTGAAACTTCAGACCAGAGGCCAGCAGGGCTAATCGTTTGGAGATTATAGCAATGATCTCAGAGCAATGCAAACTGGGGCATGGGGCTGCTTTGGCAAAACATTTTCTGGCTGCATGATACGTTGTTGAGTCTGGGAGCCACTGTGCTCCCCACCCAACAGCAGCAGCAGAGCCACCAAAGCACAGGTTCATGCCACCACTGGGGCTCTAGTGAGGTCCAACCAAAAACTACCAGCTCTACACAAAATATGTTTTATACCTGTAATTATTCCAGCGCAGCAAACACACATATGTGTGCATACGTATGCACCTACTACACACAGATGTATATCTACATATAAAACATTTCAATTCCATTTGCATTCAAACCACTGCTGAACTAAAGGATTCAGCCACAATGGGAGTGTCTACAAAAAAAATACTCAAATATCTCAGTTGCTCACTATGCTGTAGAACTAATTGTCAGAGGCAGAGGCCTTGCTTGTGGCCAGTTCCCTTTGGTTACATATATACACACACACACATATTATATTAAAACCAGGAAAAAGTAAGCAAAAGAGGCAGCCTACCTTCTATGTCATCTGGAGCCGTGGCATAAGTGTTAGAAAGGTTAAGCTTCAGTCTGTCAGGGCACTCTCTATTTACAGTCAGGCTGGGTGATATCACTAGATCTAGCATTTCCTTATACCTGAAGGAAAACAAAGGAAAAATATAATTTATTCATTAATTATGCATGCTTACTAATGATTCAATTTTTTCCCTAAGAGTATAAATATTAAAGCTGATTACCTAAACCCAGGCTTCATATAAATTCCACATAATAACATTCACTAAAGTTTTCATCAACGGGAAATGCTGAATTAAAATGAAGTACTTGCTCCCTTGGAGATTACACCCATCTGATTAATGCTTTCCCTTTCTTCCTGGATTTTGCCATATGAAAACTAAATTCGCTTATCTCTCGTATACCATCAGAGCGAGAATGTACACACCAGTGTCCAGTGAGGCTCCAGAACAGACTATTACGGGCTGCAAATGAAGTCGAGGGCAGTTAACAGCATTATCTAGTCTTACAAGATAACAACATTAGTACTGGTGATAGGATCAGTTTTCCAGGGAACACCTAAACCAGGCACTTACCATGTCCTGACCATTAGGTGGCAGTGACACAAGGACAGTCCCTTTCATATAAATAACCCCATCTGATTTAACTGAAAATCTCTAATGAACAATATCTAGGACTTGAGTGTCCAAAGAAAAACATAATTGTGTGCGCACATGCCCTACACTACAATGAAAGCTTACAAACTCTGCATTACAGAAACAGTTGTGAAAAGACAATACCTAAATCATTAGTTCAGACCCTATGCACAACACTGATACGTCTATTCATCTAAACACCACCATTACCAATATATGTGCCTAACTCCAGCTATACACCTTTTTAAGAAGTAGGCTCTGAAGACGCTTGGAATAGAGCTGCTCGCTTCCTTCGAAAGTGTTGGATGTTTTGGATGGGTACAAAACGTGGCATTAAGTGCACAGATTTGCATAACTATGTTTGCAAGTTTACATAAAGACAACGGGGGTACATCGAGGAAACTGTTACATTAGATACCTGCACAATGGCTTTCATGCAAGGCAGGTTTCCTGGACACCTTTACACCATAATGTTCTGCTCTTGTTTCCTGTGCAACCAATGGCTGCAGCTGGAACTGTGAAGAAGCCACTGGCCAAAGAAAACCTGAAGCTGAAATTGTCAATCAGTTGTATTCCTTTTTTTTTTTTTTTAAGTACACCGAATGCCATGGAAACCTGTTTGAATTTTCCAAGACTACACCAATGTATTTTGCAGCTTTTGGTTCAGGTCCAGAGCAAATAATGAAGAGGACGACTCGAAGATGTTAGGTCCTCCTTCACTTTCTGCAGCCACATAGAGTATGTCCTCACTTCAGTCCCCCAGAGGCTGTTGGAGGGAATTAGGGCTATTAGGGAAAAGTGTAACTGTGCTCTTGGACAGAGCAGGGCCCAGGCAAGAGCAGATGGGTCAGAGGGAATATGGTGGTGAGCGGATTTGAGGCACCTGGCTGCAGCCTGCATGGGCTCCCCTTTCTGCACAGCACTGAACATGCTACCTGCAAAGGCAGGGGGCACAGCCCTGCTCTCAGGCTGGGACTTATCTGAGCTGGACTATAAAGGTAGCAGATAGCATGGCAGCAACAGGCTGGTAGAAATCCATAGCACACATAAAATGTCATGAAGTTAAAGAAAACAGCACTTAAACCTCAAGTCTTGACAGTGGGCTTCTGCAATACTAATCTAATCTACACACTTCTGTGAGAAGCAAAGAGGTTTGTTTTGATTTTCTGTTTAAATACTGCTGTATGACTCTACCAGCTTTAAGAAACAGAGCGCAATAAACCACATACCTTTTACCTGAATCTCTCCAAATGCTTTTACAAAGCCCTGACAGAGGGTAAGTATTGTTATGAACAGGCACAAACCAGATGAAGTATTTTACCTGTACCTGAACAGCAAAAAACAAAGCTAAGTTCATGTTCACTTTCCCCACCTAACAGCTGGAAAGGCACTCTGCCCAGGCAGAAAAAGCATCCATCCTCTGTGAATTTGCAGAACTGTTAAAAATGGGTATGAAGCAGCATAACCATCCTCAATGCCTGGAGCCCTGGTCCTCCTTTCTCCAAATGGGGTCTGGCTCTTCTTGTCTGCCTCCCTTGGAAGTCTATGGGGGCATATGCATTTTCACCACCAACACAGCCTCAAGTCCAGAGGCTGGTAAAGGCTTCCTGATTATCTGCCATGAAGGAGGCCTTAAATGAGCAGTAAATGACCAATGGGGTAGAAATACAGTATTCTGAATCCAACACTTGTGAGATCCATGCTCCCTAACTGCTGCATGTTACAGATTTGCTAAGAAAACAAGACTAGCATAATGACCAGGGCTGCCTTGCAGCTGGAGGATATTTGTTGCTAGTGGGCCTCAAAGGGCTCCACCTTCAGATGTGTTCCTGTAAGACAAGCACAGTTCCTGCCTCCCCCTCCCTACCTTAGACACAGACACTAAAGTACTGCAAAACAGAAGTAAAAATGCAGGTGCACAGGGACCACCAGTTGTCCCCATAACCAGGGTCCATGCTACCAACTGCATGGAAATGCAACAAGGTACCAGATCTGTATAAGGATTTAAAAAAAAAAAAAAGTCCTTAGCTGTACAAATTCCTCCCTAGGTGACTCAGCCTAATGGCAGAGCCAGAACAGCAATCCAGGACTCCTGACCTAACTCTCAACAAAACAGAGCCCATGAGAAACTTTACTCAGTGGAGCAAGTTATACTCTAAACTGGTACCTGCAGATAGAGGCTTTACCAAAGCACATGTGCGTCTGCTCCACAGGCAGTCTCAGGCATGGGGGAGGCAGGCAGATGCCTTGGAGTCACAGACCGTCAGGCAGTAAGGGATCATCAACTCCTTCTGCACACTTTGCTTATGCCAGAGAAAAAGAGATTTTTCACCTGAAGCAGCTAATTTCACTCTTTCACTGGTACAGCCAGGCTGCTGCAGAGAAAGGGGTCAGAAGGCTTTTGTAGTGCTCACTTCTCAGTGGGCAGGAAAAAGGTCTCTCCTACAAGCAACTATGTCTCCTAAGGCCCTCTTAAAAGCAGCAGGCTGGGCGGGGACTTTTTTCCCAGAGAAATTACTTTATTCGCATCCACTGGCACCAAATTAAATTTTGTCTGCGTGGCTGAGAAGGCGGGGTTCAGTTTTATACCATATCTTCCTTTCCACTGCAAGCAATATCTAATTTTTCCCCCCTTATTTTCTTAATGCTATACCTGAATTGAGGAAAAGCACGGCTCTCCCAGATCCTGTCAAGATGGGGATGTTCTACATTGTTTCTCAGATAACACATGCCCTTCAGCATAATCCAAAACCCCATCATTCATGACACTGCCCAGACTGCTGCCAAGTGAATGGGAGCAGATGTTTAAAGGGAAATGATCTTTTATAATGATTAATGCACTTTAATTACATCATTGTCCAGAGATTTCATTAGCTACTGACTGATGATTTTTCTATTGGTTTTGTTCTGTTCACTTTTGTATTCGAAGTCACATCACACTTCTCTGTATTTGTTCTATAATATTTTCCTGGGGGCTTTTTTCAGCTTCCATTTTTCTTTAGAGTATGCATTAGTTGCATGTACAAACAGGTAACTTTTCACAGAAATGCCTGTCTAGTTGTGCATGTCACGTATCCATTCGTGTTGTTAGTGGCTTTGCCTGTTTTGCACACACCATTTACCAATTTGTTCATGTGTATTTCTCACTTGCGTACTGCTTTACAAGAGTCTCTGAAATTCCAGTTTTAACAATGTCAATCTACAGAAAATCTCTAGTAAAATAATGGAAGCAGGATGGTATTTAATGCAGTAAATGACACGCTAGAGTGCAACTGATGAAAATATCAGGTCTCTGCTTGCTTGCTTTTTAGAGCAAAAACATTTTCTGGCTTAAGTAATGTACAGTAAATCAGTAATAAAGTTTGTTGAATGTAAGCTTTTATTAAAACCAGTGATGGCAGCATCTAGCATGTTGGGCTGACAGACATCTGGAAGAGCTTTTGGCTGCTATAATTAAGAACCTTGTGTGAATTTGGTGCTCAGCTTTTCCATTAGAATCCCCTACTCAAAAACCAGTATTTTGCCCTCAAAGTTGGCTCACAAAATATCTGCCGAGAACAGAAACTTCTCTCTTTACTAATGTTTAGGAAGGAAAAAAGAAAAATAAAAGTCTTTTTCAGTCATTCTGAAGCTAGGAATGCCAAATTAGACATTTTAAGGTTTCACATTTTTGATCGAGGTGTTGGGGTAACCTACAAATCACATTTTCTTTTACAATGATGTTTTGAAGGCAATGATTCCAGACCCCAATTCAAAACACTCCCTCATGTGCTGAAGATCAAACTACTGATCAATCCCATCTCTCTCCAGCAAAGCACTCAAAGTCAGGCGCAAGTGCAACGCCAAAGCAGGACCCAGTGTGCAGACCGAGACAGTAATGTGCTCTGGATACTGATGGTGCTGAGAACTTGACAGATACTTTCCAAGCACGAAACAGGAAACCACCATGGCACTGTGGGCAGATGTAACCACAACACAGCTCTGCTCAGCACAGCTGAAAGGCCAGAAGGCACCAGCAAGAGATGAAGGAGACCCCTTCCAAAGCTTAGACCTCTGCTCCTCAAGCATAATTTAAAGCACCTCCCAGTCTTCTTTAACTTGCTTTTAACATCCTCCTTCCAACACACTAAAGCCATCATCTCAGGACCGTGGGCATTTCCATCCCCACTGTGGAGGCAGTGGACTTGTTCCTGGGAGTCTGCATATTTTGCTCGTCTCTACTCCATTTCTGGGGTGAGATGATCTTATTCTGGCTTCAATACATAAAAGTACATGAAGTGGAAAAAATGTTCAAAAAAAGCACTTCCAGGGCATTTTCAGTAAATAAGACATCTGGGTAGTAAGTAGTACCAGGGTAAACTCAGTGGCCAAGTGATGAAGCCATTGCAGAGGGCATGTATGCAAGGAAGAGCATTTGCTCCATAATGAGATCATTGCCCCACCTTGGGGTGGGGTACATAGTTACATTATCCTCCAGCACAAAATATCTCAGACTAAGGATTCAACCAAGAGCAACAGGAGGTTGATGGTACAGTTCAGAATGGACATACCAGGAGTAAAAGACAGTATGGGGGAAAAAGCTGTCATGGTCGTGTAAAAAATAATGAGCTCTGAATCTGCCATCAGTGGAGGAAGTTAGGAGCCCCGCAGAATGAAGTGGGTGAGAAACGAAAGACAGGACTCCTGCCCTTGAGAAAAACCTGCCAGATGCTACAATGGGAAAGACAAGACACTTTAAGTAAGAAATTGCAAGGAAAGTTTGTCCATTAGGGGAGAGGAAAATCTAGAAATTACTTTCCCTGCAAAAACCCCATGCAATGATCTTAAGAATTTTTACTTGTATCTGGCTAGAGGCCAAATACAGACTTAAACCACTCGATCTTCCTAAACATATGCATATGCCAACAGAGAGCCCTAGGCAGGAGTGGTACAAGCCAAGTCCTCTGCTTTTAGCTTTGCTAGGAAGGGGAGGCATAAGACAGAGATTGCAGCCTAATTTCAAGAGTAACATTTTTGTCTTGCTTCCATGACTTTATCTGATTTTAATTACTTGATCAACTGCTTTCACCTTTATTCTCCTCAAAAGATAGTGCGGATTACTAAGTACAGATTTTCAACTTTATTACTCCAGTGCTACTCATCATAAAAAAGAAGTCTGATTCCCCACTTTGTCCAGAAGTGAATTACTAAAAGTAACTGCAAAGAAAATGTGAAGATGGCTTTCTCAATCTGTGATTCAAAGAAAAACAAATAAGACCCCAATCCTAAAAAGTTTGTCTTTTCTTCATTCCTAAGGAATGAGATATGTTGTAATTTTTTTTCCCACATAGGTAAAATTTTCAAGAGCACCTGCTACGTCTCATTAGTTTTCATTAGGAATTAAGACTTCTACTGTTTTAATTCCTTGGGAAGCTTGGCAGCTTAGCCAGCTTTGCCAGGACTAACTGCTTGCAAATTATGCTCCCCATTTTACTCTGCTCCTGCACAAAAAAAAGGAATAATTCATAAGCAGGTAAAATGCTATTATCTTGCAGCCACCTTCCAGGTGGTATAATAACAGGGAGTCTCCTATACTGAATATTTTGGCTACTTACATCCACACATTTCAAAAGCAGAGGAAAGTAATTTAATTTCCTCTGCCAGTACTTTCCTCCTCACACTGTTAGGACATTTTCTCTCTATCTATAATAGATCCTTTATTCCTTCCATTTCAAGAACTCAAAAATGCTTCAGCAGGTGAAAACCATGATGCTATTTTCTCTTTTATAATGAATCTTAGCTCATCCACAAGTACATCTGATGCAGGAAAGGCCTGAACAGGCATAAAGTTAAACCTGAGCCGACATAAATGCTCATGTATAAGACTGACAGTACAGCCGCAATGACAAGATATCCTTTCAAGGTGACCTGCGGGGCAGCGTCCCTCAGGCTGTTTATGTTCCTCAGAGCTGCCTTTCACTGACGTAATCGGACAATAAAAGCAGCAGTACTTGTCTGGATTTATCATTGCCCAGCCCATTCCAGACACAAAAAAGTAAGTAGGCTCATAGTAGTGTAGCTTGTAGCACAGCACTTGGGGGTGGGGGTGCATAGTTGCATTATTCTCCAGCACAGAATATCTCAGACTAAGGATTAAACCAAGAGCAATGAGAAAAGTTGTGGTAGATAGGCAAGGGATAAAGCAGATTAGAATGAAATCAGAAATTAAATCAGGTGGTAGCGAGGCTGCTCCACATGGCATGAACACAGCTGACCCTTGCAACTGCTGGTCAGATTGAGTAAAGTATGAGAGATGAGAAAAAATAGGTGAGACAAAGGAGCTGGGAGGTATGTTGACTAAAATGTAGCCCACAGCAAGGAAAATCTTTATTTCAACTGAAGTAGGATACCACTCGCTTTCTGGAACAGCCAGGGAGAAACCCACATCTGAGCAGTGCCCTTGTGTGGCTCAGAGAAAGCTGGGCTGAGGCCGCACACGAAGCATGCAGGGACACCCAAACCCTCCCCGGCCAGAGCACAGTGGTTTTGAGCTCTGCTTCTTCACGTCCCCTCATCACTCCCCTTGTGTACTTATTGTCACCCACTTTTTAAGTCTTACTGTTGGTCTTCCAAAACATTCATCTTTTGTTCAGGTCAGCACTGGCATAGCTGGCTATAAGGTTATGTTTAAAATAGCTACAACTCTAACAAAGTAAGAAAGATATATACATAGTGCTTCAGTTTAAACAAAAAAAAAACAACCAAAAAACCCAAACCAACCAAACAAAAAACCACAAAGAAACCCACAAACAACCCCAAACCTGAAATAACAGCGCAAACACCCAAGTTAAGGCCCGGGTCACAAATAGATTTGTTAATTCAATAGCCAAATGGCAAACTTTTCACAAAGAAAAACAGCCCTTGCTTTTCCATACTAATTCCATGTATATCCAAAATGATCCACTTAATGTTAAAAAGATTTGGTTTGGGTTTACCCTAAGATTTTCAAATTCCCTTTTCTTTTCTAAATGTGTTAATTCTAAACAATTTTAAGAAAAATAAAGAGAAAATAACAAAATAGATAATTTCTGTTCCACTTCTGAAGCCACTATTGTTTAAAAATACCCAAAGTATTCCAACAGCTTTAAAATCCTTCCCCACAGGTTTTTTTTGATTTGTTTTGTTCTAAATGAGACAGCCTTTCTCATCAAAATTTTACTTTCACTGGAAGTTTTCTTTCTTGCTCTACCAGACAGTAAAAACACAGATGAAAAATCCTGTCTCATGAACTTTTTGAGCCAACTTCACCTTTTTTCTTGGAGGAAGTCTGCCTTAAGGTTTTTGAGTGCTTGGAACTGGCAAAAATAATTCCAGGTCTTGTTTCCTTGGATGTCCTGAATTTCCAGAAGCATTGACTTCCTTCACCTTGCTTTATCACCTGCTATTCTAGACTGCTTTTCTATGTTTTTTATAACTTTATAACATGCTTTCTTGTCTCAGACCTGTTGATTTTAAAAAAAAACCAAACAGGCTGTCTTCATATAAATAAATGTTCTTCCTACTCCTAGCAAGACTTCACTACTCCCTTCTCCAAGTGTTCTTTCCCAGACCCACATGTTGCGGACACAGAGAAATACCAAGAAGAAAGCCAGGGCTGGGCTGGGATCCCCGCCTGCACTTCCTGCAATTAACTCGGGAAGAGATTGGAGGAAGATAGACCAGGGGAAGCATTAGCATTTTCTGCTTGAGCAGTCCAAGGTAAAAGGGATTCAATGCACATAAAAACAAACAAGCTGAGCTACCTTCACTGTTCGTTATGAAGGCACCGCCTGAAAGGTAGCTTGAAAATTTGAAGTGAGCTAATGATGGGGTTCGCACCACAGACTTTCAATCTGGCAACCTAACTAGGAAATATATTATATTGCTTTAAGTCTTTGGGTATTTAAAATTAATTTCAACACTAGTATTTCACTTAGAATAAGTCAAAAATCAGAAAGTTGAATTTTTCAGAATGCCTTTTTTTTTTCTGTTGAACCTGTTTGCTAGGTGGAGCAACATTGCAGAAGTTATTATTTGCCAAAAAATAAAATGACTCAGCTGTCTTACTATGGACAATCAAGTACCACACAGAACAGACTAAGTTGGTATAGAAACACTATGAGCTTATAGCCTACAGTCATTTGAAAAATAAAATTGTATGTATATACACACGTATATATGCATACACACAAAGGTATACATATAATCTCTTACAGTTTCCACATTTCTCTGTGACACTCACAAGCTTTTTAATTCCATTACGCTGCTTCTTATCCAGATCCCCCAAGCGCACCAGGGCTGCATGCGACCACCCTGGCAGCTCCAGCTACAGAATCAAGGCCCATAATGCTAAACAACTGCCTCCAAAGAAGGGGCTTCACAAACCAGGTACTGTAGGGTCCGGCTCATGAGACGTACTTGCCACTACTTAGGCACTTCTTTTCATTCTGAAGGACTATGCTTTTCATCTCTTCTCTTCAGAATCACAAGGGCTAAAAACTCACTTAAATGTAAATCACAGAAATATGATTTAAGAGAAACGAGATTTGGAATGAGGAAATAACAGCTGATAACTTAGATATGTTGAAGTCACCTGCATTCTGTTACAGGAGTGTGCAAGAATGTGTTTTGTCTTGTAGCCTACTCATTACTTCTATGTCAAGTCACTGATTTTACCTACCTTCGAAATTTATAGGAAAAGTAGCTCCGAGAATGTAAGTCATCTACAATTCTTGAACAATAACCTCCACAGAGAAGAAAACCGAAAGAAAACAAATAAAATAACTCCTTCCACAAATTCTGCAGTACTCAGAATCAGCAGAGTTGTGGTTTGTGTGGGATGGGACCACAGAAAGGACAGGTGTGGGCAGCAGCGTGCTCCCCCATGCACCCCATGCTCCACGCAAGAACAGATGAAATCAGTTATTCTGCCCACTGCTGCTGCAGGAGTTACCTACATGCAACTGCAGAAACACAATAGATTTAACTGCATGAAAAGCAGCACAGTTCTGACATGGTATGAGGAAAGACTTTGATGATCTAACACACCTCTTCACTGGGATAAATATATATTTTGCAGGGCCTTTAGCAAGTCTGTGGCTAATTCACAGGGGAAAGCAAGCCAACAGGGAAACCCGAATAGCTCGCAACCAGAACAGTAATTTCTGCCACATCTGTAAGAACATATCAGAACGTTCTCAACAATGCTGGTCAGTAAGTGGGAGAAATGCTGAAATTATCATACTTGTTTCTTAAAATGTCAAACTTTTCCAGCCATGAAGTTGCCGCCTCAGACAGAAAGACATGGAAGACACTTTCTGTTGCCCACAACCTCCTCTGAGCATGCTCCCCCCCACCCATGCTAGTGGCTCACCTCCATGTTTGCCACCATGGGACCGAGGCTAGTATTTTTTACGCTGTTTTCTCTCTCAATTACTTTTTTCCAATCACCTCTTAGCAGTAGGGTTTGAACCTGATTTTTTGTTTGTTGGTTTTTGGGCTTCCCCCCCCCCACCTAACTGAGTTTTCTGCTTTACATACTCCATGGTGAGGAAGGAGTTGCATCTGTGTTTGGACATGAAGCTCTGGTCTTAGCAGCAGAAAATTCATTCTTAGAAGTGAACACTGGTGTGTGCCTGTGTGTTTGCAGAGCTAGGGCCTTATTTTATAAAACATTCATTTTGATACATTGTAATGTAAAGCAATTACACAAGCAAAATTAAGCATCTAGAAACTACTTCAGCTCTACCAAAGCAAGATGAAGCGCAGACAATAAAACACTAAATATCACAGAAGAACAACTGTTTCAAAAAGTAGTGAAAAATCACAAGTGGAAAACAGAGTTTTCCTTTCCCACCCGTGAAGCCTTGGGTAGCCCTGCCCAGACTCCAGCGGCTGAGTTGCAGCATGGCAAGACGGAACCGATTTTCAGGTAATAATTTGTGTAAAGCTATATATTCAATGCAGAAGGTAATAATCTCTGCAAAACTATATTCAATGTAGCAGGACACATCAAAGAAATCATCACATGGCGCAGAGGGCTGAGGAGGGAAAGCACTGTGCAAACAGCTCACAAAAGCCATCACCAGACAGGCCTGAATTACGAGGCACTATTAATTCTCTCACCGCAAACACAACCCATTTCAAGCCATGTGTTCCACTCAAGAGCCTTTCCCTCTGTTTCTGTTTGAGATGAACATGAGTAGCAACTTCATTTTTCCTTCTGCTACTCAGCAGTCAAGAGAAGAGAGGAGCTCAATAGTTTCTTAACACCAAGAGAAGTGAAGACGATTTCACGCAGTGAAAGTTGGCCATTAGCTGGAACGAGTGCCAAAGGGAAACATTTTCCAGGAAGTTTAGTGCTGGACGGCTTTACCCTGGGGAGAGGAGTGCTGGCTGCAGGGAACACCAGCAGCTGTCTTTCTCCACAGATGGATGGCTTCACATTGTTGTGGATTTAAATGTGCATAGTTACCCATAAACATTTATACTAGCCAGATCCTAAGGAAGAACTCCTGGTTCAAAGGGTAGCGATGCATCATTCATGAAGTTTCCACAGAAAAATGAATGTAGCAGAAAATATGTGCCCACAATAGTTGACAGGTAATGCTCTTAATAAAATCCATAGGCAACTGTGTACAGGAAAGGGTGGTGCTCATAGTTCTCACAGAGGGCACAGTGAGAACAAATTAGTTCTGCCACAAAGAAATAGCAGACCAAGCCCTGGTCTGACTCAGAAAACCTGGAGTTTTCTCCCCACTCTGCCCCTGGTACCTCAGCTGATCACTAGGCAAGTCCTTTGTGCCACCACTGTGCTTTCTGACCTTTGTGTGCCTTCCCTACGGAGACTGCAGGGCAAGTGTTCCTCTTCTCTATATGTGAAGCATCGACCAGTGCAATGGTGTCATACTCTCAGTGGGACCTCTAGGTACTGCTGTACTAAATAAACAGCAATTAAAAAAATGTATATAATTTTCCCTAGGGCTGCAGTTCATCTTGAAGTAATGCAAAGCAGCTTCCACTGAGTTCTAATATGGAAAGGACTTCATTTTATCCCCTGTGACTGGACCACCTCAGATTCAGCACTGCTTCCACCACTGCCTCAACAGCAGGAGATCTTTGAAGAATGTGCTGAGTGTCTGGAGCACATTAGCATCCACAGTGTCCACAGGCAAGATACCACTAAAAATTGTCCCACAAAAGCATCATTTCGTGGACAGATAAGAAGAGACATGGGCCTGTGCTAACCCCGGTGTGAGCCAAGCACACATTACCCACAGTTTGTGCTGGCCTGGATATCTTCACCAGTCATATTTACCTTTGCAGCTACATCACATGAACAATCCAGGGAAAACAAGATGGACTGGATAACCCAGAGTCACTTAGAAGGCCCTGACCACACCCTGCCAGAAGGATGTCGTAGGCATCCTCAGCTGCCCATGTGAACTGGGGCCTTAGGGGCTGTACAGCTGGTAGCTGCCCCTACGAACAGCCATGTGGTGCAGTATAAAGGTGCATGTTGTCAGGGGGCTGGGTCTGACACCAACTAGGGAGAACTGTGTGTAGTTATTGAAGGAGATAACCAAGAATTGCAATTCTAGTTTTGTTCCGAAGCTCTGTCACTAACAGATTGGGCAAGTTTCTCAGACTACATTAAGGCCTCTGTAAAACCGTGAAATACAGTAACAACTGCCAATTAAGTTCTTTTTAGGGGCTGGAAAGTGCTCTGAAATCTTCAGGTGAAATCTGTTACACCACTGCAGTGTCAAGATCCATGCCGATGAAAATGAGACAGCCAAGAAGGAGGTGAGGCACGAGAACTGTCCTTCAGCACACATTCTCTCACTCATTTTTGGTCCAAAGGCTCTCCATTCCCAGACTATGAGAGTTTCTTCACCCTTTCGAATTACTCCTTAAACCTGTCAGAGTCCTGCACTGCCTCCAACAATCCAGTGAGAAAGGTAAAGCTGCCCCTTTATAACAGGCCTGTGTCAGCACCTCCATTCTCAGCCCGTAACGGAGTAGCATTCAGGGAATAATAATTCAAAAAGAGCTATGGGAAAAGAACTATGAAATCTAAGTTAGTAAAAGGTCCTTGGATGTGAGGGGAAAGTCTAGCATAACAGTACAGGTGAGGCTGGAGTGAGAATGACATGCCCTCTCCCTGGTTAGATCCCCTGAGTCAAACTTTGTCCGACCAGAGAAAACAGCAAAGAAGAAGGTCTGTTGTACATGTAGAAGGTTGAAAGCATCTTTCTTTGATCGGGACTCTCTTCTTCCCCCCCCTCACCCCCAGCGAGGGAAGGGAAGACTCTCATCTGTCTGCAGGAATAAACCAAGGAAGATCATTCTCAAGAATTCAGCAGCAACGAATCCTCATGTTTTGTATCTTTAGTCCACTTTTCCTCTATTTTTGAAGTATTGTAATGAGGGAAGACACGAATGCCAGCCTCGTTGTCTTAAATACAATTGATGCCCTCCATATCAGCAGGAAATGCGGCCAAGTTTGTGGTCTCTCTAGAACTGAAGACACTTTCTTAAGAAACTGAATATAACGTAATTTAACAATGTGTCTGAAAATCCCGTACTGCTTTGGCTTGGTCTCATAGCCTGGAATTTAAACAGCCTCCCAACCATCCCTCAGCACCTCATATTTAAAAAAAAATACATCTTTGTGGTAGTCCATTACTACACATAAGGGAGAACAAAAACTCAACTGCCCCTAAAGTTGGCTTCCCTAATTGCTTTTCTTTGCCTGATAGATTTTTGAATTAGGGTTTTCAGGGCGGTGGGGGAGGGGGTTGGGTTTTGCCATTTTCATTTTGGATTTTCCTTGCTGTAGTCTTAATTAAAGCATCACAAAATCAGACCTAAGTGGTTCCCAAGTACTTGCTGATAGAACACATCTGTGGCACCCGTGAGACACAAGCCCTACTACCTGGTCCAAGGGACATTTGCCTGCCAGGGCGATGGATTCACCCTGAGGTTCAACACTGTGTGGGTGGGAAGGCCTCTCTTGTCCCACTTCTGCAAAATTGGGGCAGCACATTCAATACCAAAGTCAAGGGGCCTGCATGCTCTTCCTAGAGAAAGCCACCCTTCAACCCTCCTGCCTGGCTCTCCTTATTGATAAAACAGGAATTATGGTGATAAGCCTATGAGATTTTCAAGTAAAACTGCTCTGTTAGTGTTAAGGTTTGTGGAAGTACCAGGTTTACAAAGTTTAGACCATTCTGTGATGAACAGCGAATTTCTGGCTGGATCATCTTCAAACGTGTTAAGTCAAACTAGTTAAGCCTAATAATGTAGAGAGCGCTGTGTCCCTCCTTTTGATCCTGCTTAACACACTCTTCTTCATAAAAGCTGTAGGCCAAGTCTGTACAGAACTAATGCAGTTGCTATGAAAAGTACTATGAAGGCAGGTGCTTGTTCATTACCGCTTAACACTGAAGCTGCTTTCCAAGTGCACTGCCTGAATGCACAGCTGATTTGCTCCTGAATTATGAAATCCAACTGTACTCTGATATACTTTCCCTGTTATGATTTGAAGTAATTCAGGTTACCAGTCTGGATTTAGTAAATATTGTGGTTAAATAAATCAAATCTGTAAACTTCTAACATTCACTTAGACACAATCCTTTCTATTTGTTTGAAAAGAGCAGAGGGTGGTCTTGGAAGAGAGGCTATTACTCGGCTAAACTTCAAGAAGTTATCCTTCCCCCCTCTTGTTCACTGATATAATTAAAACAGTCTTTTTCCCCCTCTTTTGACTCTCAATAAAATAAAAATAAAATGTCATTATTAATAATGGTTATTAATCTCAAATAATTTATCTGAAGACGGAAATGTTTTCTAGATGTCACAGCCATTAGTCATAATAAAATAGTCATAGTCAAAGGTTTTCATTCCCAGCTCTGACACTACCTCATTGGCCGTACACAGCATGTTTCCTTTGCCCATTCCCTATTATAGGGCTATTAAAGGTTTATTTAACTTGAGAGCAAGCAGTTCTGCACACCAGTAATTCTTGGTTACTGGACTTGGGTACCTGCATGTGCAAGGGCTAGGTTTTCATCTGTCCATAAAAATGCAGAAAGGTTTGTGCTGCCATTACTGGCAACTATGCATGCACAGCAGATATGCATTTTTATAGCACTGAGCTCCTCCTATGCTTTTACAAACAAAAGAAAAAGTTATTGTTTAGGCTAAGGTCTTAAAGAATCTGTGTGAAATGTGTAGGAGTTACTTTACTGGTAAATATTATTTCTGCAGTGAAAATTGGTTACTTCATAAGTAGAAATAACAAATTGTAAATTTTTTTGTTCCTGTACCTCTAACTGCAAGGTTCAAAAGGGATATTTTGAATCAGGAGACAGGCTGAGGATGGTAGTTTATCGATAACAGTTAAGTCCAGCAGACTTCTCATTTTGAAGAGCTACAGTACAACAGCAGTAAGCAAAATAACACAGTGTCATTGCTGCATATTTTTGGGATGTTAGGAGAAAAGAGATAACTATTCGAAAGCAATGCTTGAGCAATAACTGCACTTTGATTCTTCACTTGTGACAATTAATAGTGTGGCAACAGCCAAGGGGAAAAGGAGTTTTCTCAAAGCAAATGTTCACATGGTGTTTTCCTTGATATTTGGTTCATTAATATTTTGTGTGAGGATATTTGAAAGTCAGGCTAAACTAACAACATAGAAATAACAAATGGGGCAGTTTGCTTCACTTTGTGGGTTCAGGTGGGCTGAGGTCTGATTTCCCAAGAGTTCTGGTGTGACAATAGGCTGAAGCTTTTTCTTTAAGCCCAGGTGAAAGCTAACCTGGACCCAAGATCCCAAAGCTGTTAGCATCAGGTTTATTTTCAAGACAGAAAAGAACAGGGAAGGGATTTTTACAGGGATGACCAGAGGATATTATCAAACAAGGAGCACCTCTGCTGCAGTGCAGCATGGAAGTGAAAATACCAAATGACAAATGCACAAACCCAATGCCATTCACACAAATGTCCTTGTTTCCCTTTGCAAAGTCTGATCCGATAAAGAAAAACACTTCCTGAAAGTGCCATTTTATGATATTAAACAGGCCTCAAATGACTTGCCAAAGTACAGAGGGACACTGACATTTCAATTGCAGGAGTTTTATTTTGTCTTGTTTTTCCCCCCTGTGACTATTGCATTTGAATAACTGGAATTTTTAAAATCCCTTTTCCTCCTTTTACCATGATGTAATGCAACTGTTGCACAAGACTAACAATGTAGAACTACTGCTGCTGGAGCCAAGTTTGGCACCAAGAGAGACTAGGGGTTGGCACCAAACACGATGATCTTTAAAATAAATTTGGCAGACACACTGAAAGGTTTGCCTTTGCTGCCATAAACAGCATACAGAGCTGTAAATGGGAAAGTGCTGAAAGAGACCACGGCTTTGTTACTGGAACAGAGACGTCGATTAGCTACCCACTTAATCTAGCACCTACTTATATATGAAAACTAAAGAGTTTTACAACAGCATGACAAAATTAAGGGCAGTAGCAAGGACGAAAGTGTAACACAACAGTGCCTTTCGTATGCCCATCGTACCAAACTGAGCCTGCGAAAACTGCCAGCTAGCTACCTATTAGCCAGGAGAATCTCTGTGCACAACTGCAAATTCCACTAGATTATTCAAAGAAAAATACTTGATCCATACAAGAACACATTTGTCTCAACAAGCCTTTCTTCCCAGTACTTTTCAGTTATGCTTTCCTGAGAGGGAATTTGCTCCTACTCAACGATGCTGGAGCAGTGCTCTGGAAAGAGATGCATATGCCTCTTTTTCTTTAAACACAGATGGCACAGAGAAGATAAACGCAACTTTTCTTCAATGTATCCCTCTCACCCAGCTTGAACTGAAGAAGCGTGGGCTAATTTTCTCTGCTGTATATAAAAGTCTGATGATTTGTGATGTGGACATCTGCCTGCAACTGGACAGATGCCACCAGCTTATTTCACACAGACAACTAGACAACCATGTAATAGCAGAATTTTTCAACTGCTACTGATTTTTTTTAAACTCATTACCTCTAGCAGGAAAACTTCATATTCCACCCCAAATTTCAAAGCTCTGTAGACTCCAACTCTCAAACAAGGGATGACCTTCACCAGGCAGATAAAAGTCAGAAGCATGTGTGGTGCCATAACAGCTTCTTTCCAATCTCGTTAGCACTAAAACATGCAAGAACATTCAAAGCACATTTCAAGTGACTTACCTGATTCTCAGTAACCATGCACTTTCATAAATAGTACCGATAAACACTCTTAATGGAATACCCAACATGGTTTTGTGTGTAGAAGCATCTAAGAGTTACAGCCTCCTGTTGCAACTTACTCAGGCACAGATGAAAAGCAAAAGTTGGTTTAAAGGTGAAAAATTATATTTTTCCCCCAACCCCCAAATTCAAAGAAACTGAAAAAAAATAGGATCTGATTACTATGACCTAACTTTCTCTGACAGCTTCAAATTCTTCATGCAAGACTATCAAATCTGAAAACTGCAGATAACATTAAATGACCACAAACCATGGTATCTTTTACTGGAAGATGTTTACAGCTTCAGTGACAAAACCAGCATCATAAAGCCCACTTTATTTCACTAAAGAGCAGTTTCCTCATATCATGTTATCTACCACTTGCCCCTGGGATCACCAGTCCAACTTTGAAGAAGCTACGCTGCAATACAGCTCATCACCTCTGAGGCCGCCTGTCAACAGCAACTGCTCAAGCACGGTGCCCAATCAGGGGACTGAAGTAAACACAAGAGTGTTGGGATTCAGAACAGCAACAGAAATGACTGCTTCATTTACAGGATGGCAAGGCAGCTCAAGAAAATTTCTTGCAGGTACAGAAAATGACAGCTACCTAGAGTTCATTCAAATAATCTAAGAAGAGTTTTATCATCTGTACAGATAAGGAAATCCAGCTACAAGTAAAAGCCAACTTTAGCTTCTTGTATATTTGAGAACAAGCTTACATGTGCCATTGTGAAGGTGACCACCTTAGACTTAAAACTCAGATTAGATCTGCAATATTCCTAGTTTAAAGGCAATTTTCTCTCACACGCATGGGACTTCAAAGGCTCTCAGCCTTTCACAGACTAGAAGAGTACCCTGACAGCCTGATTCAACAGTTGATGTGTTTCCTGACATTGGATTAACTTCAGCTCATTGCCTTCAGCACAGTTTATCTCTGACACTTTTATGGAATAACTTCTATGACAGAAAAGTATCAAAATAACTTCCTCCCTCCAGCTGCTACAGGATGACACAGATATGACCAATTCACCATATGCAGCATGCAAAGATGCTCTTGCTGACCCCCACTGTTAGCAGCAATGAGCTACCAAAAAAAAAAAAGCAAAACTAACCAAGCAAAAAAAACCCCAAAACAAAGGACCCCAAAACACCACTGTGCAAAATATCTGAATGCAGTGCTTCCAAAGGAAATATAGCAGCTTGCCTCTCTGCCCTGGAAAGAAGTCCTGGTAACTCTAGCGAAAAACAAGAAAAAAGGAGACTGTGCCTAATTCTGGAGTTTATTTTACCAGTGCATATACAGGAGTAAAACAAAAATTAGAGTAAAAGGGTTTGAGCTCAGACAAATTCAGTATTACAGTACAACATGAACTTCCCTTAACTAACAGAGAGCCCCCTTAAAATACTAACACCAATAAAACTGCAATTAGAAAAAAAATTACTTTTTTCTCAAACGGAATTGTCAGAAATGGCAAATTTGATGCCATAGTCCAGTGGCTAGGGCTCTCATTAGGGAGGCTTGGATTCAGTTCTGTGTCAGCCACAGGTTTCCTGTTACCGGAGTGTTTTACAAAGCCAACTCATATTTACTCTGCTTGCCTCTATTTCCCTCCTCTGTAAAGTAGGAATTACTGCATTTTTCCACTTCTGAGCATGCTGAGCTCTAAACCATGAAGATGATGTGCTGACTTACTCAGGTAAGTCAGCACAAGGGCATGAGGGAGAAAACTATGCCAACACCAAAGACAGAAAAGCAACCCTAAACCTACTACTAAAAATGCCATGAAACCAGCATAGTTGACTGTTCCTTACTACTTCACCACCTTTCTCTGCTCTTCTGCCAATGCAGAGCACAGACACTGCTTGCAGTTGTCAAGTGTAAGTCTCACATTCCTATTTTCTCCTAGGCCACATAGCATCTCTCTCCCTTCCTACACCCAACTTTTGCATGGCTAAAGTCTCCCTTTATTTCACATTTGGCTGCCTAACTCTTCTATGCCAGTCATGCTACCCCAGTTGGCCTGTTTTTACCCTCAGGAAATAGGTGCTAGGTATGTTGTGCATCTTCTGTTAGCACATGTCCTGCCATGGTTCACATTAAGCATAACCAATCTGCTAACCCCTGGACAGCTGCTGGTTTTACAGGCTGTCATCACAAAGACTGTCTGTGTGCCTGCTTGTGGGATTTTGGTTCTTTAGGAGCCCAGCAACTGAATTCATTCAGTTCAGCTGCCAATTTAAGCATGGAACCGAAATGCCACAATTAAGAGAACCAGCTTTGCTTAGTTTAGCTTCTCTTCACAAACTAGCACTGAGGCTTCTCTAACATCCTAAAATACATAGTTCTGAAGGTTAATAGGGTGTATTTTCAGCAACAGATACTGCCGAGTAAATGAGTGCAACAAAGATCCCAAACTGCAAGCTTTCACGAGAGAGTACAGTCTGTACCAGAACTACTCTCTTAAAACCGATCTAGGAACTACTTCCTTAGCGTGCATGTGCCAGTAGAGTGGAAGCTGAGAGAGACAAATCAGTGAGAAAATAACACAAAACCAGAAGCATGTGTGACATAAAAGTACAAAAAGCTCCTGGGACATGGGCCTCAGAAAAGCCTTTTGAATTGTTACAGAGTACTACTGAAAAACACAATCTCTGTTCCTTTCTGTGCATTGGATTAAATAAATAAAAAAAAAAGGATACCACAAAAGTTTTCAGTACGATTTATAAAAAAGAGAAGTTTCTGCTAGAATTACACTCCATCTATTTCCCTCTATCATAGGACTGTCCACAAGAACTCAAGTTTCTGGCGTGTTGGTTAAAAACAAGGTTAATAACATCTAATTGAAAAATGCAACTTTTTCCTTATCCTGTCACATACCACTTTACCAGTAAATAAGTGGGACAAATACTTTGAAAAGCAAGTACAAATGCCTTCAGCAAAAACCCAAGTTTTAAAAGCAATAGCCTGACAATGAGAGCTATAAGAGTTAAGACTTTTCTCAAAGCTAAGCATACATTTTTCCATAAAAGCAGCTGAATCATGGATATTTTAAAGAGTAGTTTATTAAGCACAATATAGCATATCTCCAACTCAGGGCTATAAAATGTGTCCAGTGCTATACAAAGAATTGAAAAGCATTCCAATTTGGTACTTGCTGGCATCCACTGGCACAGCAGAAGAATTGCAAGAACTAATCTAACAGCTGTCTTGAAACCACAGCAGATTTATACTGTGGGTTTAGTCATTATCTGCAGTTATCTGCCTTATACCAGAACACAAAATGAGTAGCAGTGGTCTCTAGACTAACGTAATGTATGGCAACACCTGAAATACACTGTCCTGACTCCAGGTTGCTAAAGTTAGTTGCATTGCTTCTTAGTGGAAGCATTCAATTTTGGTTAATAAAAAATTGTAGTCAAAGGGAAAAAGACAAAGCCTACATACTAGTCAGTTTATCAAATATCTAGATACAGAATGGTTCTGTTGGTCTTCTGTATTGCTATAGCACTGAATTTGCAGGCAACACCCAGCAACTGAAAATTGGTATGATTTAATAGTCCAACACTTCCCCCTCACACCCCGTGGTATACGTTGATGTTTATTTTTTAAAGGGAAGGGGAGATAACATCAGAGAAGTAGTGGTATAAACATTATCCTTAGCTGTATGGAAACTTAAATCTGCTAATTGGTTTTAAAATTCAAAATTGAAGCTCAGTGAATTCAAGGGAAAAACAGAGTTACATGAATACCGCATGAATCTATGAATAACTGAGGGTATAAATTAAATTCTGAAAAGGCTGGCAAAATTACCCTCAGTTACACCAAGACTTTGGGTTCATGCCAAGAAAAGCTCTATGGTTTTCAATGGGAGTCCTCAGGTGGGCTGAACTTCAGGTTTAGCTCTCACTCCAAAAATGGGTTTTTCCTGTGGCACCACCTACTAACTCTACTCTTTACGTTAGAGCAGCCTGATGAGCATTTGCACTTCAGGCTGGCGGATGGCAGAGATGTGACTTGGAAGGCAACTGAGCAGACTTCTGTGGATGCTTCCTGTGAGGATGGAAACTAAAGGTGTCAGAACCTGAAATTCCTCCTTCCTCATATTCTGCCAATAGGATAAGTCAAGCTGCTAAGAAGCTTTTCACTGTCATTTTGTAAAAATATTTTTAAAGACTGCTATCAAGGACAACACTGAGGTAATACGAAAGCTGAGCCTGGCTTCTCTCCACCTCCCATCCCCCAGGCCCATCTCTCTGCAGTTTATTTGGCAGAAAGGCATTGCACAGCATCTCATCCAACTTTGCTATGGGAGTACTCCTGAACGTGATTAATTTGCTAATGATACAAATCTCCAAACAGCATGTTAGTACTGCTGATGATTTATGAAATGCCAGAGATCATTCTCTCACCAGCGATAAGCTTTTTCAAGCTCATGGTTTTGTATGAAACCTCTTGCAATTTCTAAGTCCATTCTCATCTCTGCATCGTTCCCAGACAGTGCAGAGGCACAGAGGTGCAGCAAGGATTTCTTTAATGAATTGCAGGTTATGTATAAACACAAATAATACAGAGGGTCAGATGATGAATTCTTGCATGCTTTCATATGGAAAAAGACCAGCGTTTGCTTTTGCCCAGAGAGGGTTCTCTCTGTTCCAACGCTCTGCTTGGTCTGCTCTCCTCCCAGGATGCAAGTGCGCACCAGCAACTGCAAAAGTAGGGAACATGTTTGCTTTTCTCAACTGCTCACAGTATTGCCCTTGGCATCCCAATAGCGCAAGATACTTGAGTAGGGATTCCAAAAATAGTCTCAAAAACTTCAGTAGTTTTACACATGTCTTGGGCAGATATTCCCTATGCTGTACAATGCACCTGAAACCCATAATATGACCTCCCCCCACCCCGAGTTACTCTAGTCCCAGCATCCTCTTCACCAGAAAACACTGGTGACACCAAACCACCCTCAGTTATGATTTGATTACTTTGATGAGTAACATACAGGATATGCGTGTCTTCTTTGAGTAACATTCATGGTCAGCTTGTGGTTTCCTTGTTTATTCAAATTTATGCAGAATATCAGTTATTTTTACCTATGTGGAATAACCACAGAGAGCTGAAAATATTTAACATACGAGATCTTCACTATGACCAGCCAAGAATCCTGTGGATGCTTCTTCTGTTCTGACAAGTCAGCCTTTGCTTAACAAAAATATTTCAAAATTGGAATAGCAAAGATTTACATGACAGTTTTGGAACTTTTCCTGAATCATATCAACTGGCATTGGCTACTAATTCCTACAAAAGCAGGCAAGATACCTTTGCAAAATGCTATTTGACCTTGTTTTTCAGTTGGTACCTTTCCACAACTGTGCTGTGTTTCTGAAGGGTGCAGTTAGCTCTCTCCCTATTGCATTTACTTATCTCCAGTATGGGTGTGCTGAGACACAGTTGGAGCTCATCTAGATTCACTGCCTACAAAATAAGCCATTAATTTGTAAGCATTAATAACCATGCCATCTATCAGGCTGTGCGTGCCCCAGGTTAGCTAGGGGGATTCTCCACTAGCAGTGCCTCTTCAAAGTCAGACATTTGAACCACCGTGTATGCCACAAACATGGGGTTGTTCTAGGCCTGCCCTGCATGCTTTCCTGGCACAGAAACACATCAATCTGGTCAGACTTCTATGCATAAACAAGTGATTTTTATACTGTTAAAAAAACCCTTCTCAATCCTATCACTATTCCTCTATCCATTCCTCATGGATGTTTACTTCACTGAAATATTGCAAGGAATCCTGTTCAGTAATACCATGTATTTCTCAGCACTGTTACAAGCATGGCATCTTGTCTAAGGTTCTCCAGATTATGAAATTGCACTGAGACCATCTCAAATCACCTCCAAGTTACTTACTATTCCAGGCCTGCAAGGAGTATAAAATGAACCTGAATACAAAGAGAACTAACAGGCAGGAGGACAGAAGATTTAGGAACTTCATAAGAAATCCAGCCCTTCCATTCATACTATACCTAAAAATGACAATCCAGAACTGAACTGCATATACACTGTCTAATAATCGTCATGTATTTCTTTTTACTTTAGCACGATTGATTAATGTGTATGCATTTAATGCTAGGGCACTATCAATTATAAAAGAAGAGTTCTACATTTGACAGAACAGCAGTTTTAAACCTGCGGTTTGTTTTGTCAATCAATGTAATTCTAGTGGCATTTAATAGGCAGAAGAAAGAAAGAATTTTACAAATACTCATTTAAACGTACCTCTGTGCTCAGACAAGCCTCAGAGGTTTGGTTGTTTCAACTCTACAGTTCTGTCCACAAGCTGGTAAAGCCATTATTGCCACAGAAACCTCACAGGAGCAATAAAAAACCAAAACAAAACACAACCTATCTTCATCTGCACACACAGCCTTAATGAAAAGTATGCATACAGTCAAGCTATAATCAGCTCTTAACACTAACAACAACCTATGATGCGAGAGATCACCTGTGAGTTAGGCCATGCGTTAGGCTTTAAAAACTACTAAATATTTCTTTTAACTCCAAATGGGCTCCACCGTGATATTCTGCTTTCAGACTGAAATGAGTTGCAACTTCAGTCACAGAAGTAAGGCTAGGACCAACACTGCTGCACTCCTAGAAACAGAAATGTTTGAGCAAAGGTGAGGAGGTCAGACAAGGGCAAAGTCCAAAGTAATTTTAAGTGGTTCAACTAAGTAGGAAAGGCTAATGGGAAACCATTTTAATTTATTACAGTCATCCCTAGTGAATAAAAGGACAACGTTTTTTCTTCAGCAGCCTGATTACAAAGCAGTAAATCCCTCTGTGTATATAAAAGACCTACAAACAGTATAGATCAAATGTCAAAAAAAGGTTTGCACTATATGTTGGATGCAGGAGAAAATATTAGAGTTGGGAACAGTTTTAGATATTCAATCATTCTTGTTTTTAAATATTTCCAACATATATTCTCTATATAGGAACAGACACGTATGTAATTCTGCTATTCCAAGACACAAAGTAATGATGTTTCTGCAGCACACATTTTTGGACCTTCCCTTTCCAAGAAAACCTAAGAAACATGCTCTTGAATAATGAAACATGTCATCTTTCCCTCTTTCCCACAACACTTTCCGACTCTTGCTGGCAACAAAAATTTATGCCACTTCAAGTACTTGCTGCAATCTCCACTTTATAGACCCTAGGCAGCAGTAAACAAGCAAACAAAGCACAGCTCGAGGTGACAATATACTTCAGCAGCATGAACATCTTAAAGAATTATGCCAGAAAATTATCTTCTCCAGTTGCTGACAGGGATTTTGTTCAGTGTATTAATTTCTTTTTCCCTGAACAATTGCCAGTTCTGATAGACCCACAGGTCTGTGTACAACCAATAACTCTATTTCATTGCACTGGTCTAAGATGGGACTGAAAAACATTTAAAAGAGAGAAAGCTGCAGGCTACTCAGCCCCAGGTTGTTCTTTTTAATTTTTTTTTTTTTAAATCAGAAGCAGGATTTCTAGGCTTAGAAATATAATGTGCAGCCATTAGGAAACACTGAGCTTTCCCAAAGCTGCATAATTCAGAGGCAAAACCCAAATATTTGGTTTACTTCATAATGAAATAATGACCTGGTCATGGCAATTTTTATCTTGTGTCCACACTGGTTTTCCACACATTTTTTCTCTGTTCACGAGGAAGAAATACTCTGAGGCAAGAAGCACTTTAGTTACACCTACATACAAAGGGGGCTGGGACCTCTACCTGCTGCTCTATTCCAACAGTCACCAAATACTGTCTGAACCATAAAACGCCTTTTTGTAAAGTAATTTCAATAATGCTTGCTAAATGGTTTTGTCAGCACAAATTTTCAGAAGCCTTGTATTGGGTTGGCCTTTTGATGAGGAACGTCAACCAGTCCTACAACTCTGGAAACCCTTGGGGTATAAATCGTAACAGCCCCTGGGGACGACTTACATGAGAGGTTACACGATGTCTTAGCACGTTTGCAATAGGACAGGGCATTTACAGAGGTCTGGGGACATGATCACATTACCAATAGCTCAGCTATAAGGTGATAGTACTCCTTGTGAGCATTATCCACGTTTTCCTAAATAAAGGACAACACACTTCTGCTGCTGGCACCTCTGAGTATAGCATACCTGCTTCATCAGACACTCACTTCACTGAACTAAAATTTTTAGTTGCATCATCAACCAGGTTTTGGGAAGATGAGTGCTTTCTTCAAGGAACTTTTCTATACAGCAGCAAAGTTGCATGCCACAGGCATAGTGTAACTTTTTAAGATGTTGAATTTTTAACTTTCAATCCATTTATCGTCAGTGAAGAACTTTATGGCAGTTTAGACAGGTTAATATCGACTCTTGGCCAAAGCAAGCTCTAGTGTTTGTGTTCTGTCTGCCCACAACACTTCCTGTCATTTCTACTGGCTAAAATCTTCTTTTCTGTGGTTTTGCAAAGTGTCCTTCCCTGCTGTGGACTATGCAACAACAGTTGGGTTTCATCTCATATATGGCTCTTTTGAGCTCATGGGGAGCAGGGGGAAGGAGCGAGAACAACAGCGGATGGGACCCAAAGCTAAATAAATCAATGTTTCTTTGATCCTTTGGGATCAAGATGCTGTAAAAACACATAGTTATTAGAACTGTGAATTTATTGCTAAAGGAGCTGGTTACTGGCACTGTATTTCAACATGAACTTACATTATGGTACTAAGTACAAAGCATTCATTCTGTTTGTGGCTACAAGAATTAATCTCTTCCATGTGCAAAGAGGCCGTGTGATAATTTAACTGAGATTCCTGTTGGTAGTCTGGGCAAGGGTTCATCAGCTGCAAGGCTTTCAACAATACACCAGCAACAGCTCCAAGGGCAAATGATGTAACTAACATCCCTCTGAGCGCTACCAAGCAGGACTAGAGCAGTCTGCTCATTTCAGGGTTTTCATCCAAGGAGGTTGTCAAAAACCTGAAACTAGGTGAGTTTCTCCCAAAACACTTCAGATGCTTAACTTTGGACAGGATTCAATAACTAACTGACTTTGAATGAAATTGTATGTTTCTAATATCTTGCATTTGCCTCAATAATAAGAAGAGACCTGATCCTGATTATTAAAAATGAAAAAGTAATTCAAAATGTTTATGTGGATGGCAGCTTCATATGCAGGACAGACATGCTCCAACTGCCTTTTCAATCCAGCTGGAATGAAGTTTTCATTTTTCTTTTTTAGTGAAATTTCATTTATTATGAGTACTGTGTCATAGTAAGGCAGCTGTTGGCAGCAAGCTGTGAAATTAAAGTTGAGCTGGTTAGTACTAAGAGCCAAGATATAATATGCTTTTGTCAGAGAGAAGTTCTTCTTTTATATATGTAACCCACATTCACTAATTAAAATAGCTAGTCAGTCAATCCTACCGACCCCACTTGGAGAGTTAATGCTACTTTAAAATACAATTTCCAGATTGTACAAATTGCAACCAAAAAATTGGGATTGCTATAGCTTGTTTCACTGAGGCTTTAAGTAGCCAATGTACCAATGACTTCAGAAACCCAGAAATTAAGGATTCCCGATTCTCACCACTGTCCTACTAACATGGCGTTAGATTTTGGGCAAGCCACTTCTGACAAGATCCCAAATGGGAATGAAATCAGTGTGTTACTATTGTCCACTGAGGATGTCACACACAGCCTGCGCCTGGAGGAAATCATCCTGGGCTTCCTATAACTGGCGCAAGCGCTCTTATCATTTGATACACAACCATGATTTTCCTCCAGCTTCTCTGGCTGTCTTAAAAGAAAGCAGCAGTACACTTCACATCTTGCCCTGAACCTCATCTGGAATGTGCTTAAGATGCGCATTTCAAAAATTCCTACCCAAAAGTGCCCTTGGGAACCAGGTAAAGGAGCAGAGACAGCACTTGGCACATGCTGTTGTAAGTCCAAGACAGGTAAGGGTTGGAATTTTTTATATTAAATGCATAAACAAAAGAGGGAACATGAAAAAAATACCTAAACTAAAGCATCAAGCTGGTTAATCCTCAACAACTGAGTTGACTATACCTTGTAAATTGACTTCTTTCACAAACCGTTGCCTAGCAGTTCATTTATCAAGGGTAATAGCAAAACTGTATCATCATCTATCTCAGGATTTGATTAGCTTCAAGTGATTGTAAAAATTAAAAAACCTTAATACTGACCAAAGATGTAACCCTGTCCTCTCCCCAGCCCAGCCACAAGCTTCTGCAGCCTCCTGCAGCCACACAAGTCTGTTTACAGTCAGATGAAAAAACTTTTTTTTTTTCTGGTTGTCTTCTCAGCTGGATCAGCAAGTTGATCCAGTTTGTAGCATGACCGACAGCACCAACACAGAGGAGGATGCAGGAACATGCATCCAGGCTGAGGAGGCCGCTTCTTTCAATGTCAGCGCAGCTCTCAGTCAGCTTAATCCAGTCTTGAAACCATACATACAATCTATCAACACAACTGCTGAAAGGAGGGTCCCATTGCTCACAGGGTAACTGTAGTTCTAATGCCAAGTAAGACAGTCTGCCCAAATAACTCCACTGCTTAGGTGACAGCTACCTGTACTCCCCTGTAAACACAGGATTACAATTAAATACTCCAATATAGTTGGAGTTGGCACCACTTTTACTATTTTATTGTTAACTGACAAACAGATTAATTTAACGAGGCTTTGAGGACTATGCCCACCCCACCTAATCCATAAACTACACTCAAATGCAGACACTGAGCCAGCAATTCTTACTTGACATCTACTTTAGGTATTTCCAGCACTGTCCTATTTGCAGGGATATCAAACTACTTTGGGGGTTTACTTCATGTCATGCAACCTTGGCAGCCACCTACTGCAGTTAAAACACAGAGCCAGAAAGCTCTACTAGATAACTAGAAAATTAATTAGTGTATAGGAATCAGTGGGAGATTACTCACCGGTGTTTAGTATCAGTGAACACAGAGGCTGCCTACAGAGTATTTGCAAGTGTTTTTAAGCAGAAGAAAGCTTGGCAGGTTCTTTTCTCTGTGCAATTCTTTTTCTGAAGAGCTTTTTAAGGGATAAGCATAGGGTTTTACTGTTCTGAGATTACATGCATTGTTAAAGGCAACTGGATCCTATTTGTTTCTGTAGAAAAAAAAAATAATCTGAGTTGTCAGTATGTAGAGAGTCAAAATCCTCAGATCAAAAATGCACTTAGTATGTCCATGAAAGATGAGCCAATGGCCACCACTCCACAAGTATTACCTTGAAATACAAACTCACAGATTCACAGCAGTAAAAAAAATACAAGCTAGCAAGGAATTGGAATGACAGACTAAAACACACATGAATCATGTATACAACTAATTAAACATGAAAATTGACTTTACAGTCACTTACCTTCACCATTGTAAGTTAATATTCAGCAGAACAAATTTGAGCAGTGTATTTTGGACATTTGCAATCTGGGAGGAATATTTCTTTTAAACTCATGTCAGGATAACACAGCTTCCTTTCCAAGAACTGATTATTTCAGGCCTTCCTAACTGAAGTGAAAAATGCTTAAGACTGAACACAAGCCTTGGTTGACAGCACTTAAATGAGCCTGGAAATCTTCAAATTTAGTGTTGCGAACTGCTGCGTAACTTCTAGGCTAAGACTTCAGGTCAAAGCCTACCTATATTCAGTCAACTTGCAAGCTGAAGTAGTCAGACTTTGGCAACGAAACCCTGGCTTCCCTTTTGCATATGTAATACTCCCAACTTGTAAGCACTCCACTGCTCACTGTCAGGGACCATCCGAAAAACACCTCCACGAGTCACATCTCGGCTATTTCTTCTTTAGTAACATCTGATTTGCGGATTACAATCCAAACTGCACTTTCACAGGTCACAAGGGCGCATCAACCATTTAAGGCACTAAAAAAAAAAAAACACACCCATGACACAACTCAGGGCTTGATTTTCAGTGACACTGAAAAAAAGCCCAGTACGTACTAACCTTTAAGAATATATGCCAAGAATAATTACAGATTTTTAAGTTCCAGTAACCACAAGATTGCAGGTTCCATACTGCTTCTTCCAGTAACGGTATCTGCATCAACAGTGAGAGCATCCATTTGACGAAGGACAGAGAGCATGGTGTTGGCACAACAAAACCCTTTCATTAAGGAGACATCAGGGCTGTTAATAGTATGTCTGCTGGGGGGGTAGGGGGATGGCATCTCGCTATATTGGGTTACAAACCAAGTTCTGCATGAGGTGTCAAGCAAAAGAGAATTGGCTGTAAGCAGGACAACACAGGCCTGGTGGGTTTTGTTGACCATATAGTTAAAGGACCACTGAATGATTAATGAAAGACCGACAGTTTCTTTGTGGAGTGGCAGACAATATTTTGGGGCAAGACTTTGGCTTGTCAGGTTAAGCACAAAAATGCTTACATAGAGCTCCCTCCTGAGCTGACTGGCATTTGAATGACTTTTCTAACTTGCTTCCCAGGACAAAAGCATAAATGTAAGGCTCTCTTGAGAAGAAGAAAGAAGCCCAACAAAATTTTAGTTTGCCAAAAGAGCATCTGGCACATTAATATGTGCAACAACACTAGCACCATGTAGTTACGTTCACTTATCACCTTGTTAGCAGCTACAGGCAAATCTTTGGCAAGATCCCTCCCAAAGTAAACCTGCTTCCACAGAGAACAACAAGATCCTTTGGCCTCCTCAGACAAACTCTCCCCTGCACAACCCCAGGCTCTTCCTAAGCACAGAGCTGCCATCACCAACAGAAAAGGCAAGTGGCTCATAAGGAACGGAACACAGATCTACCTTTGTAGCATAAATCAAGTAGAAGAATGATGCCATACAAGCTTCAGGTTAATGGCTTGAAAAGCCCTGAAGCCCAACAATCTGAAGGAAATTTTAAGTGTTATTTAAACTCTGGACACATGATTAAAATCCGAGTATGGCTATCATTTGATGGCAAGACCATCTCACCCATTCGTACACTCCTGATATGAATATTGATACAACACATGCAAAAAAACCCCAACGTATAAAAAGACTTCACCTCCAGAGAGATGGGGAGGAGGACAGGTCCCATACAGTAGCCTTTCCCATCTTCAGAGCAGCTACAAAATCACAAGCAACTTAAACCCCCAAAAAATCTCAGGAAAACAGATCTCGCAATTATATGATCCTGAACATGGAAAAAAGATGTCCCCAGTTCAAGCAGTCAGTTAAAAGATGAAAACATATTTCAACAACCAGCATATTACTATACAAGTGGGATTAGATTATTTTTGAAAACATTCAGTCCTTAAACATCAGTGAAGCACAAGTTCAATTTTCCATTCAGGATGACTTGTGTCCACAAGATGCCCAAATAGCCTTTTAGCATCAACTCAGAGACTTTTGAGAAGAGGGATCTAATTTTAGCTTTCAGCAACCAGGGACCGCTCCTTATCGTCTCTTACCTCAGGTGGGACGCAGGATAAGCAAGGCTGACCATCTGTGTCACCCTTCCCTTTCCTTCCCTGTTGTAAAATGCTCTAAAACCAGCAGTGATTCCCACTGGATGGGTTGTGCAATCACCCCAGATCACAGTCCGATATGAATTAATAATGTGCTGATTTTGTCATACTGTATCAGCTGTCTGTACTCAGGCACTGCCGGGGAGGCTGCATGGGCCTCTGTCAGGAGAGATGAGGGGCTGCCCCATGCCAGACACCACCGGCTTCACAAAGGACCCGCAGCAGGACCCGGCTGAGCCCATCCAAGAAGCCAGAGGCACCTCTATAAAAACATGTTTAAGAAAGAGCAAAACTCAGCATGGCAGAAAGAAAAAAATGAGCAAAACAGCCCTGTGTGGCCTGTACCAAGGCCTGACAGGAAGGTGGGAAAGAAGGTGCTCCAGGCACCAGCGCCAGTTCTGACAGGAATGGCAGCCCACAGAGAGCCCACACTGGAGTAGGGGAGAAGTGTGAGGAGGAGGAGGAGTGGTAGAAAGGACACATTATGTATTGCGTGCAGTCCCCCACTCCCCACGCCGTTCTGGGGAGGTAGAGGAGTCAGGAATGAAGGCATCAATTTGGGCCTGCAACAGGGGGTAGGCAGCGCTGGTTTAGTTCTTGCCTTTGTTTCTCACCATCCAACTCTATTTTAAATGGCAATAAATTAATCTTCCCTAAATCTAGTCTGGTTTGCTTGTGATGGTAATTGATAAGCGATCTCCCTATCTTTATCTTGACCGACAAGGTTTTTAATCTTTTTTCCCCCCCTCCCCGACCTGTTGAGGACAGGGAGTGAGAAAGGAGCTGGGTGAGTGTCCAGCCACCAGCCAAGGTCAAGACACCACACATACAAAAATGTTTCTTATTTACCTCAGCGCTCTGACTGAAAATTACACTAAAACTGAAAGAAAGTGGCAAACCCAATAAATTTCCTTTCCAATAATCTGCTTCTGACAGAACGTAAAAACTTCCTTTTCCTCCAACTAACTATAGAATGGCTGAGATTAAATCTTACTCTCTAGCAAGAAACAGAGAGCTCTTTTAACATGGCCTGGAGTCTGCAGGACATGCCAGTGCTTCCCCCTGCTACATAAACACTTTTACCACAAAGCTGTCACACATGTTGTTTCCAAGATGTACGTACATTGTTTGGTGCAGTACTGACTACTGCTTCCCAAATCTCTAACATCACTGCAGTCCTAACACTGAATCATTACCTCTGTCATAGACATCTACTGCTAACGCACTTCCTGAAAGACTTTTTGCATTGTACTAAAAAGTAGGCGAAGAGTAAACAAGAAGGCCCTCAAAAAGCTGGATTGCTATTGCTGCAGGGGCACAGGATAGTGATAGCTGCTCCATCTGAGAGCAGCCACTCCTGCAGCGGAAACCAGACCAGTTGCTGCGATTCTTGCACCAGTAAAGTGGACAACAGAGGCTGCTTGCAGATATTCTGCTGCCACCAGCGACACTTCACTGCCATTGCCAATTACCTACTTCACATTTCTAAAGCTGGTCATATGTAGATGTTTTCTATCCAGTATTCACATTCAGGTTTTACTGTGCCTACCTGCATACAACACGAGTGTGGAACTGGTTTCTTAAGGGAGGGAGGCCGAAATCCTCATTCCACACTCTCCCAGTATTGTGACAGCTCACGCTCCCCTTATACTGAGCTGCTGTGAAACTGGAGTACAGCAAGGACAGGAGCGGAGTCAAAGTTTTGTTGTTGCAGCAAAAGGCAAAGTGATGACACTACACAAGTGTCTGGACACTGGAACAGATGTGACAGGGACACCGTGATCTTTGTTGTTCTCTAGCAGCATTTTCATCTGAACTTTAAGTCTTGGACCCAATTCATTTAACACTGTCATAAAGTATAAAAGCCATCAGTAAGCAGAGTGTGACTTTTTTTTAACAATACAGTTCCTCCTCAATTACCCGGATGCAATACGTGCAGTTTGGAGGAGAACTGAGCGTCGGCCTGGGTATTACCGTATGTCAGAGCTCCTCCTCTGGAGTCATATCGAGTGACTTTCCTCCTTGAACATGTCCTAATGAATTCCACTGAAGCCTGCAGGTAAAATCCTTCCCCAACCATTTTGCTCTGATTGATAGCTTTAGATCCTCCCTTCACATGGCTTCAGCTGCTTTCCAGACCTTTATTGTTCTCATTTTTGTAAGTGTCTGCAACAGGAAGTTACACTCCGTTTTTTTCACTGTACGTTTCTCTTAAAACTGACATCTTTGCATTGTAATGAAGGAACCCCTGGGTATTAGTCACAAATTAGTCACCAGCTAAAGAATATTTTCTTTTCATTTCTATACCAGGTGGAAGATATTAAAATCTCTAGAGGAATTTTGCCTGCTCTGCTACAATAAATCATCACACAATTTTCTTTTAAAGTGACTTAATTTTACTACCTTTAAAACTTCTCCACAAATAAGGAATCCTACAACTGTGTTAATATAAGATTAGTCTTGTGAACTTGATCAGGGTGACATTACCATAAAGAATATGTATTTAATTTTACTTTGAAAATTAACGTATTTTTACATTTACATTTTAAATGTTATTTTTTAAATAACAAATTATCCCTTTCCAAGAACCAAAAACATGTACCCACCTTACGCAGACGTATCACCTTCAAAAAGTTAGCAAAAAAAGCTTTTCCCTTCATTTAATTATCTAACTTAATGGGGAACTGTCTTTTAAAAATCTGCAGAAGATACCACACAGCCTGCAAAAAAGTGAAGTCTTGCATTGAGTAGTCTTTGTTGAAGAATTTGTAAAGTAGCAGCCAAAGTAGAGCAAAACAAAAAAAATCCCCAAAAACTTAGTTTGCTTAAGTCCCAGGCCATTGAAATACAGCAAAAACATTCAGTAAAGGTAGAGCTTTGCCTTTTTCCTTTTTTTCCTAGAAAGTGGTCAGTAATATTTTAATAGTAATATGTTATTAAAAAGTTGATACTAAAAATGTTAACTTCACAACAATGCAGGCTTTGTGTCATTTCAGTGGGGTTTTCTACTTTAAAACAGATAAACTTCTGTAGCTTGTAATTAATACTAAATACTACACAAGTGGCTTATAACTTCTGATTAAATGGATTCACATACAATGATGTGCTCTTAATCATCAATTAAGTCAATTTTCCATATTATAATAGGCCCATTAAGTAACCCAGGCAGTAAAAGAGTTCATTTTACAACTGAAAGTAACACCAGGACCAAGACAGAAATTTAAGAGTCCTGCCTGACCAGCAAAGGGAGGGCAGGAGGGTGTCTATCAATAAATACAGTACATGAAGTCTACATGCAATTTTTTCTCCCTCTATTTGCCAAGAAAAAATGAGGAGCAGAAGATCAATTAAAAGCAGAAACGTAAAACCAAAGCGTTAAACACGACTAGATATTTAAGATCCCACAGCGCTTCTTATAAGCACAGTGCATCACTCCCCTGTCTCTCGCAGGGGAGTTCCAGCTCCGATAATTACTTTCTGTCTGCTCACAAAGTTCAAGTTCAAAACAATACTCATTTTCTACTTCCTGTCCTAAACCAGGGCACAATGCTTCCGTGCATTGTTAAGCTATCATCCCGCTCCACCACAGATACAGTTAAATCACTGTTGTGATTGAATAATGCTGATTTGTGGCAGGGGGGACTGAGGGAAGGAGAAGGCTTTAAGAGGGAAAGTGCCAGGCTCCAACACCAATGCATCTGACTTTTAGCAACAGCATCCTTTACTACTTTCGATTCCAAATCTAGCATTTGTCTTCACCCCACACCCCTACTTTGCAGGGGGGCACAAGTGGTGTTTCAAAACTAATCTAGCCCAGAAGTTTTGCTGGACCTCAAATATTTTACAGAAGGCTCAGTTTGCTTCCCTAGTCCCCCTCCCCATCCATTTGTGTTACCAAAATTGTGTTCATCTGCCTCAGTGAACAGGAAGGATGGTTGCCAAACAAACAAAATTAAATCATACGTAATAGGCAGAATACGCCTTCTTTTGAACCACAACTTAAAACTTTCAGGTGCAGAGATATCGAAGAGGGCAAAGCCATTTCAAGGTGAGACAGCAAAGGTCTCACGAAGTTTTCATGCAGAAGATATCTTACGTTGCGTCGTACAGGGTTACACACATATACAGCATTGCTGAACGATTACACATTTTTAGGTCAGAGACCTAAGCTTGCCTCTTATTCAGAGAGAAATGAATTTTATTAAAAACAAGATTTCTCTAAAGCAGATTTATACAACAGGCTACAAAGGCTAAACAGAATGAGGATCTTGATAATTTTATTTCAATAAATAAAAGAAAATCTGTGCCTGCCTTATTTTCCTGCTACACACCTACCTCCACCAACACACTTAAGAACATTAGGTCAGAGGAGATGTTATACCAAGTACTAAGTCACGCCACTGCAAAGGCCTTTCAGTGCATGAGATTACATTCACTGTTTCCACAGGGGCTGCACTACCTTTCTCTCAGGGAGATGTACTGGCTTTCCACCCGATGGGGATTTGCTAGCTTTTGCTAACTGCTGCTGGAAGCCTTTGCCGAGTTGCAAATAAGGCCTACGAGCATGGATACCACAGAAAGATGGTGATTCCTGCTCCCGTTTTGCAAGGCTTAGGCACTGAACAAGTCAGTTGGACTTGCACTGACAGTGGTTACAATGTGATTTTTTTAAATATTTTTTTTTTTTGAACATGCACTTGTGCAACAAGGATGGAATATTTGAAACTGCTCCCTCTCAATAAGGGATCAACCCTTATCTGAGTGAAATGATTGAGAACTGCAGTGGCAGCAGGACTGGATTTAATGTATCTACCCACAGTTAAACACAAGAGAGAAAATTCTGCTACAAGCATTAAGGCTGACTTACTCCTAACTCTATCTCAGTGGAAAGCAGTAGTACCAACATAGCACTTACCAAATGTAAGCTAGCAAAAATCATGCTTTTATAAATTAAAAAAGTAAAGTTAGCCTTTTAAGCAAAAATTTGGAGACAGCAAATACAACATTCAAATGTTTTACTTATAAAAGTGTCATGTTTCATAAAACATGGTGCTTTTTCATTTGTTGAAGGGTGGAAAAATAATCTTTTTCAAATAAAAAGTGTTGCTCAATTCTAAACAAGATTTTGAGTTGTTTCAGCCACGGAAATGGGAAAAAATAATAAATTTGCATAGCAGTACTTCAGTTTTGTAAATTGAAGTACACATTGTCAACGATTACTGAAAGTAAAGTATTTTGTAAATACATTTTTACTTGATTTACAAAGAATCATCAGATAGCTACAATTAAAATCTGTAGATGGTAATTTAGCAGAGAACAACGGTCTCAAGGGGAATCAAACTGGTGATACTGATCTATATTCAAAACTGATCAAAGTTATTTCAAAGTAGCTGTAGGACAATTAAATGGCAAAAAGCAGAATCAAACGTGTCATCAAAAGACGCAATTCACAACAGATGCAAAACTTGCCTTTAAGACAGCTGATGAGCCTCTCTGCATGGTGCGCGGGCTAAGTTGTAAATAACTGGGGCCCCCAGTTTGCTTTGCTTACTCAACCTATTTAAAAAACAAAAAAGTTCAGATGCCTGCCCCACTTTCCCCTCACTATTTCTTGTGGGTGCCTGAGTAATCCTACAGGCATTTCAGCATTTGCTGAGTTTAAGAATTTTTCCCCACGTCCCCTTGTCTTTGTTTGGAAGTACCAGGCTTTCCTACTCCGGTTGAGTTTCTCTGTGAAGTCTGCCCTTTCCAGCATAGAGTGAGGCGTCAACGCTCTGTGGGTTAACTACTTACTATCTGGGCTGACTAGCATTAAATAATTTTTCTTATTTAGGATTTTTATTTATTTATTTATTTAGCTGGGCTCTTTTCCTCTCAAAAGCAGGGATGGCAAATGAGCATTTCTGCACCACGAGACTGAATGCCTACAGTTAGGCACCAAACAGCATAAAACCACCAATCTTAAACCTTTCTGCACACCTAAGAAGGAGCAATTAAATCTGGACCTTCTTTAGTTACTGCAACCAAGAAAAGTAGGAGTCCACTGCCAGGAACAGGCAGTAGAGAGAAACCTTGTCTGCAGAGTGACTTGGCTCTGGCCAGGCTTGCAGTTTGTAGCACTGGTTTATTTAAAAACATTCCCAAAGAAGTCTATTATTGTTGAAATAATTCAAGACCTCCATTTCCCTGAATTATTAAGTGGTGTTGCAGCAAAGGCAAGCTGAGGTTCTACCATGCATCAATTTCCTCTCCAAAAAGCAGAGGGGAGATGAATGACATCGGCATTTCATGCAGCACTCATGCAAAGACACGGACGTGAAGAAATCTCAGGTTTGTAACCAAATACTTTAAACCTTCATTTCCTTAAGAGGAAACCAGCTGGGAATAAGTTTGAAATGGGCTATCATGAAGGAAGTTTCTAACATCTGAAAAACAAACTTCAATCAATTTCTACCAGTCTCTGTCCATCAATAACAAACTCTTCACCTGCTTTTCAAATTGCTAAGGCCCAAACCATATCCAGGCTCTCCCAGCCTCAATCCCATTTTCACTCTTTGTATTCAAACCTGGCAGCAACAACAAAAAACCCCCAGCAGTCTGTCAAACAACAAAATCCCACACCCCAACAAAACACGCACTCTGCTTCTACAAAAAAATGTCAGTCAACAAATAGGCACAAATTTCACAATGGCTGAGGTCATTCCCTTCAAGTCATTAGGGTTTGTGGGTGAGTTTTCCTGGTGGTTTTAACATTGGTTTCTGTGATTGCAGTTATGCTTATTTATGCATTTAAGGCGTATGATCTAATACACTTAGGTTTAACTACTTCATTCTTTTGACATTCTTTCCAAATTATAAAAAGGATTCTTGGTGTTTTCACTGCCTTGGTAAAGAAACAAAATTGCTGTCCACATAATTTCTTAAAAATACAGAACAGAGTAAGTACTTGTTGAAAATAATTCAAAGAAAAAAAACCTACGCCAGACATTCCCCCCCCAGCATAACAGTAATTTTTGTTTTCTCTCTACCCTTCTGAAGGAACCTACTATTTTTTCGAAATAGCTGTTTTGCTGGCTTTTTAAAAACAATATTCAGGCCCTCTCTGTACTTCAGTTACAACTTATAATCAACACAGAAGTTCTTTTTTTTTTAATCCCTTCTATTTTTACTGTTTTGCTTTTAAAAAACTGCACATTTGCGGTACACTTCATTCACATTGCATCTTCCGCAGCCACTTTGATCTCTACAATAATGCTCATTTTATTCAATGCAATGTTTATGATCTACCAGAGGTGCTTGCTTGACAAAAATCATAGAAGTCAATTTTCTATTGTTTTTCTAAGGAAAATTTAAATTATCTTCTCCCTCCAAGGTAAAAAAAAAGCCCAAATAGCCCCCACCATCCAAATTAACCAACTTGTCAGAAACATTCAGAAACATTTTCCAAGAAGCTCAGATAAAAAATTATGTATACATGTGTGCACACATCTCTCCCTCAATAGTGTGTGCAGTGCGTGGCTATTAGCTTGTACACATAAATCATATTAAAACATTTTAAGTAACCTTTTCAAACTTGAGGCTGCGGTTACTTCGATGCAAGGTATTTCCAGGGTGCCTGGTATAGTTTCATATACCCCAGCACATTTCTAGTCAATAGGAGAAAGAGCAGACAGGACCCCACAAGCTCTGTTGAGACCGAAGGGCCTGTTCCTGCTCCGTCCCCTGCAGACAGGGGTGCCACCTCTCCTCTCAAGTCTCAGCTCAGCGTCACCACCAGGTACAGCTGTTTCGAGTCTGTGGCCCAGCCACACCATCAAAACATTCACCAGCACACAAAACGCTCTGAACTTCCCAAGCTGTCAGACCGCCATCTCCCCAGTTCTGTAAAATACCACAATTTACAGCCACGCACTTTGTGGGCACCACAACGAGGTCCCGGGCTCCCCTCTTCCCTGCTGCTCCTCCCTTTGCAAGCCACTTTTTCTATTCAAACCCCAACTAAAACGATCCTCCACAAATTAAAACAAACCTTCCTTAAAATTCCCCATAAACCTTACCACAACCCTGCAGCAGAATTCTGGCTTTCCACAGAGCCTCTGTACAGAAACACGAGGGAAAATACCTTAGCACGGCACTAATGAAGTGTTTCCCGGAGACAGCAGAGGTGACAAACAGAATGAGAGCAAAGCCAAGATGCCATCTCGACTTCAGGCAAACAACCTCTTCTGACCTCTGGCAGCTCCCACACACTATTAAACACAAAGTATTCTCTCCATGTTAATGAACCATGTACAATCTAACAGATAACACTGATGTTAAATAAACATGTTTATATGTGACTCCTAACGCTAGGACTTAAGCGGCTGCAGACAAATAATTTTAAATGGTAAGGATTATGCCCATGCAATCTTTCTCCTCTCATTTTACACACCTTTGAAATAATTCAAATACACACTTAAAGCCCAAGTAGTAAGAGTGAGTGAAAAGAGGTTTGACTATTTTTAATTAAGTATTCACTCTGTGACACACTCACTGGAACCCTCTATGCGGTGACCACTATTGGATCCAATTTTCCCCTCACACCTCTTTCAGCTGTAAATCAAGAGCAACTGAACAGCTTGCTGCAGAAGGGATCTGGATCTGGTTTTGTATGCCGTGATCAAAAAAATACTTTGCAAGGCGACTGCATAGTCCTAAATCCTTATTCCTGCTTCAGTACTATGGTAGCACCAAATCTACCTGCAAACGGCAACACCTCCAGGCCCCAAATGACCCAACCCAGATGAGCAATTATTTGCATCCTAATTGAGGGGCTTATCCTCACCTGATTAAAACACTGTGTTTGTTAAACATCATTACTTGAGTTAAGATCTGCAAATAAAGATGAAGTATTGTTTTAAGAATTAGACTGCCATGAACAATCGTTTTCTGATGAGACCTCTTAACAAACAGTCCCAACCAGGATGGTCAGTAGAAAAGGGAAGGAAAAAGGTTTGCTGACTTCTATCTCTGTATGTCAAAGTGAATATTATGCCATGAGTTTTGAGTAGTTATATTTTTTTTATTTAGATAGAAGCTTAAAAAAAGCTCCAGCTTGTACTTTTTACTAAATTAAGCCACTGAAAAGGAAGATGTATTGAAAACCTGAATGGCTTTACTTTTGTATATGCCATTGCTTACAGTCCTGAACATATTTTTTGTTCCTTCTTGGTCAAACTATTTTTCTGTACCATGTAGTACAACGTGAAATTTAATGAAAAGAACCTGACTGTTAGTCCAGGAGACTATGCCATGTACTAATCGAGTTTACATTGCTATTGCTGTGAATTATACACATGCATACAGTAAATATACATTGGAAACTGCAGTGCAAGATTTCCCTACTTGATCTACACCAAATGACCCCTTCACTTACGGGATATATTAAAAAAAGATCTTTATATTAAAACTGAAGCATTCCATGGTTTATGAAAAGGATTTGAATCTGCAACTTCATTTAACAGTTCATCTCTAATAAAAGTAACTCCAGCCAGGCAAAATTAATTCAAAAATATTTTCTTAGCATTCTAAGAACTTCTGCTAGTTTTCACAAAACTTTGAAAGCATTTTTCACTGCACAAGTAATCTTAACAATCATTTCCACAGATTAAGTCTAACAACCTGTGAATTTATTGCACAAGAAATTTACTGCAAGGAATAATTAGTCCTCAGCACTGTTTTTGCTTGTTCTCCAGTTGAAGACACCTTAAAACCATCTGGTTGCTGCAAAATTTGGCACAGAAGAAACAAATCTTACTGAAGAGAATTATAGCTGATTTCAGAATAGCTGTGTTACTACTACACATCATAAATAACAGTTGGGAAGACAGCAGAAAATTACTAACTTCTTTAATTGTTTTCTTTGTCAGCAGTGTGTACATATACACACTGACACGCAAATACAGCCGCGCTGACTTCGGCGGGATGCCTTTCAGGCTTGAAGTGAAACACGGAACTAATTTTTGCAGGATTAATAGCTAAATTATTTCATTTTCAGCAAAAAAACCTGGCATATCACCCCCCTAAGCACAACAACACAGCAACAGACAAGATTCTTTAAGCAAAATTCTTAGATCAAGTTCTTCATATGGATACCTGAGTTTAATTCCTTTTTATAACCAAGGCATATCTGCAGGCATCGTGTAGTTGAATATGGGACTTACTGTTGTGGGGGGAATTATCACCAACAATTTTATTTTTCCCTAATGAAGCTTTTCCAATGAAACTTAAGACTGCCAAGGCTGTGAGATATTTGAAACAGGAGTCCATTTCAAATATTTCAACCAAATAATGGTGATAAGATTAGTGAGTCATGGGAATCAAGTCTCTACACAGTAGTTTAAAAGAAAATGAGCTGAGGGGAACGGGCTAAACAAAGCAAAGCAAAACAAATCGATGAGCCTAGAACCAAAAGAGTACACCACTTGTTATTTAGCCAAATGTTTTGACCTGTTGGTAGGGGAGTAGAAGAGGCACAAGAATTGTGTGGACAAATTGGCTCAATATTTCACTCAGTAACTTCACAATTTAATTTTCCATCACACATATAAGATTTTTTTAAAGAGACGTAAGTTAGAAAAATTAAATCAAGCTATCAGCTGCTGTGCCATTTCAAGCAAATTTTCAAAACATGCTTAAAAAGTTTCTGGAATGCTTCCAAAACTGCAAGCACTGATTATTTTCAAGGCATTTGTAGCGCAAGTCTCTCCTACTTGCATGTGTAACATTTGAGGCCACATGATGCCTTAAATTTCAAAGTAGAAATAAAAATTCAGCTTTATTTAAGAATAGAAATGGTTTATTCATGTCAAAAAGGACGAGGAGAAAGAATTTACCCTTAACGTAGCAATATGTAACACTAAACAGTGCAAGACTAAGAAACGCTAGTTTAGACATAGAACAGATAGTTAAAATATATGGCATGTTTTGGGGACCAGACTGCCCTAATATGCACAGATGTAGAAACGCACAAGGAATTTAGACATGCTTTCTTAATATATTGGGGGGGGGGACACGGACCCCTCTATAGATGGCACTGCAGAGATAAGAAATTCTCAGTAAATCAGTAAAGTCCCCACAAAAGATTAAACAATAAACCATTGCCTTTAACAGCGCTAAGGGATGTGTGAATTTGATACTATGCTGAACAAAACTGCTGTTAATGAATTTGATGTAGACCAATGAACCGTTTATTAGTTAACCATATATATTTTAAGAATTAAAATTTTATACAACAGAATATACCATTATTTGAAATGCCTGAAAAACAGCAGTTGTATACCATGAATAATTTCCTTCAGAGGCCATTCACTGGGCTCAAGCATGATTTAACACTCAAAAGAGTTCACTTAAACTGCATAAGTCACACTACAAGTTTTCCTCACACAACAGCCGCGAAACAGAGCATTAACTCATTTTATGTAAACGCATGCTTCAGGTTTTAAAGTAACTTCTAAACGAAGCCAGGTCTAAGGTAAAGCCAAACGCTGCACATCAATTAACTACCTCGGTTAATTCCCGCTCGCAGCTCCGCGGGCAGGACCCCAGCGCGCTGCCGCGCTTCACGCCACGGACGGCGCCGCGCTGCGCCCAGAACCGCTCCGCGCCCGCGGAGGGCGGCTCAGCGCGCCCCTCCGCCCCTCGACGGCTTGCGGGGAGAGCGCCCCGCTCCACGCCCCCCCGCGCCCTCCCGCTCCGCGCCCCCCGCACCGTCCCGCGCAACACGCGGAGGCAGTTTCGCGCTTGGGACCGCAGCCGCCCGTCCCCTCCGCGGGCGCGGACGGAGGGCGCTCCGCGGCCGTACCCCCTTCCCGCACGCACTCACCGGAGGCGCAGCGCGGAGCCGGAGCGCTGCGGAGTGTGCGCGCCCGCTGCGGGCGCAGTGAGCATGTGCGAGGCAAGGCGCGCATGCCCGCGCAAGGGAGCGGAGCGGAGCGGGGCGGCGGCTCCGCACCCCGCGCTGCGCCCGAGGCGCGTCCACCCCCCCTCCCCGCCGCGCCTCCCGCGGGGTGCGGAGCGGCGCGGGGCGGTACGCCTCCTCCCGCACGCGAGGGACCACGCGGGGATTTTTAATCGGTTCATCTGACCTGTTGCTTCCCCGGTAGCGAGGCCGGAACACCCGGCCCCCCCGCCCGCCCGCCCCCCCCCCCCCCCCCCCCCCCGGCCCCCCACCCCCGGTAGCCTGTCACCGGGACCGCCGGCCCCCGACAGCACCGCGGAGCTTTCCCTACCGCACCTACCGCACGCGTGGGCCCGCGGCGTGTGGCAGCGCGAGCCCTCGGAGGTGTCCCAGCGCCCGCGGGGGCTGCGCGGCCCGCGGCGGGGCGGAGGAGGAGCCTCCCGCGGCTCCCGCACGCCGCGGGGCCCGGCCGGAGCGCGGGGACGCCCTGGCAGCCCCTCCGCTATTGTCGCGAAGCTGCCCCGTGGGACCCAGCGCCGCGGGCTTGGCTGGAGGCAGAGCTGTCCCCGCCGCTTCCCCCGCGGTTTCGAACAAAAGCCCGTCAGTGTTTTCACTGATCGCAGGTACGCTCCTAACAGGCTTTTGTAAAATTTTTTTTTTTTTGCTTTCGTAGCTGCAGTTTTATCTCTGTCAGTGCTACCAATGCACGTTCAGCTGCAAGTTTTTAAAAGGCATTCGTGGTTTAAAATTTGGACGCTTGAATACCACTTGAATACCACCTTATCTGTAGGCTCCGCTTCCATGAAAATAACCATTCTCGCTACAGTCCTTGTGTTACCGATCTCTAGTGACAATTTTCAAATATCAATTTAAAAAGAAGGGCTTTTGCAGGCATCTGGTTTTCTTAGGCACACTGTGCTGCAGAGCTGTAGGTCCTGCAGACCTGCAGAAATAGCTTCGCTTGCGCGAGCCATCCCTCTGCACTCAGGGACACAGAGCGTTGCACAGCTCCTGGCTTCCCAGAGGTGAAAGCCCCCCGGGTGATCTCGCTTCTAGCTCTGATCTCCTTAAGGGAACCAGAATGGCTTTGTGGCCATACAGAGGTGCTGCCCCATCTCCTGTGTCAGCACAAAATCAGAGGCAGTCTCTGGCATGTGCACCTTGAGGGGGACTTGTGCTCCTGCCCAGTGACGGGTGCCTCTGTTGGGTACATCATCTGCTCCGCCCGTCCAAGCGAGGGGCAACGGGCACCTTCGGTGGGCTCCTGCTGGGGAGAATGGGCTGGGGCCTCCCACCGCGTGCACCCTCCATGCGTCCCCATGTGCTGTAAGCCGTGCGCACAGCTCCACCTTGCCTCATACACGGCACAGGTGCCGCACAGCTGCCCCTTCCCACCGGCGTACCTGCTCACTGGGGATGCAGCCCGGCCACAGCGGCATTGGGGTGTTTCCTTTCCGCACCCCGCTCTTCCTCTTTATTCCCCCCCTTCTCGCCAGCCTGAGGCAGACTGCAGCTCTCCAGTTCTGTCTCTCCAGCACTGGAGGCATTGGAGGAGACCTGCAAGTCCTCGCCCCAACGGCTTTTATTACACCTAGCCCTTTCCTCAGGAAGGGGATATCCCATGAACCACAGTGGAAAAGCCAAAGGAGCACAAAGGGTGTTGAGTTCAGGGTTTGAACAAGCTGCAGCCCACTCATGGATTTAACTCAAAATTTTGACAATGGAACAAAAACATCATTGCAATGAGACAGCTGTTTTTACTATCAAAATCTCTCAGATCAGTTTGACTGCAAAGTGTGTTCCTACAGTCCAAAGGAGACAAAGCTCCCAGCATCAGTTTGGAGCTGGCAGGCTTCCTAGCATGAGCTACCTCCTGCCGGCCTAGAAAAACTAAAGCTCTTTCAGTTGTTATTCCCCATCAGTTCTCAGCACTAACCCCCTGATTTCCCCATGGATTATCTGCAGTTCTGGGTTTACACCGCTCTCACATTAAACTTGGAGAGATCGCTGGTTTGGGGGACTTCCTTGCTGCCCTTCTTGCCTGTAATCGTGGCTCTGGTGAGGAGTCTCTGAAGTACAAGAAAGCCTTTAGGTCTGTTTTGAAAAAAAAAAATCTTTTCCTTTCCCCCGCTGCCCTGCCCAAAAACCCGATTGCCACGTTAGCTCCTTTTGAAGCTGGTCTTAACAAGTAAGTTCATATATACTAACCATCTGAAAATGCCTTGCATGCAAAATCCACTCAACCCTTGATTTCACAACGTATTTGAATATATGCTTACTTTTATGCATGTGAATAGTCCTACAACAATCAATACAATTATTTACTTAAGTGCTTAAAGCCAGGCAGGTATTTAAGAATTAGTATTGTTTGTGGTAATGCCACAGAAAGCCAGTCAGAGACCAGGACCTCATTGTTTGTACAGCACCCTGCACACAAAAAGACACTCCTTGTCCCTTTCAGTATAAGTAATTTTTGTAACTTGTGAATTGGTGCCAGAAACACCTTTCTTGAGCTGGTGGGTAAACATTATTTGCCTGCTCTAATATCCTTTCTATTTACTAAAAATGCTGTATGCAATATTTAGAAAAGTAGGTAAGGGCACAGTGGGAAAAGGGTGCAAAGTGACAGATAAAGGATATTTTTCAATTAGGAATTTGAGGTATTTTCATCATGGTTAGTATCCAGCAAGATACCTGTAGGCCTTAAAAGCAATTTAGAAAGGCAAGGGAACAAAATGGTTTCTGCCCCACAGATGAGCCTCTGGGTTGGGGTGCACAGGTCATACAGCTGCATGGGGTACTGGGCTGCAAGGCAAGAGAAAGTAGGAGCAAGTCCTAGCAGTTGGCTCAATAAAAGTCTCCATTTCGTCAGGCTGGGTCATCGTCAGTCATCTCATGCCAGGGATTTCTCAGTGACAGCATTTTTTTTTGTTAAAGACCAAGCCAGGTTTACAAGGAGGTTTGCCTGACTTGTCACCCTGTGCTTGTTCCCAGGTACCATAAACTTAAAAGAATAAAGGGAAACAGTGCAGAAAGCTCCACATATTGACTGAATGGGAATGCTCCCAGTCACCTGGCTAGGTGTCAGTGACCTGGACAGATTGAGGAGCTAATGGTCCCCTTCCCTGGGGAAGCTCCAGATCCAGAGAGCTTATCCCATAGTGTGGGAGAGCCTACAGCTACACCTCAGCCTCTCCTCTGAGGACTAAGGAGCTAGATCCCAAAGCTTAGTTACTATGGAAAGTGGATTCCCCTTGAGGAATTATTTCCAGTTCCTGCTGTCCACCTCATTGTCAACATGAACTGAGTTATATCAGTACAAACAACTGGTTCCATTTTTAAAAACAAGAAATGATCCAATATTTAACTTCAGCATCCTCTCTGACAATTAAGATGTGACACCACCCTCTGGTACAAACCAAGGTGAGAAGCCCTCGAAAGGGTATAGAGGATTTATTGGGGTGCTGAATATGGTTAACCCCAAGCATAGAAACACCCCGAGTCAGACACTGAGAGTCATGAAATTGCTTTACAAAGTGTAAAATTTTAAAAGCAATGAATTTCGGGCGCTTACTAATTGTTCTCTGGCCCTTGGGTTCATGTTTTCAATTTCTCTTTGCAACCACAATGCTGAGTAACTTACTTGTCTTCTAAAATTAAAACTGAGAATCTCACATTTTCATGTTTTCACATGATGCCAGAGCTCAGGCTTTGTGGAAAAAAAAAAACCCCAACCCAAACCCAAAACACCCCAACCCTCACATTTTAGACGACTTTCAACAAAATTGCGAAAGTTGGCAGCCATAATATTTCCTAACACATTATTTTGTGGACTGCAGTGAAATTTCATTCTCAAGCCTAATGGTTGCTTCCTTTCTGGTAAATGCCAGAATTGCTGCTGCTGTTATTGTTAGAACATCATTAATTTATGCAGTGCTTTAAAAACAGAGGAGAGGTACTCTGTCCTCAAGTAATTAGAGGATAAATAACACAAGCTAGAGACTATTTTGAATTTCTTTTTTGTACAGCTGAACAGAATTACTTAAAAAAGAGCTATTTCAAGTTTTAGTGCTCAATCCTGCAAGGTGCTGAGGGTCTGATTCTGGAAACTCTTTAAACATATGTTTAATTTTAATACCACCAGACTGACCTCAGTGCAATAAAGCACTTATTACAGGACTAGTTATTTATCAGGAGTGCCATCCGAGGGGACTTAACGGTGCTATACTTGGTTCCACTTTTGATGCCAAAAGGCTCAGCACCTCGTAGGATGGATTCCTCTGGGATGACAGGAGCTGTGTCAGGATCCCAGTGCTAACACCTCACGTTCAGCATTCAGACTCAGAGCCATCAATTCCAAGATTATTCTTCTTATTTCTAAGAAATACTTGTTTGCAAAGTTGCAGGCTGCGATACTAAACATCGGTAGTTGGGTCTTTCATACTGATGATAAACCAATATGCGTTGTTTAGCCTGCTTCATCAAAATTCAGAACATTTGTAACTGATAAACAAAGTGCATGTTAGCTATTAAAGCTCAAAATTAGGCAGGCAGTAAAAAGTAATCCGAGAGGAGGACTGTAGCTACTGATACTATTGAAGCTGGTCTTAAAACATATGGTTTCCAATCATTGACACAATGCACAAAAATAAAACCCTGCAACTGAGGAGTGCCTGATCTTTTCACCACTAAATGATCAAATATGCCTGTTTGTTTTTTAGTTTTATGTCCCCTTCCTCTTCCTGGTTTTTAAAAGTAGAAGCTTGCTATTTTATATTAACTGAAGATTTGGCCCTTTGTACTGGCTACAGACGGGGTTCATTAATCAATTTCCACTACTGGCTTGCAATGAAAAAAACCAGAATTTTTTACTTCTTTTTTCTTTTTCTTTTTTTTTTTTTAAATACCCTTCCACTATTTTGCTTGGAATTTCTCCTGTAGAAACAAAAGTTCCCTCTACTCCATCCGTCCTGTTTCCTCGTGCTTTAGCAGAAAAATTATTTGTACTATGAAGACAATGAAATTTCACAAATAATACATCCATTGACAAAAAATTTATGGTTTGTTTCAGGGTGAGATGCTGCTACTCTTTACTGCACACAGCCTTCTCTAACAACAGGAATAAAACCAATTTCACCTGTGAACCACAACCGCATAACAATTTGTTTGCATGGAAAGCTATTAAAATGGAAAATAAGTTTTGATGTTTTTTTTCCCATGAGTTTTTTTAAGAGCTCTTTTAATAACATAACAGGAGAACAAAATTCTTGTGTTGTGCTGCCGTCTTAGCCTGGGATGGAGCACTATACGCAGATGTACTCTTCCCTCTGCCTCACTTCGGTACCTGCAGCTACGAACCCTGTTCTGAATATGGGGAATGGCCATGGCTCTGCTGGTGGAAGGAATGATGGTCTGCAGGAGAGATATGAAGACCTGACCCAAGACAGAGCTAGGCAACATTTTAAAGTTAAGATTTATTATTTCAATTACCAGTAATTAAAAAATGGTTAGGAAGAATTTGGATACCAATCCATTCGGAGAGGAGGTGCACAACTCGGGGGGTTTTACACTACAGCAGAGCTGGGAAATGGCCAATTTTCAATTCTAATCAATAAGTGCATTATAAGTCAGATTAAGAAAACTGGTATTAATTTTTAATAAAAGAACATTCCCTTTGAAAATAGGATGTATTTGAGGTCCAAAAGGAAGACACATGGTCCATTTATGTGGCTGCGAAGGAAAATGGAAAGTATTTGTGCATTTGTGCAGTTGTTTTCTCATGGGTGGTTAGCTTTCTTTTTTTCTTTTCCTCTTTTTACACTTCAGGTGAAGTGTTTTGTAGCTATCGGCTTCCTCCTCAGGGAATACTTATGAATTCCATAGACTGGCAAACCTACTCATAAATTAGAACTTTTGGCTCTGTTTCTTCATGACTACAGCAGTGTGCATGAGGCAAAATGTAATTCAGGGACGTCACTGAAGTTGCTTCTGACCCATATAATGTTGCATCTGCCTCCAGGTAGGTGATGTTACAGCAAGCCAAAAAAAGCTGAATTTTGGGTGGGCTCCAGGTTAGGCACTGGTTAGCTTTTGATGCAAGAGCATCGAAGTCCCTCAGCTGTTGCTGCGACAGCAGCTCAGCAGCACTGCTGGTACAGAGTGGCTGACTAGTCTTCCAGAAATCTTCCATTTAATTTCTCTTGTAGAATTGGAAAGTATTTCAAAAGTTCATTCACATGTGAATCAAAAGCCATCCTTCCTCCAACCTTACATTGGATTTTAACTGCAAGGAGTTTGATTTTAGGAATCTGAATGCAAGCCCTCTGGAACTTCTTCTAGTGTGCTTGTCCTCATGGGAATGAAGTCTCATTATTACGTACACTAAAATTGATAATCAAAGACAAATGCTTCCCTGTGTTATTTTAAACTTGGAGAATGTTTACCTGAATTCTATCTACTTTCATTCAAGAAATCTCATCTGGCTTTCTAAACTGTACTCTATCTTTAGCCAACTTTAAGTCACATTATACTTGATGGAAAATTTAGGGACAAATTCAGTTGTACTTTCAATGTAATTTAACTACACCGTAGAAACAGGCTTTCAAACCTTTCATCAAACTGATTTACGAGCGGAACTAAGGTTTGCTTAGTACAACATTTTCACAGTAAGAGTTACATTCTCACAAAAGGGAATGCTGTCAGGTAGAATGACCATGAGTCAATTCTGCCAAACTAATTGCTCTGTTCAGATAAGTCAATCTGGCTGCCTCAAAACTTTAATTAGAAAATTTAATGCAATATTTTAAAAATTGCTCCAAAACATGGCTGATAAATATTTTAAATCAAACTGAGAATACAATAGGTGCATAAAAGCATTTTGCTATTTTCCTATCATTAGTATTCATTGGACTTTTAAATTTGTTTTACAAACTGATGAGAGGGCAGAACGTTGTAGGTTGAAGAACTGGAAAGTACCAAAGGAGATAGGCTTCCAGAGGGCAACTTATACTACATTTAATGAATGCATGTGATTACAAGCTGTAAAGATCCACCCCAAGTTAAAAGAATAAGTGTTTTTTCCGAACTGCTGTACAAATACAGTGAAATGTAAGAAACTCAGATCTAGTCAGGTAGTGCTAGGAAATCACAAATAGTCTATTCTCATTTTTTTTATTAAGAAGAAACACAATAATTCCCTTTCTGTTTATTACAACAGAGAGATCATTTGCATCTTACTAATCCATATAACAGGCATCCACATCCTCAATCTGTGAGATCGAGAGTTCCGTGCACCCTTCTGATAACTCATTGATCACCCTTTAGATGTAGAAAGCAAGTAAATCAATGTGATTTATAGTTTGGGGAGCAATTCTCTGCAGATCAATTTACCTAGGATAATTCTTTTAAAAACTGACCCTGGTAAAATGTTTCCTTTTCTTTCTGTGCTCAAGAAGATAATTAGAATAAAATGTTCCCTTATGCTCCAAAAATGTGACTTTACATGGTCTAATATTTACTTTGTTTTTGTTTCAGCCTACAGGCACCTTCCACTACTGTATACTAGCGCAGCGAGTGCTCAGGCGGGAGGCTGCGCTTCGTGTCTGTTCTTAGCAGAGGGGGGGACAGGCAAATATCTGCTCTACATGGCACCATTCAGCATTGACCTAGGAGAGTCACTCATCTGCTATGCTATAAGCAGAATAACTTGGGGCTTTCAAAAAGAAGTTTTTCTAAATTGTGGGAGGTAGTATGATAAGATCTCCGTCTGGCTTGCAGCAATTTGAGTACTTCTGACTTGTTTATACCATTTGAAATATCTAATGAATACAATATGCTGTCCCCAAAATAATATTGCATATAAGGCCCATAAATTTAGAGTAAAAAGTTTCATAAAAGAACTTAGCACATTACCTCTCTATAAACGTTAATGTAAGTTCCCTGTAAGGCTCTCCTGAGCTTCTGTTACACCCAACAAGCAGTCAGGGAAGTGCAGGCAGCAGGGATGCTGAAGGAACAGAGGAGATCCAATCTAGTGGTCAAGTGTCCTCCTGCTTCACTGCATTTTGTTGCTATTTTTCCACCTCCAACAATTTTTCACTTAATGTTTTCATGGAGCAACAAATGCCAATGGATGCCTAAGGGAAAATGACCCAGGAACCAAATGTGACCCCAGCACAGGCAGTGATGGATGCTGGGAAAAGGGCCCATTGAGAGCCTCAGACACAAGGAGCGATGAACAAGATCCAGGGTCCACCCAGGGAGCCCTGTCAGATACAAAAGCAGAAGGGGCCAAAGAGAAGCCCAGTGATGAGCCACCTATAGCACAGAGCCAAGGTCCCCCCAAGCATCACAGCTAGAGACACAAACACCTCCAGCCCAGGCAGAGACTAGGTACCCTGGGGCTGAGATTACATAGAGCTTCTGGGCCATGGGCAGGGGCTGTGGGGGGTGGTCCCAGGTGAGGCTGGTTGGGGCAATTAAGGCCTCTTGGTACACTCAGGGCCCTGACAATATCTGGAAATTGGTGAGGTCCAAATTCATCAGGTTGTTTGCTTGAGTTTGGTACAGGGCATGAGCAAACAAGTCAGAGTAAATGAGGAGCCAACTAACAGCTTAGGCTTGAGTCCAAGTTTTTGGAACAAGGTGGTTGTGCAACAGCAGCCTCGGTGTAAGCAGACCTGGGGATCAGGTGTGCGGCAGCTGAAGACAAGCTTGGTGCAGACCAAAGAAGTGCCCCACGATGACCCATGTGACTGTACAGTGCAGGTACCTGGTGTCTGCTGGTCACCTGCATTTTACTGTGCCTCACTGGATTTTATTATTCAGGTAAATCTACCGACTCTTGACATAGATCAAACTGTCTCCAAGGGTTGTGCTTATGGCTGGGGCTGCACCCGAGAGGGGCAGGAATACAGAAGGCCCAGGTGGAAGTTGTTTCATTAAATGTTTAAGCCTCTCTCTGCTGTGCACAGCCTCTGAGAAGACCCAACACTTTTATGTTTCTCCAAAACAGGTTGAGTTACCTTTATAGCAAACTCTTGCACTGAATGAATGGATCATTTTGCTGATAAAATATTGTGTGGTATCCACATTGGTCTCTTAGAATATGTGTTTATAGAAAATTATTTATATATATTTACAGTCACTTTGTTTTTGCCTTTATGAACTTATGGAAAATAATGCCTTGGTTTGGGAGAAAATGATTTTGCCGTCAGACTTCATGAGTGTCTCTTCATTCATTTCAAATGTTGTCCGTTTTAACATTAACTTCTAGAGGCCCTGTATGCCAGTATAATACAGATCAGAAATATTGAGTGCATTACAAGTAGCAGGTTACACTTCAAAACACTTGGTTCACAGTGTTCAAGACCATTAATCATTTTTATTATTCTAAAGGACTGAAAGTGCTTAGAAACTTTGCCTAGGAAGCAGTATAGATTCTGAACAGCTGCACTATGATTCCTACTCACATTAGGTTTTGGACAAACCATTGATTTTCAGCTAATGTTCTTGGCGGCCAAAAAGTGCTGAAACTGGCAAACTTTCTCTTGCAAACTTTTTTTTTTTTGGCTTCTGAAATGAAAAGCATGCTGGTTATTCTGATTTAAATCATCAGTATGGCCCTGATTTACCACTACATCACACCGTCGTAAAACTGGAGTATCAAGGGAATTTAGTTACAGACCAGACAAAATCAAATTCACTGCAGGGAACATATATACTATTCTTGCAAGATTTTTTTTGAGTTATGTTAATAGCCACCATATACGTAAACTTTTGCATATGCTTTTTCTTTGTTGTTATGACAGTTATTAGTAAGGAAGATACTCGATAGAATTTGTCTGTATGTGAATTCAGATTTTCAGAACAGACTGAGAAACATTGCACTTAGAGAGGTACGCCCACAAACTAACAAACAAAATTATCATCACTACCCATGCAATTGTATGTTCACTGAAATTACATTTAACGTCTGTGTATATTTTTGCATACTTAGATCTGCAAATGAATATACCAGCCATTGTATGGAAAGATGACCGGGTACTTTATCCCGTGTTTCCTTCCTGGAAGTTACACTTTATTACTTGTAAACTGGAAAATACAGCCAGCATTGCTCCCAAACCTGCGCAACTGTTTAGGAAGAGAGGCATATAGAACTAGCTTACATTTTTTAAGAGAAAATAGGACTGTAGTTTGGACTTGAATATTGGACTTTACATGCCCTAGGCAAAGCAATAGCTTTTTTTTTTTACATTTTTCTTTCTCTTTTCATGCTCCTTACAAACTCTACTTTTTTTTGTAGAGAAGGGGAAAGTTAAGAAATTGGAAACCCTCCTGCTCTGCCAGCAGAGGTGGAAAACAAAAATATTCAGTTGCCAAAACCTGAAACAAGGTTCTCAACGGGTGCAGTATGGAGCAGCAGTATTTTCATATTTTCATTTGAACCATATAAATGGAAATAGAATTCTATCATATTTGAAAACATTTCTGGAAAAAAAATTTAAAAAGCAGCGTTTGTAATTGGATTTTTCTTGAAAATGGTTTGTATGAAGAATACTTATGCAAAAAGAGGTAGAAGTACGATAGGTTGGTTAGTGTGAAGTACTGCAGTCAGAGAAATAGAAACATTTTCTGTATTTGGCATTTGCAGTCCTATAGAAATCTTCATGTAGCAAAGCATGGGGAAAAGGAAATTCAAATGGAACATTTGATGTGATTTGTCAAATACTCAATGAAAAAAGACCCCCATTTCCTAGCTCAGTAAAAATAAATTTACTGTTTGTGGGTTTTTAGTTTCTGAAGACAGGCAATTACACAAAAATCTCTTGTCTGTCTTTCTTTCTTGTTTTTTATTTTTTGTGATAGAGTAAATCTCTAGTTTTCATTGCTTTCACAGGCTCAAAACGCCCTCACGCTAAATGAAACAAGTAAAACCTCTCAAACCTTGTAACTTTTGAAATCTCATGATTCTTAAATTAATATCACTATTCTGAGTGGGGAGGTCTACACTGTTATGGTTTAGTGCACACGCAGTTGGCACAGCTGCAGAAGGGTATCAGACAGTGAGCCCACTCCGTCTTATTTATAGACCCACACGTTTTTCATCTTGCATTGGTGTTTTTATTTCAGTAGCATTTGAGATCCCATTTTCCTGCACTTTCATATGAGAAAATAGTGCCTGTCCTGAAGAGCTGAGATTTTAACAGCAGACAGACAGAAGTGGGGAGAGGGAAGGGCTCCCCTGTCCTCTCTGCTCAGCTCCAGGTTCCCAGTGGGAAAGGTAGGATTTCAGACTGGTTTTTGTGAGTTTGGGAGTGGTTTTGTGTTGGTTTTTTTGTTTGTTTGTTTGTTTTCAAGACAGTCATGCTTTGGGATTGCACAGAAAAACAATCTGATGCACAGTGCCACTTAGGAAGTAAACTTGTGTCTTGACAATTCTCCACCAAAGCATGTCCAGCTTCCCAAACTGCTTTCTTTTTGTTGCTTTTGGGATGAACTTGACTTCCATCGCACAGAGCCCTCTCCTTTGTTTTCAAAAGCTTTTCCTGCCAAGCAAAGTAACTGTGTTTCTCAAGCACAGTTCTCTGAAGGCACTGAAGCATGTTGAATACAGAAAAGTAATTTGTTCCCTCAGGCTGTATATGTCTTGTATTAAAAATTACAAGATGAGAATCTACGGCTGTGCTGAGAGCACACACTGGATTTCTTGCATGGTGAGAAGAAAACAGGTTATGGCTAATCTTGTTCATTCGTTGCAGATAAGAGAGGCGCTGCCCTTTCTGCTTTTCTGTTTTCTTGGGTCAGGATCAAATCCCCATCTGTCCATCAAAGTGAACAATTGTGTCTGAGTCAAGAGCGCTTTGATTAAAAATGATATGGTTGGAAACACCGTCTTTGCTGAGAAGAAATGAATAAGGAAATGGCCCTCATATGTGAGCTTCTGGGGAGAGACTGTCTGCTCAGCTTGCAGGCCAGTCAAAATACGCTTTCTGGCAGGGAAATTAATAAATAGACCAGCTTCAATAGACAGAGATTTAAGGGCAAGAGACTAATGTTGTTCTAAAATTCTTTTGGGTTGGAACTTAAATCCAATTTTAATGAGGTCATAGCAGAAAATTAATTTATTTTCTATCTTCCAAACAGTATCTTCTTTGTTAAACAAGAAGATTGGAGAGGTTTTCTTTTTAAGAATTATTTTTGGTATATGCTTAAAAATGTGTAAAAGCTCTGGCCTCTTTCATTTCCTGAAGACAATCATGTGATAACCTTAAGTGGACCACATAAATGTATTAATCTCATATCCCTAAGTGTCATGGAGAATTGAGAAACTTCCATACTTTGGCTTCCCTCTGTATGGGTTGTCAAGGATGATATGAAAGGAGTGGTTTTGTAGTGAAAATACAAAACTGCTGAGTAACAGCAACATGAGTATACAGGGACCTGTTATGGAGTAGTCTCAAGTGGAAGTGGTGGAAACTCCATCACTCAAAACATCAAAGTCTTATGACTGTTGAGAGCCTCACAGTACTGGGTGTTTTTCTTAAATCTCCAGCTTCTGGAATCAATGAATTTGTCAGCATTTCCATGTACCTTATACAAACAAGCACACAGATGAGCTACTAGCTTTCCTACTTGTGGAGAAAGGCTTAGAAGTGAGACTCTGAAAGATTCAAATACTAAGAAATACAAGGAAGTAACAGTTCTTGATTTTGCAGATCTGGCAAGCCTTTATATTTTGAAACTGCAGGTTCAAAGTTGAACCTCAACAAATAAAAGCAGTTGCCTGTGAAGTGTCCACAATAAAGAAATGTCAGTGGTAAGAGGTGGTGTGGGCATCCTGGGATACCAACATCTTTTAAATACGCCCTGCTCATCCTTTGCCTGTGGCTCTTTGAAAAGGCACAGGTGTCTGGTGTGTGTTCTACAGAGCTGGTTGTGAGGCAGTGAGGGGCTGCGATGTGGGTGCTTGATGAGTACAGAACTGCTGGGATGCACATCTGGGCCTTGGCTTTAGGTCTGTCACAACTCAGGTATGAATGTCAGCATATTTCTTAATCACTGGTTTCATGAGAGATTTCTGTGTTCTGTTTTCCACACGAAGTGTGAGAGCCCTCCTGATCAAAATGAGCTTTTTCTTAAACAACAACAGTTTTGGCATCATACCCTCGAATGAGTGGGTAACTCTGGCAGCAGAGCCACATCTCTCAGGGAAAGAGCAAAGGTAACTGATGGAAACAGGAGCCTCTTGAAGCAGATGAAGTCTGATGGCTCCTCACTGCATGCAGGCAGGTAACACTTTATCACATGTATGAGTCTCATCTGGATTTTGGAAGGAAATTAAATGAAGGCGAGGCAGATATTGGGGTAAGAGTGACTTGATGGAAGTGATGGTATAATGATGCATTTGATTACTCTATTGTGGTCAGGGAACAGTCTCTCTCTTCATCAGTTCCGGATAGATCTTAGTGTGTCTCCTTGCTGCAGACCCTATTGTGACTGATAACTTCCAGCAAAGGCAGAAACACAGAGTAATGCAGCTCTGTTACTACAAGTGCTTTTAAAGTGGCTTCAGAGATGCCTGGAGTTCATTTATACACACCCTTCTGCAAAATCCACCCAGGATTTTGTGCCAGTGACCACAGAGCCAGGGCACCATTAACCCTCTGGTGGCTGTTCAAAGTGCCACGTTTGCACTGAAAGCAAAGGGTGCACCCTGCCAGAGTGTTTCATGCAAATTAAAATGCACTTAGAAGCAGGTTCCTAAAATTTCACCTCCCAAAGGGGCTGAGCTAGTCCTGCTGGGATACAAAGCAGTGATTCCCAACCATGTTTCAAACTTGCTGCTTAGCTCCTTAAGTTATCACATGGCAACTGATGCCTGCACTAAATGGAAAAAGGGTATTCTTTACATGCAGATGCAGTTTAATGTCTTTGCCAAAGTTTTTTCACCTCCTCTGCTACCCTGGGCCATCACTTGCTAGAGCTTGGTGCGTGCAAATTAGAGAGCTTTCTTTATGAGTTGCACATAAAATCCACACCTCTGGTCATGCATGAGAAACTGCTGAAAGAGCCTGATAGAGCCCTGAACGTGTCCCATGTTTTATGGACAGGACCTTAAGGTTGTTTGCTTTTCAGAACTGCACCATGTGTCATGCCTGACCCTGCTGGCACTCACAGATACTAAATGACACACTCTTGGCAGGGGACCCAGCTGGCTAATTATGCATGCAGTTTACCTACATACTGGCTTTAAAAGGAGCCCAATTAAATGATCCAAGGGGTCAGAAGGAAAATGAAGGCATTACTAGAAGAGTGAAACCTTTTTTACCTCCTGAGGCAAAACCAACTATTTTCACAGTGTTCAGGAAAAAACAAAACAGAGCAGATGTTTTCCCTTTATAAAGAAGCATACTTTGCTCCTTATTGGTGTTGATCAGCGTCACCTTTGACATTCAGGTTTTTTTGCTATAAAAAGAGGGATTCTCATGCTGTTTGAATATTCTTTTAATGCTGTTCTTTTCCTCACTATATAGCTGTCAGCTTCCATGGTGTTATTTTTACAGAAGTGCTAGTTTAGGTGAGCAAAGATAACCGAATCTGTCTCTTCTCCTCTGCCCTGGTTGTTGATAGTTTTTCTAGTCAGGCTGGTATAACCCTAGTGTCATTTATGGAACAGAGCGAGCTTCCCAAATCAGTCTGTCTCCTAGTGAAACAGACATTTCCAAAGCAGTTATCTGTCTAACAAAAGAACAAAAACCGTAAGAATACTTATTACAATTTTTGACAACTATGAGGGACCTTCTTGAGTTCTTACAAGATCCACCAAGGGGCTTTGCATGGGCTGCTGCCAGGCACACAGTGCTGAAAGCAGCACCAGTGCCTCATGGTTTGCAAATGCCCAAGCACAAGCTGTGGTCCCAGCTCTGCAGGCCAGTGGTCACCAGGCAGCGCAGGAGCAGTGTGAGGATGTTCCCAACCTTAAAGCATTTGCCCTCTCAGTTTTGCTCCACAGCAGTGGTGAGTTTTCTCTGGAGGTGTGCCCAGCCCTTTTGGGGAATATTCCTCTTGAAAAATAGGACATGAACTTGAGTTTCCTTGATTAAATCTTGTGGCATGCACGCTTCGAGAGTTGCCCAGCAAATGCCTTCTGCATTTGACAGTGCGAATCCAAAGATAGCTCACACTGCTGCTATCTGGGCAAACTGTTTTTCCTTCTGGTCCCTATAAAATAGCTGGAAAAACTTCTTGGGGGAGAAAAATTTCTGGAAACTCTAAAGTGAGCTGAATTCCCCAAGTCATTACACTTGGTTAGTGTCTTTCACAACACTGCTAAGCTCTAGGTAATGGTATGCATAACCTCGAAAAGCAGAAACAGAAAGACAGGAAATTATGGCTGAACTAGTGTTTTTCTTAGGGCGTTTGTGCTTACTGTTGGAGCAGTGAGTGCCAGGTATTGTGAAACACAGTGAGAAGCCCCTTTTCAGCTAAGTTTCTGTTTAAAATTCAGCCAGATCATAGTGAGATATGAAAATCTCCAGAAGAGGTACCCTGTAAAGGCAGGAAGCTGCTTCAGGAAGTGTCACTTGCCTCTCTGGGAGTCTTGTGTACACCCTGCAAATCTGACAGTGCTGCTAATCCCGCAGCTCCAGCATCACGGGGACGTTCCCTCACTGGTGTAAGATAAGGTCAGTTGATGCAGAAAGCAATCACGATGTGCTCTTTGAGCTTTTAAGGGCTTAGATTGTCCTCATAACTGTGATTGTCAATATACTTCATATATTTCAAAGGAAGTAATATATCGTTATCCAATAACATATTATTAGGGCTGTCGCTTTAAAGAGAACTTCAGACACTGCAACACTTGGGCAATATGCACACTGCATATTCCAGTGAGTGCTTCTCTGGTTATCTCTGTCTGTCTTATGGGCCCCTCTTAAAAAATGCTCAATGGGCATGGCAATTGACAAAAATGTGAGTCTAATCGACAAGCCTTGTTACCGTGAGCATGCACCGTCCTGTTTCAGGACACCCAGAAGGTCCGACGAGGAGCCCCTTGCTTGTGCTGGTACCTGATGCACACAGTGTGGTGTTTAAAACTGCCTGAAGTCAGGTAAGTCACCTGCCACCAGTTTTCCTGAGGGCTATAAAGCACAGTAGAGCAATGTTTGCTGAGAGCCATGTTAAGGGCTTGATGCGTTACTGATCTTCCACTCTTCCACAGCCTGGTTTCTCCCCACAGCCTCTCTCCATCTGAAACTTTGCAGTCTGTGTGACTGGCCAGCCAAACCCCTGCTTTCTGCAGGTTATTCAGGGCAGGGAACAGCTATTGCTTTGGATAACAAGGAGGAGGGAAGGAGCAGCAGCAGGAGCAGCCCTTAAACCTTCACAAGGGGTGAAAAAATCGAATGCAGTTGTTGGGCAGCCACATGAAAGGATTAGATGCAAGGACAGCAAATTGCTCCCAAGTACATATTGACAAGCACACACTTGCAGACTTAAGCACTCCCCAATTAAAAATGGCTTCTTCCAAATTTTGACAGAGAAATGGTGGAGTCTTATTGTACCATTTGGCTTCAATTGTTTTTTTAAGATCTTGATGTAGCAGCCAAATCTGTTTTTTTACAAAACAGATGAGTCTTGCATGGCCTAAGGAGCTGCACAGACAAATACCTGACATACAGTTTAGCGAGTGCCATAAGGAACAGATCAAGCCTTGCTCACGCGTGTTGTTCATTTACACCTTGCATCACACACAGCCCAGCGCCTTCATCTCAGCTTTGTACTAAATGTAGACAATGAGCCTGATTCACCACTGCATTCCTTTATTTTTACCTCAGGATAATTCCATTTAAATCAGAGTTCAGACTGGACTAACCCAGTGTTTTATGTGCCAAAGAAATCAACACTACAAGCCTTTGAGCTTCCTGACCTGCTGTTTTGCTTTAGCCTTCACTTTGGGGTTTTTTATCCTACTTGGGGATCTTGATGAGTTCATATTTGTTGGAGGCTCCTCTGTTGTCTCAAGAGAGCCAGTTAGGTGCTAGAATTAAATACTGAATGACAGATTTTTCATAGCATGGGAAGAGCAAAACAAAACAGCTTTCTGCATAAACCTGAAGGAACAGGAACTTGACTGCTCTTTAAAAATAAACTTGGCATTGGAGATGGTGACTGAGATAAAGATATGGCCAAAAATGGTGAATATTTAGGATGCTCAAAAATATTCTTATGTTAGTGGTTTGCAAATGTGGGAACAATATATTCAAGCTTTATTTTCTTTAGCGTGTTCTTTGGCTTGAAGTGAAGTTCAACATTCAAAATGACCATGTAATAATGGAACCGTTTCAGTCAATCTGCTGTTTTTCTGTATTCAGTCAGATCCACTGCCTCTGGTGCCAAAAATAAGTTTTTACTGATTTTTACTTCTGTTAGCCTGAAAGAACCAAAACAATGGAGAATCAGCAAACTGAGGATTCAGTTATACAAATCCAAGTTCACTAAATTCACCTGTTTAAACTCATTAACACAATGGGGTGCCATGAATATTGCTGAGATTCTAATTTGACCTACAGAATAATACGTGATGAAGGTATAGGGCTGAAAGAACTCACACACACAAAACAGGCTTTGATCTTGGTAATTTAACTCTTACTAAACAATATTTACTTGTAATATACATATATTTTAATATGGAAATCAAAGTGAGAAGGAGTAAATACACCATGACGGTCTTTTTGCAAAGGTGCTCTTCAGAGCCAAACTGTACTTCTGCCTCCACTGCAGCACTGTTGGGTTCTTATTTGCACATCCCACAGTAAGTGAAAAATTCAGTAAAAAATTCCTCTTCCCCATCAAAGTCCTTCAGCCCTGGCCCAGGCTGAGCTGCTCCGTATGTGAAAGCACGCTACAGTCCCTGCAGTGTGTTTGTCCCCAGCTCTGCCGTGGGATGGCAGGAGAAGGGACATTGCACCAGAGCGATGCTTTTTCTACCAGAGCCAGGGATGAATTGCAAGAATATTATTCCCCAGTGCTGCCTTGTACACATCAGCAAATGATAACTTTAGTTACTCTCTTCATGCCCTGCTGTGCTGCTCGTGTGAAAGGGGCTGTACAGGTGTCAACGGCCATGTTCATGGAGCAGGAAGAATGAGTGAGAATGAAATTTCTGCAACTGTGACTTAATTTTTTGCAGGACTATAGCAAAAAGCTATTGGGCCATTTCAACAGCTTATGGTGTCTGTTTAGAGGGCTACATCCCAAAGTACAGTTTGACAGTTTGTGCATACACAGTTTTGACTGTTTGCGCATCGGGGTTGTTAAGTCCATATTGGGGAATATCTGGGAAGACTCCGTTTACAGCTCTGATATTTCATTTCCCAGGACCTTGCAAAAATATTTCCCAATTTTCATCTGTGAGAGAGTGTCTACTCTGGTTATCACTCAGCTGCGGAGTACAACGAGGCCCAAATCCAGAGGTTAAGCTTAGCTTAAACTGTCATAATCAACTCATTTTTGTGTCTAAACCATCTGTTCCTGTCCTTTCTCAGTTTTCAGGGCAACACAAGAATGGGTCACAGGTATACAAATCTATCAGCAGGGAGGTACTTGGTTTGGAGGCTATGACAGATTGTGAAACCAGATTAGTTTCACATAATATCAAGTTTTCCTACTGGCATGTTCTATGAGTGTGTTTATCAGGGAAGCTGCGAAAAGTGGGAAAGCTGCTCAACAGGAACTTCGAAGCAGAGCTGAGGTCCAAGGTATTCCTCAGTGCCATAGCTTGTACAAGAAATGGTTGCCTCTTGTCTCTGTATTTCACATGTATCTCTACTTTCTCTCATGTGCAACACCAAGTTGTAATGTAATTCAGAGAAGAGTGTCAGGGACATTACACAGTGTCTCGTAATACCTACATGCATGTCCACTGAAATCATTAAGCTATGCATAAAACGTGTTCATTGTACATTTCACAAAATATGTTGAAATTGTTAATACAAGCACTCAAAAACTAAGATAGCCAAGAATTAATGTTGTAACTTTAATGCAGGCTTTTTGGGTTTTTTTTTGTCCCTGTGCTTGATTCGGTTAAATCATAATTGCATTATCCTAAAACTGCTTCATCTGCTGGATGCTCACTGACTATTCAGGTTTTTTATATCCCCTTTCAATATGTGGTCCCAGATGTTTTGTACTGCACATTATTCGAATGCTGCTGGAATATGAAAGTTAATTTACTTGTGTACATTTCCATGTGGTATCACCGTCATACCTGAACGTTTCTCAAAATCAATTACTTCACCTTTGCACCAGTGCTGCAATAGTCAATCATATTACTAGCCCCCTTTTACAACTAAGAAGAGAAGCTACTCAGCTTCCACGAGTCTCCGGTGAGTATTTGCAGACTAGCATTTCTGAACTGCATGAACCAGTCAGACACAAGCAAAGGTGTAGTCTCACTAGGGACTGCAAGAGATCCAGACACCGTGCTGATTCCCACAATGCCAAATGTCAAGCCCTTACTAAAAAGAAGGGAGGAGGCAAAAAATTCTCAGTGAAATGTGAGAGATTTTTATTTTTACAGTATTTCTAAGCTTCAGAGACATCACCCAGGTGGTTCAGGATGTCAGGATCTAAATAGAAACACTTTGAGCTGTGTAATGTGATGAAAACCTTACACAGACCCTCTGCTCCTCCTCCTGTTTTGCCTCCTTGTATAGTGCATTTGTGACCAGAAGAGCCTTAATTAGCTCTTGAGCATGTCCTGAAACAGCAGGTGGAATTTATTCCCATCATTCTTTTGTGTATTCCTTTTTCCCTAAGCACAAAAGGAAACATAGTGCTGTCTCAGAGGACCCCCCAGCTGGTATTACGTGTGGATGATGCCCCGTCTATTTTTGTTGCTGATGAAAACATGCAGGTTGGTGCTGACAAACACAGCTCATACTCTGCTTTCTGCAGTCCTAGGGAGGAGTTGGTCTGACTTTCTGGGTGAGATCTCTTTGCACTGCTCTGGCTGGAGCATATCACCACTTGGGTGGCAGCCACTTACCCAGCACATCTGTGAAATCTGGGGCCTGCCTTGTTTGAAGCGCTGATGCTATTATATCATGTCCAAACTATTTGTGAATGGGAACTGATGGTGATACTTTCAGCGAAGAAATACCTTTTCTGAAGTTACATGCAATAGCTAGATTTGTAAATGTCTAGAGGCTATTTAAGAATTTTGTTATATATGTGACTTTATAGTATGTGCATGAGTCTTAATATCAGAGATTTCTGACTTTTCAAATAATGTTAACACTCTGCTATAGCATGCAAGTTGCATGTAAATTAGCTACAATAAATTGCAAAAATTAAAATGTTAAGAGGCCTGTTAGATCATCTTCTCCTGCCAGTCTCTAAATGTTTCATATTACACTTTCTCCTATGTGATGGCTTACTACCATTCATGGGAGCATTAGTATGCTAATTAAGCATGAGCTTTAATCAAAGAGATATTCAATCCTATTCTGAACACGTCTAGATGCCAGAGGAGCCAAAATGCTGCCAGATATGTATGCTTTACTTGTAAAAGCATCGTTACTTGTAACTCTTACACAGCAATGGGGCAGGAATTATAAGAAAATTATTTTAAAACAAATGAAGTTTGATAGACTTGAGCAAAAGGGACTGATAGCTGCCAAACTGAGCTACATACCTCCCTTTAGCAATGGAGCTTCTGCTTTCTGGCAACCCAGATCACTGTTTTATTTAAAAGATCATTCTGTATATCTATTTTCCCCTCTTTCGCCTTTGTGACCTCACACAGATGATGCAGCTTTTGAGGGAGATTTGAGACTTGCTGACATTGGGATGCTGGAAAAGGAGTCAGTATTTTATTAGATTTCCCTGCAAGCCCCAGACTTACCCTCCTAACTTAGACATTTCTCACGCACCTACAATTTGGCCAATAGAAATGGGACCGTGTTATGTTTAAGTGAACTGCTACGGATATAATAATGTCTGCAGTAAATTAAATGAGAAGGAAGGACACCTGTGTTACTCCCTTGCTTGCTACAGGGCAACGTTTGGAGGTGAGCACAGGCACGGGGGAACATTTATGGTGCAGGAACAAAGACACAGTTGACCCCTGACATCATTTAAAGCTACTTGATGCCAAGGACTTCCTCACTTTTTACGGATATTGAAACAAATAAGTCATGGAAATGATGACTGACCCCAGCCATATGGGAGCAGAGAGATTAGCTGCTAATATGGAAAGTTACCTGGCCAGCGTTGAGATCAGTCATGAGGGAAGGGGGAGATCAGAGGGAGGGCTGCTGAAATCGTGAGGTAATGTGGCTGATGGTGAAGAGGAACTGGAGCTCAGGATGACTGGAAGAGAAGAGGAAAAGGCTTTTTCTCTGCTGAAGCCAAAAGTGTTCGTCATAATGTGGCTGACTGACAGAGCTGCATTTTCTAGGATGTGCTTGATACTATGGGAATAACAAGCAGAAGGAAGTTACTGTGAAGTGCATGGGAGGAAAAGCAATAAATCAAGGACCAGCACAAGGCTGCAAAGCCTCTGCCCAGTCTTTAGCAAAATATAAGCAAGAACAAGGAGTTGGGGAACAGCAAAAAGTCCAAAGGAGCTCACTTTCAGGAGAGTTAGAAGAAAAACAGAGCAACATGATGCAGACACCTCTGCTGACAGGAGCACTGCTCAGGTGCTTTTCTGGGAGAGACTGAGTTAAAGAACAACAAGCCAATTAAAAATTGAGAGTATATAACTAAATTTAAAAAATCTTTATAGAAACTTGATTGCATGGGTTAATTAGATAATACCGGTCTTTATTTAAATACACATCCCACTGAAACTAAACAGGGAAACTTCACAATGTGCTCTCAGAGCACACAGGGAGGTGATACAGTCTCACTAAAGACTATTTTGGTCTGGAATTCCCACTTTGCCTGAGCATGATTTAAACCCTCGCTAAAACTGCTTAAATCAATTACAAAGCAGTGTAAAGCACACAAAGGTGTGTAGAACTCAATAAACAACAAAAAAAGGACAAGTTTTAAACCAAATTATGGGTGTTTTATTGTAAAGAGAGTCAGCCAGTCCATATCTGAAATATGTAGACTTGAAATTTATGACCATTGATATGAATCGCCTTACAAAACACTGAAATACAGTTGCTAGGAGGGATCCAAGCTTTAGAGATCTATAGAACTGGAAAGGTAATAAAAATTGAGAGGAAGAGAAAACAAGAAGTAAAGCTGAAGTCAGTTTTTTCACCTTTCACACTTGGGATAACCATGATGTAAGGTAATCCTGCTGAACCTGACCTGAGAAAAATATTCAAACTGAGAAGATGTTTCTTGCTGGAAGGCAGCGAAGGAAACGTGCACGTACTGGTGAAGGGTTGAGACCACATTTGGAGTACTGTGTCCAGTTTTGGGTCCCCCAGTTTAAGAAGGACGGAACTGCTTGACCAAGTCCAGCGCAGAGCTGCCAAGGTGATCAGGGGACTGGGGCATCTCCCTTATGAGGAAAGGCTGAGAGACCTGGGTTTGTTCAGCCTGGAGAAGAGAAGGCTGAGGGGGGATTTCATAAATACCTATAAATATCTAAAGGGTGGGTGTCAGGACAATGGGACTAGGCTCTTTTCAATAGTGCCCAGTGACAGGCCAAGGGGCCACGGGCACAAGCTGGAACACGGGAAGTTCCCCCTGAACATGAGGACAAAGCCCTTCCCTGTGCGGGTGCCAGAGCAGGGGCACAGGCTGCCCAGGGAGGCTGTGGGGTCCCTTCCCTGGAGACATTCACCCCCCACCTGGACACGGCCCTGTGCCCCTGCTCTGGGGGTGCCTGCTCACGCAGGGGTGGGACGGGGTGAGCTCCAGAGGGCCCTTCCAACCCCCACCATTCTGTGATTCTGTGAAATTAGATCCATAGAGGAAACTGATAAAGGGCAGAAGTTGAACTAAGACCTTAAAGCTCTACCTCTCATTTTTTTCCTGTTTGTTTGCTATTCAGTCCTGATAATTCACAGGGTTTTGGATAATTTTCTTTCTGAACACAGACCTACACAATTTGTATATAAGGTATGCATTATGTTAGCTTAGGTTTTGGCAATTACAAAAATCTGTTGCCCTTAGAGCTGCTTTCTGCTTCCATTCTTGTCTCTGACTTTGGTGGCTGAAATTTGTTTCGGTGTCATAAAATTAGGGTTGTAAAATTCATATTGTAACTTTAACAGCCACATCTGTTTTAAACATTTTTGTTTTAAGAACTCAATGTGAATTTAATGGCAAGGCAATAAAAGTAAAAGTTGAAGGAAATTATCACAGATTTGTAAAGCCATAAGATATGTTTCTGCAATTCTGTGGGCCATCAAATTACAAAGAAACAACCCAATTGCTTTTATTGTAACAATTCTGCTTTAAAGCATTTCATAGTTTAATCTATTAGCAAGAACTAACATTTCATTTACATCAGTATATCAGTAATAATGACAGTTATACCCAGGTGTAGGATACTGTCGTTGGTATAGACACCCACACCATGTTCAGAAAAAAAAAAATTCTCTACAGTGCTGCCACTGAGTTTGACAGTAATAAATGATAAATTATCAACATATTTTGTGTGCCACTAAATCAAACTACAGAATCAAAAATATAACAAAATACACTTTTGCCTTCAGTATCTTGCTACAGGTTCAACCTTTTGGATGGTGTAAGTCAAGACGTGGCCGTTTATTGCTACATGGACCCCATCTGTACCTCAGAACTATGGAAGTGCTGAGGGTGGGAGGGATCTCTAGAGATTGTCTAGTCCAGCCCTCTGCTCAGAACAGGGTCAGCCAGGGCAGGTTGCTCAAGGCCATGTCCAGTTGGGTCTTGAGTACCTTCACAACGTTTCTGGACCACCTGGTCCATTGTCTGACCATTTTCACCATAAAAAAGGTTTCACATATGTTTAAATGGAATTTTTTTTCTGTTTGATTTTGTGCCCATTGCCTCTTGTCCTGCCGCTGGGTACCACTGAGCCATCTTCTCATCTGTCTCCCATCAGATATATGTACACATTAATAAGGTCCCCCAGGAGGCTTCTCTTCTCCAGGCTGAACAGTCCCAGCTCTAAGCCTCTCTTCATATGTCAGATGCTCCAGTTCCTAAATCATCTTTCTTGCCCTTTGCTGGACTCTCTCCGGTATGTCCACATCTCTGTTGTACTGGGGAGCCCAGAAACCTTTAATAACAGCCCATCTAGTGGAAGGTGTCCCTGCCCATGGCAGGGGGGTTGGAAGTAGACAATCTTTAAGGTCCCTTCCAACTCAAACCATTCTTGATTCTATGATAAACTTAATCTGACACTAGATCTCCTGGTCCTTCTCTGTCTCTCCTTCTGGCCCTTTTCTGTCTGATCTCTGTCTCTGCTGGTAAATGGAGACCAAATGGAAAGCTGTAAAAATCTGTCCTACAAATCCCTTAACGTTGCATGTAATGTTTATCAAATCAGAGTCACATAAACATTTATGTAAATCAATTAGGAGTGAGCAGCCAGGATTCAGGATTGCTTTCAGTATCACTTTCATACCTAAAACCCTTCTAGGCAGACCTGGTTAACCCGCTCAATATGTTACAAGCTGCCTCAGTGCCATCTTTTATATATGTTTGCAAAACTCATTATGGCAGAGGAAAGGAAGGGGTTTTAAAGAAGAAATTCAATGACTAGAAGCATTTCAGCAACCTATCCTGCCAAATATAATTGCTACTGTGGCCTGACTCTTGGCAGCTGGTTGTGGCTCAGCTGTTTTGGCTGTCAGTTTGGAGAACTGTTAGTCTTCTACAGTATTTAATAAAGCCATTATAAAGAACTCTTTCTTAGATAAGATTTTGCAAAGAAACACTTTGCAAAAAAAGGCTCTATCTCACTGACAACTATTTCAGATAAAGTGATTTACTAAGTATTTTCGAGCGAGTTGCTGCTCCTGGTGTTCAGAGCTCACCACCAGTGCAATAGTTAAAAAGTTTGTTGAAAACAGGTCCACTCAGGAAAGACTTAAAATTGCTTCATACAGTAGATCAAAGATAAGAAAAATAGTAGCAGTGCAGGTTTAAATGTAATTTGATTCTTAGAGGGGCAACACTGAGCTCAAAGGAGTTTCTCTTACACTGGTAAGTGATGCAGTAAGTTACCATAATACAGGTTTAGCATGCTCAGAGCTGCGGTGTTTTCTTGCTCTGTCATTTTGAGATTATCATCTTCAATTCATAGATGTACCATGTAGCAAATGCATAAGGAATGCATATTTCACCAGGTCTTTTTAATTGCTCAACATAACCTATGTATAGACAGGATATGGCTTTCCATTGGCAAATTGACCTACGTTTGTGCAATTTGTCTGTTTTGTCTGCAAAATTCCATGGATTAAGTTAAAAGCATCTGCTGCAAATTTGATCCTAGTAGCCCCGCTTGGGTATAGAAAGGTGCTAATAACTTGCCAAAATTTATGGAGCCTATGGAGCCTGTACTCTCTGACTCTGACAGACTCTCCGAAGTCTTGAGCTGATAAAAAAGCTTGCAAAAATTGATTTTTTAAAATATTATAAACTTGACTTTTGTATGATAATCTGTCTCATCTGTTTAAGTTCACTGATGGTGCACAAAACAGGTAATTACTTTTAATGCAAGAGTGCACCCAATTTGTCAGCTGTGTGCACAGACTCCTATTTTGCTTGTGTGGCAATAATTAAGCACATCTCACAGAATCACAGGTTGGAAGGGACCTCAGGGATCATCTAGTCCAACTTCACATACACATAATTTACTTACTCTGTTATTTTTGGAAGATCTGGATTGATAGACACTGAAGGAGCAAAATTATAATAGAAAATATCCCAATCCACAACAACCGTAGCCTTTATTTTCTATGAGATCATAGGTCAAAATTTGCACAGTAGTGGGTCAGCTGAATTGCAGGAGGAGAGTTTAGGACAATCAACTAAATTTGTGCAAGATACTGGATCTATTCCATTTCTCAATAAAAGCGTCCTGAGATCACAGTGAAGACAGTATTTTAGTTATATGACTTGTAGATATATAATTTTGTCATTCATAATGCAGCAGTGTCATATTTAATAAAACTGAGAGCGCGTTACAAACTTTTGCCTGATTAATACTTTATTCTTCAGTATTTGCCATGAACAAAATAAAAGATGTACAAAACACTTTCCTTTTTTAAATTATTTTTAGTGCTATTTTCTATCCTCGGAAAGCTTGGGACGATACCTGGTGCATTTTAGGGTTGAGAACGTGAGAATGTGAATGCTGCTCTTTGATTTTAATGAAGTCTGGGGCATTAAAAATCATTATTTTTGTTTTAATTGGTTGTAAAAGAAATGTCCCAAAGGCCACTCTTCCCTTCACTGGCATTCATATTTACCTCCTAACTTCAATAGGTTTTATTACAGTTTGAAACTGACATTTAATTTTTAAAATTTAAAACAAAAAAATCAGTCAGAAAATTGCAGAAAGAAAAGAAAAACTTTGACATTTGTTCCATTTTTACCAGCGGCAGTAGGTTTCATGCAGTATTAATGAGAGAAGAATTTGGATCTAGAAATGTAATTTGGTTTCGTATTTCTCTTTTCTGTCACTTCCACTGAAGAAACAGACTTACAATACGTCTTTGCTTGCTTAATGCTATTGCTAATTGCCCAGATGGGACCCTGAGAGACCATTAAGTGTCTATTGATTGTAATCAGCTTGCCTATGACAGATGAAGTTGGCTCTAGTGGGTTTTTTCTCTTTTTCTTGTTACCCTGTCTGGTGCTGTGAACTGAGGTCTTTATGCTCTTGCTAACCGTGACTTTCCTGCACTGACTCTCAAACCTTTTCCCAACTTTCCTGGTACTTCTTATCAATCAGACAGCCGAGCCTGTTGGATGGCAAGTGCCGTCCTGCATGAACAGTGGGCCTCGTCCTGTGACTATTTAACTCCTGAGCATTTGTGCTCTGTGCTTGCCAGTATTTGCTGTTGCTGGGGTCCAAGCGTTGAGAAATTGCATATGGTGAAAATACTGTTTTGCAGGAGTGATGGCTGCCTGGGGCTCTGCACCTGTGCACACCACCTTAACAGCATCCGGGGTCTGCTCCAATCGTCACTTTTTTCCCAGGTAAAACACGACGCTTAATGTTTTTCTTGAGTCATTGCCACTTTTGTGGATGAAGGTGTGTCAGTCCAGTTTGGTTGTTAGCTAACATGAATTTGAAACTGCTTTGCGAGTCATCCGTATTTTGCTTGAAAAGTGTGTTGCATTATCATTACCCCTGAGGAAGGGTAAAAGGTCTGCTCAGCCTCCCCCTGGCTGGAAACCTAAATCTCTGGGCAGTGTTTAGTACATTGTCCAACAGCTAAAGAAATTGCTGTAATAAAAATAAAAGCTGTCTACAAATAAAGAAGAAGGAGCCGGGGAAATGTATGGTTCCAAGAGCATAGGAGGTGGTAGGACTGAGTGGAAAAGAAAAATGAGAAACTGTGTAGGAAGAACAGATGCAGGGGAAAAAATGAAGAGAACTTTATCCTCTGGAAATGAAAACAAAGGTGGTAACAAAACTGTCAGATATAGAAAATGAAATCTAGAGTTATAAAATGAGTAAAAATAGGTCTGATAATGGATGTGGGGAAAGAGGTAGTGTTTCCCAGTAGCCCTTGTGCCTCCTTTGGGCAGGCTGTACTGGCTTCCTGCAGCCGTCACTGGTTCGGATGGGACTTTGTGCAAGTGAAGGGAAGGACTGGAGCCCAGTAGGACATGTGAAAACAAGGCTTCCTGGTCTGCAATGTGATAATTTTGGTATCTGCAGGAAATGCTGCTCTGTAATGACAGGTCAATGAAATCGCCATAGCTGGCAAATGTGTCGCGCTGATCACTGTCAGCCAACTGACTGGCATCAGGTTTTGTTGCTTCCCCCTATTCACAACTGTTACTTTTCATTTTGGTCTGTTCAAATCCTAGTTTGATGATCCACAACATGCCTCATGTAAACCTCACCCTTTTCTGGCTATTTTCTCAGGAGAGACAACTGCTTGCCCCATAGCCCCTGTGTTTTCAATGCAGTTGAAAAATTGTTGTAACACATTGAGCTGTGAGATCAGGTTTCATCCCAGTTCGGGGGCCTGCACGGGCTCTCGTGAGATGCCTCATTGATTCAAAGCACTTACAGTGACCTACTGGACTCTGTGTAATATAAGGTCTGTCTGCGTCGAGGAAATGTTCCATCTGTGTGCGCCGTCCTGCAAATGGCTCGTCCGCACCAAGGTCAATGCCGACAGCTCAGCCTGCAAAGATGTTGCCTGTGGGTCTCGTTGTATGATGCTGACTCTGGAGTTGTGCATGGAGAGGGCACAAACAGGCACACGGGCGTCTATGCAGAGGGCATGGAGCACATGTTAATCTCTAGCAGCCAAAGGACAGGGAGAACTGGAGGCAGACCTGCATTTTTACAGGTGAGAGATTAAAATTTTGCTCTTAACTCAAGGACCATCCTTATCTCCACAGTGGCGTTAATTTATGGCTGCATTTGGCCTCAGATGCTTCCTGAAGGAAAGCCCAGGATCTTCCTTCAAGTGTTGGGTTGGAAATATGTTATGTAAAAATAATGGCCAATGTTCAGCAAGAATCCAGCATGGCTGGGTGAGCCCCACTTTATGCATCAGTCAAGTCTGAGCCATGGACCTGCTGACTCCTGACAGGGGACACATTTCCCAGTGCCAGGCATAAAAAGTTCCCTTACCCAGCGCAAGGTGTGGGCTCTGCCTCCTGCAGCGAGCCCGGCCCACTGACCCCTCTCCTCAATGCGGCTGCTGGTACACCCAGGTTTAGATGCAAACAGAAACTCTGTGCACTCCTCCTCTGCAATCCCCCAAAGGGAAGGAGCACATTTACCATCTGCACAGCACAGGTGTGGGTCCCCGTGCAAACACCCCGCGCAACCTGGCAGAGCTCACACACTGCCCCGATTGTTCTGCCAGGCTGCCCCACGCCGGTGCACAGCTGTGGGGAGACAGCCATCTGCACAAGCAGAGCCGCTGCAGTGGGGTACGGGCAGACCTTAGGCTTAAGTAGCAGCCGTTCAAGAGCTGACATGAACTAATTTATGAGAAATTGCTTTTAGCAGGTGCTAACCTGTCTCGACCACGGATAATAGGATAGTTGCTATTGGGAATCAAACCAAAGAGCCATAAAACCTGAATATCATTACGCAGTTTGCTAGAGAGCACAGCTGTTGCACTGTCATAATTTCTCTGCGTTGAAGACACACCAATTCCTCCTGAATTCTGGCCAAGTAAATGCCAGGAATTAGAGCCATTCAATCACAGAGTAACAATTGCCACTTCAATATTATTCAAGTCTATCTGTGTGTGCGCGTGTTTGTCTGGCTGCCGTGTTGCCACATGTTCCTGACACTTACTGCAAATGCCTGTTCCTTGCTTACCCCCTCATTTCTATTTCTCTGACAGAGTTAAAACAAGGAGTATTTTTTATCCTTCAGCCTCACCACATACGTCACTAATAGGACCTTCAAAACTTTGTCAGTCACCTTCCGTAACAGCCTGAGGAATACTGTAGGGACATCTCTAGTAGCTGGATACAGGATATTGTATTTCTTAGTTTGTCCAATTGAGTAATTGCTTGGAGTAGTTTTGTGGACTTGCTCAACTGTTACTTGGAAGGAAGAAAAAAGCCAGTTGGGGAATCAAAATATTTCTAGGGTGACTTACAGAAGAATCAGGTTAAAATCAACAGGTCAGGGTTTGATTTGAGGTCATAAATTAGGTGTCTGGAGGGAATTTGTTGGGAGAAAATATGTTCAGCATATTGAAATAATTTGAAAAAACACTGTTTATCAATGCCTCATTTTTCACCATTAAAATAAAATGTCACTCCTCCTTTTTGCATTTAATGCATTTTAGCTGCAAGATACCGTTAAAGAAAAGGGTGAGAATCAGACCTATTAAACTCTCCCCTTGTTGTCTCTCATATTCTGGAGAATGCATTCCTGGAGGTGATACTCTTTGATAGTACTATAGGGCTGGATCAGAGAGCTCAGTTCGCACCCTGGAAATCATCTGTCTGCATCAGGTAGCAGCAGGGAGCTGAGCCTGGAGAGGAGCTCATTTGGGCAGGAGCCTGAGCGGCAATCAGTGAACTCTGCTCATCAGTCTGGCATCTCTCACTAACACCAAATTTGCTCTGAGGATAAAAAAAATGAAACCAGAATGTGGTTGAGAGTGAACATATGTTGGAAGTTCAGCTTAGGTAATACAATAAGCTCTTCAAGAGTGGATTCTCTTTCGTCTCAGTGTAAATAAATACTCATGATAGCTCCAGACACATTCATTTTCTTGCGATTCTCCCCCTTCCTTATCGGAGGTGGTGTCCTGTGCGTTACTGACATGGGCTCATTTGCGAGACTGTGCACTTGTCCGTATGTGCAAGTGACCTAATAAGATGAGAAGCAATGTGTAAAATAACAAGAGCGTTGATGTAAAGTTCTCAAATGGCCAGCACTGGGATTAATAGTTAATGGCCTATTGACACAGAAAATTTATTGATGAGCAACACAGGCTTCCAGGAACACCAATACAGGGTTGTTTTGGAAGGCTGCATCCTTCTTTTGAAAAAAAAAGAATTCATAATTTAATTAGTAAAATGCATTTTATTGGTGTCTGCTACAGATTCTCTTACTATGGTTGTGAGGAAGTGTTCATTTCGAAAGAAACAGTTTGAAGTAAAGAAAGACTCTCTAAAATCACAGTAGATTTTTTTGAAAGGCCTGATGAGATTGTTACAGCTAACAACTCTTTCAGAAATGCTTGATAAGACAATTAAGAGGAAAATCAAATTTTATGCTTTGGGGTATAAATTGATCAAAAAAATCTTTCCCATGCACAGCTGTCTAGTTAAGTATTCAAAATGCAAATGCATGTACATGTGAGTGAGTGTGATTTTCCCATCCTTGGAAACATTGGTAAGCGAGAGTGGCAGAGTGGACCAACACCATCCCCACCCCATGTCACCAGGGATGGGACCAGCTCTGATCTAACAGAGGCAGCGGTCGGGTAGAGCAGCACCAGGCTGCGCTAAGGCTGTGCTGGTTGTTCAGAGGAGGAGAAGGGATTACCTCTGCCCAAAGCTGCTCCTGATCAGTCGGAGTCTGGTCACTGGGAACATGCGATGACCCAGTGCATGTGCTGGGGGTCTGCTTCTCTATTGAACTAGACCTTAAGACATTGTGATAAACCAGTGGTGCTTCAGTGTGCCCAAATGCAGGTATGGACTAAGCATGGCTTTGCTTAGGAAAAGAAATCAAAAAACACTGTACCTCTACAGAACAGCATCAGTTCAACATCAGATCTGCTCTGCTACTGCCAGTGTCATCATGATGAGCTGTGCTCCCGATGCAGGTGTGCGGAGCCAGAGGCTTCACCTGCTCCAGACCTCTCAGCTCTCCTGAGCACTAGCACACCAGTATTACTGAAGACACCACCTGAGTTAGAAACAACTGAGCTTGACTCTCTGCTTCCAAACTAGAGCATAAACTAATTATGTTTTTATGGTAATTGAGCAGACTTAATGAAACAAGCTGGAGCAAATGGGTGAAGTTTTAGAATAATGCATTGAAGGGCAACAGTTCTTTGGGGAAACTGTTCCCCTGGACTCTTTTTAAGAGCAGTGTACTTTACGCAAATCATCACAGAAGAATGCTCCCAGAATAAGTAGTCAGGGGAGTTACTGACTCCTGAACTACGTCGATGTAACTAAGGGAGCTTGGTCTGTAAAAGGCTTAGTGCTCTACAGACTGCAGAGGGCTGATAGTGAATGGGACAGGAAACCTCCTCAGTGAAAAGTCAGCTCCTTCCCCAAATTACCCTGTGGGTGATGGTCAGGACTGCAGCAATGTGTACTTGGTAGTTCCCTCCTGATCACGTTGGTAGATACAAACTCACTATCTTTACAGCTCATGTATCATATTTCCTGACAGATTCCTACAGGTTATATGTGCTATTGTTTTAAGGAGAACAAAGATGAAAAAGATAGTGGAATAAGATAAACTTGTTCACTGCAGTTAGGGGAGTGTGCTGGCACATTGACACGGGCAAGAATGCCAGTATTGATATATATCTACATGGATGTAGAAGCAAATATAACCTTATAGATACAGATGTACAAGTGCTAACAGAAACACACCTACACATACACAGATTTTATAGATTTACAAACATATTTACATACACCTATGTGACAATCTGTATAAATCTGTGATAAATGCACATTCTTGCTCACAGGCAGCCCATGCTCTGGTGCATGTGCGTGCAGACATGTACAGAGATGCCACCTGTAACACATGCACCAACTAACACATGCACACACAGATCTGTCGGTGAGCGCGGGGCAAAATAGGTATCAATGGACTGACCTCTAAGTCTGGGCAAGTGAATTGAAACCTAGAAGCAGCAAGGCTGGGGCTTTTAATGAAGTGAATGAGAAATGAAAAAAAAGAGATTGAAAGTGCCTGGTGCTATGATACATAATTGATGAGACTCCAAGCAGGGCTTCAGTGTCTAATAAATTATTAAACACTGACTCATTTGGGAAAGATTTCATTATAGGATAATTTAATTAAATGACAGGCAAAAAGAGGAAAGAGCTTTAAGGGACTGTGTCCTTCTGTTTTTTCCACTGTGACACTGATGATTTAAAGAGAGAGGAGCCAAGAAATTATCTTGGAGGTGGGGAAGTTGTTTACTGTGCATGAGAGGACTGATCCTTGGTTTCCTCGACACTTACATTTTCATTTACCTGTTGCAAAGTGGATGTGGGCTTTTGTTCTAGTATAAAGACATTTTGCAGACAATTTTCCCTGGTGTAAAAGACTGACCTCATTGCAGGGCAGCTGATCTGGCCCTGGCAATGCTGTCCCAAATAGTGACAGAAATGAGATTAATGGTTGTGGTCCCTGGAGGGTGCAGGGCTGGAGCTGCAGCTAAGGCCAGGCTTCTCTCCAACGGGCTCTGGTGGGGCCAGGACTGGGGTGACCCTGGCTGGTCCCTCACCAGCCCCTGACAGCCACCCTGCTCCAGGGGACAGAATGGCATAAGAGGGCACCCAATCTCAATTTTCAACCTTGATGAGGCCAGAGGCCTTGAGCTGAGCCAGATCTCCATCCTGAGCAGGGCAAAGGGTTTGGGTGCCACCACCACTGCCATGGACTGCCTTTGGCTGACCTCTGTACCTGCCCAGGGCACCTACCCATTGTCTTTCAGAGGAAATAAAGTCCCTCTTAATACAAGTGTATATGGAAGACTCTGTACAAGACAAAGACCACTCGTGGTGTAGCTCATAGGTGGATGGTGTCACCCGCCCAGGGAATGGGAACAGAAGGAAGAGCCAAGTCAACATTCCTCAACAGCTCAGGTGTTTGGATCCAAGGTCCTTTGTTTTTGATCCCCATTTAAAGCAAATGAAGATACCATCTAGATCCCTGAAGACGGATTGAAGGATACTGAGTCCTCTGGCGAATATTTGGCAGCAGCAAGGGGGCTCTCTGAGCCAGGGCCAGGGTGTGCAGCCACAGCTCGCTTGGGTTCCTGCATTGTCTGGCCTGTGTGGAGGGGAGACCTCCCAAAATCACCCTGCGGGCACTGCAGAAAGCAGGAGCAGGGAAAAGAGGCAGAGTGTTTGACATCTTCCCATGGTTGGAGGGGAGATATATTTTCATTTGACATTTTCATCATCACAACAGAAATTTTTACAAAGAGTAACTTTTTTCTTCTCTTTTCCACAGGGTGTTTTTTTACCCAGACAGGCTTATTGCTCCATCTTGGTTAGGTAAGGACATTGGAAGAGGCAGCTGGGAGGAAGGAGACAAGGGTGGTCAGGTCATAGAGCCACTGGACAGCAACAACAGTGAGCTGAGCAACCCAGAGGAATTGCCTTCTGCATCTGTTCTGGCGAAGGTTGGTGAACCTCACTAAGTTCTTTCACCTCCTCTTTTTACTTAAACAATGTCTGAAACAAACTTATCTACAGACTTGTTGGGTTATTTGATTGCTTTGCTCGGGGCTGTGAGTGGGATGGTTGCCCAGCTGCTGTCTCTGCACAAGGAGGTTTTCAAGATGGAACAGACAAGGTCAGGTGCATCCAAACTGATAAATAAAACAAGAACTTGCAAAATGACAAGCATAGCAGAAGCAGAAAATCCTCATTTCCAAGCAGCTACATTCAGTATCTGTTTTACTTTGGAAAGATGCATGCAGCTGTCTAACATTTGCTCAAGCCCTCAGTTTTTGGGCCCCATTTCAATTCCTTCAGGCTTTCCTAGAACCAGAGTATATCTGCAAAGTAGGCTAAATTAAGGCTGAAGTTTTGCAAAAACTGTGAGGTTATTGCAAAACCGGTAACACCTATGAATTTCTTTTGTACAATACAAAGATAAAGAGCACATGAAAATTATCTTTGATTGAAGGAATCTGTTCATCTCTTCACAGAGAAAACAAGAGGGAAGAAATGATGAACACAAAGGTGGTGAATCAGGCTGTGTTAATAGAAGTGCAGCCAGCAGGTTGGAGAGAATGGTGATTCCCCTCTGCTCCATAGCTGTGTGACCCCTCCTGGAGGGAGATGCTGGTTCTGGGCTCCCCAGTTTAAGATAATAACAAACTGGAGGGAGCCCAGTGAAGGACCACTAAGATAGTCAGAAAGCTGGAGCAGCTGTGTGGGAGCTGCAAAAGGCTAACAGGGATCTTAATTGCTTCTAATTGCCAGGCTCTTCATAGGGATGTAACAGGTAATTTTATTCCTTCAAGGATATTTCTGGCTATCAGGTTGTAATAAAATGCTCAGCTAGATGTCATTCTTCAGTGTATACTAAGTAGGAAAAATTCCTTTGTCTTTTAAGACGAGAAGAGAGTTCTTAATAAATATAAAATTGTACTTAACTGCAGTCATTTGCCAGCAGATTACCCATAGCTCCTCCCTATAAATGCTGATCTTTTGGGGTGCTTGTTTACTAGTTGTGACAGAAAAACAGGAAATGGCTGGGATTTTATGCTGGAATGCAACCCTGTGGTGAGTGTGGTCAGAAATTTGGGAAGTCCCCCAGAAATGCCAACTTTTCAATTATTGTTCAGAAAGGAGAGAGCCAAGAAAAAAAAAGCCTGTCAGACAAAGGAGGAATCTGACAACATCTGTGTCTTTAAAATCACCTATGATTGCCTGAGAGAAATGAAATGAGTCCAAAAAACACTTACGTGCACTGCGAGAAGAGATTATTCTGTCTGAGACCGACTGTGTCAGCTTTGGTTCAGAGTCTCGTTAGATCCTGGCACAAAGCTGTGCATATGCATGAAAGAAAAGACCTTTCCTCAGTCTTTTTTTTTTGCAGAGGAAGCCAAAACTGGGCTATTTCAACTAAAAAAAATGCAAGAGACGATAGAAAGTATGAGTTCTTGGCTGTCTGGCTGAGCCTTTTCAGGTTAGCATGGAACTGCTGCTACGCTAAGACTGGGCGGCTCTAGAAAACTTGTGGCAGTCAGAAAGTCCGTCAGATGTAATTGCTGGCTGGGCAGAATAGATGAAGTTCTGCAATCATACCTGGACCTGTGTCACTATTCAAAATTAAGAAACCTGCTCTGGTAAGTTCCTTTAGCTGGTGACCTGCGAAATGGAGCTGGGATGCTTAATTTCAACAGATAAGCAAGTAAAAAACAATTAAGCAAAAAGACAGTGGAACAGATAAAGCAGATCACAAAATTAACAGCAATTAACATATTCCAAATCGTACTCTTGAACTGTCTTGCAGCAGCCTGATGCATGCTCGTTGCTTCCATTACTTGTGGGTGTAGTACATTTGTGAATTTACTGTGCTTAGTGCTAGGTGGTTGGCACAGGAACAGCCTCCCTAGTCTCTGAAGAGCTCAATCTTTAGCATTCTATTTTCTTTCCAAGATCTCCCTGAATGAATTAAAAATTCATTTTCTGCAAATATTCTTTGACAGATCTTAGTGCATGAAGTAGAGAAGCCTCTTCCCCTTCCCTTATATAAACTTTCACTTTGAGCATTTCTTGCTACTGCACACAAAATATCTGTGATAAGAACACAGATAGATGCTGTGCTCACATCTTTCTTCCTCTGGCTGATGATGAGCATCAACTATCTTACTTCAGAAAGGATGGCATATTCCTATTGATATCAGAAGGATTACTTTTCTGGTTAATCCTACTTACTCTCAAGGGCCATTCTGGAAAGAAAACAGACAATGAAGCTGAAAAACTGTCTTAACAATGCGACTTAATATTTCGCATGGCTGCCCAAATGCAGTGCTCGCTCTGTTCTAAGAATTCAGTAACAGCAATGAAGAATTCCTGAAATCTCCCAGTTTTATGCTGTGAATTTTGAACTGCCAAAGATTTAGAAGTTTGTCTTGGTTTGCATAGGTGCTCAGAAGATGGTGCTCTCTTTGGTCTGCAGAGGGAGCAGATAATTTTCTAAGGAAAAGGTTTCTGAGGAGAGTTTCAGGAAAACCTGAAATCAGATGAGGATTCATCTGATGAAATCAATTAAGATTGCCAGTCAAGCTGATGGCTCAGGCTTTTCCTCTGTGATGAGGAAGAAAAGAAGTACAAAATGGGTAAAGGGGGAAAGAGGTGAGGAGAAATACTTCCCCCATGTTACTCAGGTTTTGCATACATTCACTTGTGGCTGTACATGCATGAGACCAAGTTTTTTCTCTCATTTATCCCAGAGTAAGTCTGGTGTGACTCTACTAGTGTTCATAGGTACCTTCTTGCCTCCAAACAAGTCCCTCCTTGCTTTTTCAACGTTCTCAGCTGAGGCCATCCTCACAAGGCTTTGCACCACAAAGGTGCAACCACAGTTAGATCTTTAGCTACCACTTTTGCAGCTTCTAGTTATTGAAGAGCTAGCATTCATCCTGGCGCTCCTTCCTAGGGCTCATCACTGCAGTGATGTTGGCATCACAGCTTGCAGACTACATTTTTCCTGGCCCTGCTGATGATGGGGGATTACTGCAGCAAAGCTGGACTTGGCACAAGCCTCCAGAGCCAGGCTGGCAGGAGCACTGTGATTTCAGGCGGTCCTGGCAAAGGAGATGTCACAGCTTCCAGGTCCACTAACCCCTCCTACCCTGTCGCTGAACCGGGGCTTGCATGCAGAAGGTTGTTTGGAAACCTGTTCCATGGTGAAACTTGTGTCAGGTATAAATGTCTTTCTCTGCCTTCTGGTAGCAGGAGTGTTAGGATATTTCTCAATCCTTAATGAAAAAGGAGCAGAAAACAGTTTTATCTAATGGAACAGGTAATTTGAAGAGCTTTAGTTATCTACTCCTAGTTCCTGGCACTCCCACAGTTTTGTTTGGTGATCTTTAGAAACCATCTAATCTCCTCCCTCTGTTTCTCCAACCATAAAATGTAGAAGTCTCCCAGAGGTGCTGTGAAACTTGCTGGTTGTCTAAAACCTTCCTGGGATTGAAAAAATCTATCATTTGTACCCATGGCATCTTTTGAGTCAAATGTCTGCTTTGCAGATGTTACATAGCCCCAAAACCTGGAATTCAGGCAAACAAGAATGATTCAAATGGTGCAAGGGTGGGACAGACAGAAATCCATCTCGCCAGTACCATCATCTGATGTAAGTACTGGAGGCATGTTATGGGGATTAGCATAGCCCTGGGGAGGGAAGGCTGCTAGCGCCTGTTGGTGTGCTTTGAGAACAGCCCAGAGCCTCATCCTCTGGCTTGAGCAGCCTCACCAGCAAAGCTCTTTGGACTGTGGTGAGAAATGACCATACAGAGCTGTGGAGGTGCTTGTTATTGAAGTTATTCCCCAGGGCTGGCTGCCCTGCACTGAGGTTTGATAAATAGTTTCTCCAAAGCCTTCAGAAACTTTTTGCATGGAAGTCGGGGTGGCAGGGTAGTCTTTAACATTATTATTCTTCTTTGTTATCATAATGATTGTTTTGAAAGATTTGACTTGCTGTTTTTCAAAGAGATTTTCTACCTGATATGTGGAAAACCACCCTGAGGGGGAGGAAGAACCTCTCCAGTGAAAGGCTCCCAGTTACAGCCCAGAGCAGAGACAAGACCCTCTTTTATTTTGCTAGTCTACCTGCTTTACAGGCTGATGATTCTCTGTCTCTCCATTTCAGAGGTAAAACATTGGGCTTGTTCTCTTGCTGTGACCTCCAGGAAATTTGGCACATTCCTTAAGTGAGATTGACCCCAAGTTCCTTTTTCTGATGTTTTTGGATTAAGCCAGCTTGGCTTTCACGTGGACTATGATACAGTCAGCATTCCCCAACTGTGATAGTTTGTCATGGGTCAGCACGAGTGAAAGTCTGTTCAGCAGAAGGTTGCAGTGCTGCAGCAGGGCTTCCTGCAGATTAGTACTGAAATGTGTTAAAGCAAGAGGAGGGGAGCATATCCGAGTAGGTTGAAATGCTGTGGGTGCCACAGATCAGCCCTGATGTGCTGTGATACTCAAACATACTCAGAAATGTCTTAAGAGCTGGTTTATGAACAGCATATCTGTTGGGTATGTCAGGGTGCCTCACCCACTGCACAACTCGCTGTTGTCCCACACTGGACTGTGCAGAGTGTGTTTCTGTGACACAGGCTGATGTTTCCAGAGCTGTTGAGGCCAGTTAGACACATCTTCCATTACTCAACTCAGTTCTTCTCAAAATGCCAACCAGAGCTTCACTGGTAACTGAAACCAGACAGAACTGGAAGTCTGAGAATAAATGCAGCCTGGAGTACAGCAGGAGGCACTGCTGTCTCACTGAGGGAAGATCTGAGGTCTGAGATCCCATCTCTTTATAGATGAACCAGGTATATGGTGTGTGAGACCCCAGGGAATGTGTTTGTGGCACTATTCTGGAGCCAGATAGTAAGCTTAGATCTGTGGCTCTTAAAGCTTCCTTGGAGAGTACTTGATTCTGCTTAGATATGTGTATATCTAATAAGTATATCTAATACTTAACAATGTATACCATTGATAAGTTCTTAGCATCCTGCAATCCAGCTGACATTAACTATGATTTCTACATATTATTGCTGAATGTGGTTATATCTATGGGTACCTTTTTTTTTCTTTTCCCTTTTTACGGTTGATTAAGAAGGCTGCAGGAGTATTCTGGGTTTAACTTATTTTCTGTCCCTTGATATTTCTAAGTTAAGAAACAGAAAACAATTGGAGGAACAGGCCTTCGTAACCTGATGCTCAGACTTGGGAATAGAATATTTTTTATTTTAAATTTAGAGTACTTGGAGTCCTTACATCTCATCTGAGCAGTGCAGAGTGCTGGATCTTTAATAAAGAAATTCTTGCTTCATTCATCACTGGAATGACTAATGACTGCTGTTTTGAAATTACAAAATTCAAAGTTTAGAAATTCTGGGTAAAAGTCTAATTTATGATATAGTTTCATTCCCCCTTCAGTGTTGCCTCTTCTTCCTGAACCCTTCCAGCATCTCCCATCCCAAAAGCACCGCCAGAGTAGATATTCTAGTGTTGGTGACCACCAAGTTATGTAGATCTACTCTGGATCAGCACTGGACCGCAGAAGGTGAAGCACTCCAAGAGCTCATTTATTATGGTGTTTCAAGTGTGGTTACCACAGACGGAAAACATTGAGTCTCTGGCACAGATACAGCAGCCTAATCTTGGCCCTGAGCAAAATCAAAAGCTCTGAACAGAGACTAAGGAGATGAGAACCAAGTTACCTTTATAGACTTGCTGAGGCTGTGGGCAGGTCTGACAGTAAGTAAAGCATAAGCTCTGCATTGGATGGCTGGAAGGATTTGCACATTTAAACATAGCATTAAGAGGAGCCTTAAGTACCTGCTTGCTATGACCGAAGTTAGAGTTAGCTCTCTCTGGGAGACCATGCCCTTCCAGGAGCCCTTCCTCTGCAAGCGTCATGGTGGCATCATCAGTAACTGTGGCTCACTGCACCTCAACCATTGCAAGGTGCCTTTTGTGAATTTCGTCAGTGTGTTGATTTTTTAAAATAGATTTCCATGATAGGCCATATTTCATAAGGAAAAACAGAGCAAAAGAAGGAGTGGAAGCAGTGGAGTGGAGTGAGAAGAAAGCTCTAAAACTCCAGAGACCTTTCAGTTACTTTTAACTGTCCTAAGAGGCATTATAAATAACCATCACAAGCCCATTTTTTCACCCTTCATTAGGTATTCCAATCCAGCTGTATTTATTGACGGTGATTCTCCAGCTGAGCAAAACTTCACCATTTGTAGTACTTGAGAAAGTTAGTGAAAGACTAAATGCAGAGCTGATGTTGGTAGACAGAGTACAGACCACAGCCAAGAAAGCTGCATTTCTGGCTCCAAATTATATTTTCCAACCCCCTCCATAGTCAGAGACTTGCCAGATCTGCATTTAACTTCTTAAATTATTGTATGTAACACCTGAAATCAAATGTAGACATGACTTTGTCTTTAAGCAGGGAGTCAGGTTTAAAATTATTGCACCTAAGAGCCAAGGGAAATTTTCTAGGTGCTAAATTTGGCTCTGGAGCTGCCATTTCCCAGCACAGTAGAATAGTTCACCCCAATCCAAGAGGTCACGGCAAAGCATGAACGAAGGTGTTAATGTAAAGCCCCAAATCCACAGACTTCTTGATTTATGGAGTTGACTTTGCTTTCTAGGAATGAAGAACAGGATTTGTTAGAGATGAGGATGGAAAAACAGCTTTCATGTTTTTCATGTCACAAGGCCTAGATTTGCCATTTGTTCCTGCCACTGATGGTTCAGGACGCCACAGACGAGCTGTGTTTCATGGTGATTCGTGGACCCTCCATGGGCTGTGGCCCTGGCAGGACTAAAGGGGCTCCACCAGCCAGGGAGCAAGGCGAAAGAAGGACTAATGGGACTGTGAATACATGTATATGCTAATAGAGGTACGTGGCCTCTATGGAACAAAAATAAATGGCATAAAATCCTGTCGTTGTTCACCTCCAGGACCAAACTGTTCCTGTTTTCAGCCTCCTCCTTTGCTGCAGAGGTCCAGGAGATATGTTTGTAGCTATGGCAGGGCAGGTGTACCTGCAGTTATAAGGATCTCCAGCTTGTGAAAAACCTCAGGTGTGAATTTACTGCAAGGGAGGGTCAGTGCAGGGGGAAGGAGAGACAGTTAATGTCACAGCTCCTCTTCTCCTTCCCACATTAGCATCACTCACGTGCTGGGTGCTTTATGTTACAGGATGGGAAGAAGTTGTAACACCCCAAGGTCTCTCCCCATCATTCCTATTAAAAACATTGCAGTCTCTACCCCTGAAGTTTAGCTTAGCTGCTGAAAGGCTCTGCTGATCCTGAAATAAGACAGAGAAGTGGGAAAATACAGAGAAGAAAGCCTGCCTTTGAATCATGGCAGACTAGGTCAATGGGATATTTAAGCATGCCTGCTATTGCATAGGGATGAATCCCTCTGCCTCTCCCTGGATGGCACTACGATGCTGTGGAGATGCCATAACTGTGCAAAATCCTGAGGCTCTGACCTCAGCAACAATGAAAAAAAAGCATCAGAAAGATTTTTCCTCCAATAGATCCTCCTCTGCCCTTCGCATCTGTAAGCTACACAGGGTGACCACAGTGTGAAGGTAAACCTTACATTGACATGGAGAGTGATGAGTAGTTTCTATCCTGAAATCCAATCTCTGAAATTGATTGCACCATCACAGTAAATCCATTACTGGAGCAACCCATTTTACCAATACCACATTTCAATAATTTATTTTAGAATAAAAGGCTTTTTAAGGTATCAGATGAAATTAAGACCAGTTCTTTGATATCTGTAAATACTGGAAGCCCTGCTTCAGATGGAAGTGTTATAGATACTTCCTGAAAGCAAAATTATATTTAATATACAGAACAGGATAGAGAGGGGGGAGGCCTAAAGGGAAGGGGAGGAATCTCAATAAATGTATGCACCCCTCTGTTTGGGAATGGCCAATTCTGTGGCCTTTATGTAAGCAGAATTGCTGAATGGCTTATATTTTGAAAATCTGCAGAATAGTAGTTAATAAACATGGAGAACAACATTTCTGTGTCATGTCTTTGCACCGATGTTCAGATAGGCCAGCATGCTTTTATTCAGAACTAATAAGTGGCAGATACAAACACCCAAAGCAGATCAGTCCATAAGTCCATCTAACTTTGCACCCTGTCTTTACCAAGGGCTGGCAGTGAGTAAATGAAGACAACAGGAGCAACCTCACGTGTCCTGTCACAGCACCTGGCAAGCTAAGCTGAATTCCACTGAAGTGCTTGCTACCCCTTGGTAGATGTCTTTATTTCTTTTACATCTAGACCTGTATGAAAATCAGAACATTAAATAAATGTTAAGTCAAAAGGAAAACACATTGTTCACAGTAGTCGGCAAGGATAACTAGCATTGCTATAACTTTCTAATTCTCCTTGTTAATGTTTTGAGTTTGTAGTTACCTATAGACCTGGTTATTTAGCTCTAATGTTATCTGTGGGTAGCTCTTAGGAGTCTATGCATTTCTCAAGAAAGCGTCATCTACAGACCCACTAGATTTGGACAATCCAAAAGTTGCTTTGTGGTACTACATGCATGCGTGTGTGTTGACCTGGATGGAGTAACCCAGCACCTACAACAGTGTTGAACAGCATCACGTGAGCCCAGACGTCAGAGACAGAAAGGCTGGACATTCCGTTTTGACTGTAAGTACAGGCTGTCCCTGATGATGTCTTCCAGGATTTTGTTCTTAGGTGTTACCTCACTGAGTCACTGGGAACTGGAAAAGGTAAAAATGAGACAGTACACTTCATTTACGGGTCATTTTTATCTTCCTATGAACATTTTCAGCAGTAATACTCTCTCCTAGTTGATGAAATGATGATTTGTAGACCTTTGTGGCTTTTCCTATTGGACTTATTTTACTTAAGATAACAAAACATTCTGAAAGGAGCAGCAGCACCCATGCCCTGCCTGTGCACATGCCTCCTGTCTTTGGCTGCAAACACTACTAGAAAATAAATTCACAGACTGCTCAAAATAGGCTCTTGCTTTTGATGAAACTGTCCTTTTTTAACAATTGGTCTCTGGTATGACATGACACGTTACCCAAACGTTGTGTTTATAACCATGGCTATTGCCCCGCACGATGGCCGGACTCTGTATTACATCCCTCCTCCAGGCAGACCAGCGCTGACCTGTTGTAAAGCAGCCAGTGCTGGTTTTAAGACAGCTGGAGGTTTCTGTGTTCACTGTGCAATGCTCTGCAGCTATCGGAGCACTGAGTAATGGGATCTGGGTTTAGGAAGCTGAAAACAGGGAAAAAGTCAAGCAGGGGTATATCCTCATATTTAATAAACATGTAACATTTTATCCTCCATCTTCTGCCTGTTTACAATACAAATAAAATGAGCTGCCCTTGGTGTGACATTCTTTGCATTTTTACATCAGCTTAACCCTGGAAAAGCTTAATCCTGGTTTAATAGTCTTTTAATAGAAGTGGTCAGTAGTTTGGTGAATGTCTAAGTGACAGGTTGACAGACATGGAGTTAACAGTTTAATCCTGGCTGCAGGCCAAATGGCTACCAAGCTGGTTTTTCTTTAAACCTGAGAGTGGGGCATTTATTTCCAGCTCAGCCTCAGGTTAGAAGTGGTGGCTTAAGCAGCAAAGTTTGCACTGAATGTTTACAGGAGGAAAATGGCTGTTGCACTGGGTTATCAAGAGGTACCTTTGGGTGGTGTGAAGCATTTCTATCCCAAACCTTTGACAGACAGTTTCCTCTTCTGCTGCAGCATGCAAGAACATTATTACAGGTGGTCTGAATGCTTCGTAGAAAGATTGTCTTTTAAATCCTGTAGACTGTCTCTGTAAGTGATTGCTATAATATAGAATTATAGAATCATTTAGGTTGGAAAAGACCCTTAAGATCATTGAGTCCAACCATAAACCTAACACTGCCAAGTCCACCACTAAACCATGTTCCTAAGCTCCATGTCTATGCTACCAAGAATTCCATCAGCAAAGTATTAGATGGAAATTTCTCAGAATAAGCAGGTACTTATAAATGTTGTAAATAACAGTGCCTCTATGCGCTGGGCATCTTGGGCGAATTTTCTCACAAAATCAAGCATGAGTTTAGAGCTGATGCCCTTGTAATCCAGATGTGTTCGCCTCCCTGGATCATGCTGTCCCCTGAGCCAGCTCCTTCCCCAGCTCTGGCAGTGCACATCTGGTGCCTGTCTGTATGCATCCCTCCCTGGTTGTGCCGGCGCAGGAAGAGCACAGCGCTGCTCAAGTAGCCAAGGACCAAAGTGAAACAAGAGTTAAAGAGCCCGATGTCTCAGACCGCCTGTGAATCCACTGCAGTTTTTCGGAAGAGAGAGCAACATGCTGGGGTCCTATAAGCCTCAAATATGCCATAATTTGATTTAATGCATTTCTTATGTCAGTAGTTCTCTGAAAAGGACTGAAACAATTCCTTTCATGTTCCAGACCATATTTTGCTTAGGTCAATCTGTTAAACAGTAAGTTTTAATTTTATGGGAACAGTCTTCCTTTATGGAGGAGGGGTTTAACAGATTCATTACTTGCTACCAGCTTACATGGGAAGCAGTGAGTTAGTACGAACAGACAGCTTGAATATATTTCAACTAGTAAAAGAAACTTTATATTTTTTAAATTTACACACCATACTTTTAGCTATGCTTTATTTTCCCCTTCATTTTGGAATTTATCCTGCTAAGATTTTTGGTATATGCTCAATGTGTGTGTATATGTTTGAATATATGTCTGTGTATAAAGTATATTCAGTTTGGAATGACCTATTCACAGAGGGATAGATTAGAAAAAAGTCTCTCCCAGTGATTGACAGTTGCACTCAGACCATGGGGATTATGGGGGATCAATGAGGATTATCTCATTTACTTTCATTAACCCTTGAGTTTACTTTGCCAGTTTTCTTCCGCATGCCACTCAACTGAATGTTAACAGTTTCTTTTAACAGTCAACTTTGCTGCTGAAGGCGAAGGCTGGTTTTTAAAGATATGTTTTAGTGCTCTAAAGTGGTTAGTGATAGAGATATTTAATGTTAAATGTCAGTAAGAATTGATGCTCTGCACTTCTACAAAAAACCTGTTTCAGAATTTATCCATTTTATCTAATTAACTCAGCTCAATGAAAATAGAAATTTAACTCCTATGGGCGTTTTCTTCCTCATATCCCACAGTTTCTTTGTAGGAATTTTTGAGACGAACATGAACAGAAAATTTAATTCCCTTCCTTTATGGTGAGCAGTTCAATACCTGTCTACTTAAATTTGGTGCTTTCACGCAGTACACGTCGTTAAAAATTCCTGTTGGTGTTCAAGCTACACATCTAATTCCTGCTGGTGAGAAATACCAGTCTAAGACCGTTGGAAGCTGAAGTTAAAAAACAGGTAGAGGACACAGTCCTTGGAGGACCCTGTCCTTGGCCTTTTTGTGAGGTTGCTAACAGGTGCCACTTCGTATTGGCAAGATGATAGTTTTATTTATGTTGTTATATATCCAGCATCCACAGGGAAGAAATCCTCCGTTGTATCACCATTGCCAAAGCTAGGTCAACTTCTGGCAGTTTTAAAACCATGGAAGGAGAAGTTTGGTGAAGGAACTGGTTTTGCATTAAGAGTCCTGTTGGCAGCAAATAGTCCTTCACTTAGACTTGAAGGAGGAATATTTATTAAAATTTTTCTGATTGCAAATGCTTGGTGTATGAATAACCTCCTGCTTCTTTTCCATCCCTTCTCTCCCAAGGCCAAGAACAAAATAAAGACAATACAGGAAATGTGAAACCTTCTGGTATTTTGGAAGAAATTAATTTCTTTGCTGATGATTGTGCAGCACAGTTGCTTATGTGACTGCATATTACATGTGTAATACTAATAACAAAACATGGAGAGAAAGCTACTTAATCCCACTTTTGCTCCCATGTGACTCTTCTAGGGGAACGTCCAGTTTTCAAATATGTGGAACTAAATGCAGAGTGGATATGTATATCCATGGAGGCTGAGCTCAGCCCAGAATCCCCTGGATTAAGGGCTGGATATAATTTTCATTGTTCATGCTTTGCACAACTGTCTACTGTATTTCAAATCCTGTGTCATCCACTTGCAGACCATGAGTGAAAGATATGGTTGGACGTGTCTGGACAGATGCTCCACTGTACACTGCTCCACTGAAAAAATGGCTTTGACACTTTAGGGTCAGGTTATAGGTTTGGGTTTGGTTGTTTCTTTTTTTACAAACACTAAAAAAATCAGTTATGTCTAAATAAGCAAAGGCTCAATATTAGATTTTGGTGTGGAACTTTACATAGTTCTAAAATGCTCTTATCAAGTACAAACATGTCAGTGATGCTAAGGGAAATGTGCATTAAAATTCATGTTAGTAAGTTATTTGATAAAATTGAAGATAAAGTTAATTAAAGGTAAAATTACTGACTAATCTAAAATGGTAAGGAATATGAACAGTAATTTTTTAAACAGAATCTTATTGACTAACTTTCTAGGAAGCTCTATCACAGAACCTCCTTCTATGCGCTTGGTATATGACTAGACCCCCAAGAATGAATTATGAAAAGCGATTCTTAATGTCATGGAAGCTACTGAAGCCAATAAGATATCTTTACTTGATGTAAAACAACATAAGTAAATGTGTGCAGATTCATGGCACTGGGAAGTATTCTGGTAAAATATAGGCACACGCATTGCTTCGTAGTATTATGCAGAATTGTTTCTAAAATATAAATACGTAATATGATCCTGTCAAATATACCTAAAATAATTGGAAAATCCTGGTTAGCCATTTTGTGTGTCCTCTGCCAATGCAGAGTGGTGCAGGCTGACGTGGAATTTCCAGGCTGTAGGAGTTTGGGTGCACCAGACTAATCTTATTTTTAAAACTCAGCTTTCTTTTTCCAAACTCATCTCCAGTCTTCTGATTTAATTTTTTTTAGTTATGTTTGAAAGCAATTGCTTTCTTTGGTGTTTCAAACACTTCCAGCTGGAATTTGCAACTACCTTTATCTAAGAACTTAGCTGCAATCTGCTAGGGCATGTCCCTTGGTTAAACAAATAAACCCAGAAATGTTTGGGAAAGAAGGAACATCAGATGTCAAAGGCAGCTTCATGTTCTTGAGAAACTTTTTGTGAGGTGCCTTAAGGTGCCTAAAATAGGAGCGTGTCCTGCCAGAGGGAGGCTGTTAGCAGAGGTCCTAATGAGCGCAGGTGCCTGTGACTCCTCTGTAGTTAGGAAATTAAGAAACACAACAAAACCAAACCGTTTTCTGCCTTAGCAACTCATCCCAAGTGCAAGAAGTAGAGAGTTCCTTCAGGTTACACAGTTACTTACTCTCCAGTCAACCAATTAGTGCCAGACAAGGCAGTGACATCTGGATTTGGTTAGTAGAGCATTAGCTGTTCATTGGGATGTTTTGACTGGACTCTTCAATGGGATTTATTGTACTTTATAGTTGTTTATTTTCCAATCAGAGTCAGCCTTTAAGTCAAGATTGCTGCTTCAGCCCCTTCTGAGCAAAAAGAAACACAAAGAAAGAGTCTCCTCTGACTCTTAGGTAGAGAAGGTTTCTCAGCAATTATACACAGGCTTGAAACACTGCAGGGCAGACAAAGTCAACAGAGTGCTTACTGCATGCTGGTTAGCAGAGAGAAGGTGGCAATAGGGTGAGGCATGGTGACAGCAAGGCAGGTATGTCTGAAAATACATCTGGCATTTCTTGCTTTAAATATAAAGGTTATTCATCTGAAGCTAGAAAAAAAATGCAAGAATGGGATTTCCTGCATTTCAGCATCACCTAGCAGAAGCAAGAGAAGAGCTCACTGCTGCGCTCACACCCCGCTGACCTGCAGATTATGCACCTCTGAGAGCCAAAGACAAGTATCTGCAAACCGCCTGTGTCTCATCTGCTGAGGTGGCTTCCAGGGAAGCATGCCCTGCTGGTGAGTTTGTGTTTTCGTCACGGAATTATCTTTTTGGGGTTGGAACCAGTGACCGTCCAGCACCTGGAAACTGCATGTAGTGACTACAAACGCAGCCCAAATTCACTTAACCTGAAGGAAAAAGGCTCCCTCTAACTTTTCACCTCTGCCCAGTCACACACTTGGGCGCTTGTGATAACAGCATACAAAGCCTTTGTGCAGAAATGTACCCAAAACTGACTGTGGAAGTACTTCTCAAAAGTATGTGTGTAGAGAGCAGCCTGATTATTCCTCATGCATTGAAGCCTGAGTTTCACTGACAGTTTTAGGCACCTAATTTCAGAGCAATTTGAGGAAAAACGTTCATATGTGGGCTCTGAGCCCAGTTAGGAGGTAGGAAGGTTTGAAAGTCTGCAGCTCCTGGCCCTGGGAGACAACTTGCATGTGGAGCTCTGTACTCCTCTACCTTGCTCCCTGCGCCATCACACCAAAGCACGTTGGTGGCATTTGGCTCAGTTGACCAGTTGGGTGAGCACTCATGCTCTCCTGGGGATGCCGGTGGCAGGCGGAGGCCCACCCAGCCAGCCGGGTTTAGCGGCCCAAGAGCAGGAGGCTTTCCCGACATTGAAATCTGTTTCTCCGACACACACCTGGTATTCCTCAAAATCCCAGCCGTACCTCATTGCCTGGCCATAAAATAGCTGTGTGCAGCTGAGGAGCGATCACACAGTGTCCTCCAGCCTACACAAACAGCCCTAAGTCTGGTGCTTCCCAAGAAGACGTTGGTGTGCAGGTGAGGTGTCCCACGCTGCTAATGGATCGAGCAGCAGGTCCTCCGTAAAACTCCCACCCACTCCCCATGGCTGGCCCGCAGACCTCCACTGATGCTTCCCCTCTTTAAGCAAACCCCAGGAGCTGCGTCAGTCTCGTTCAGCGCCGTTTGGCAGACCTTCAGCCTCATTCATTAAACCTCCAGCCAAAAACACGAGCAGTTGCAGACTCACCGCGACTACCTCTTTTATTACCCGGCTCTACATAATCTGTAAATTTTTTTTATATTATCTGGACTGAAGTCCAGCAAAAGCGCATGTTCCTATGCTGGCCACATTTCAGTTCCTAATCCTCAGTGTACAGAAACCTAAGGTTGCTTTTTTTTCCTCCTCTTTTTTTTTCTTTACCAGTTTCTTTTGGGTCTGCATTGAGCTGCTTCACTGATATTCAGTCAAGATTAAATATTTTGCACTTAACATAATTTCTGCTACTTTTTTTCCTATTTATCCTAAGCAGAATTGTAATTCACAGAGGAATACACCCTCGAATTATACTTCAGCAGCAACCTAGCTGGCCTTTCTCTAAGTCTGTTCTGAAATGAAAATTACTTTGAGCTTGCAAGTGGAAAAACCCAACAACTTCATTTGAGAGCAGGTATTAAGACTTGATGCATTACCAAATATGTCAAAAAAATAACTGAGGACTGAGAGTCCTGGGGGCATCACATTGGCATTTGAAATTGGGTAATAGATAGGACGTTTGTTTTTCACTCACCGCTTCACTGGTAATTGTCAGTTTTATACCACAAATTTGATCGTACGGAGCACACAGAATTTGACCTCTCCCTTCCCTTACCTCCAACCACTTGCACATGCTGTTCCAGCGCGTTGGCATTTGGGACTGATGCTAAGAGAGACCACATGGAGTGTTTCAGATTATAGGCAAGGGAGGTGATCTTAATTCATTCTGATGTGCTCGTGCTTTCTATGTGTGTCTGTAATGTCGTCAAGAGCTTATGAGGGAAACTGCTAACCTTGCAGCCTGTCATTTTTAATGGAGGCAATAACAAGTAAAATCACCTAATTTGCTATGAATGTGAAGTGGCAAATTAAAAATGCCTGTGTCATCACATTTGTCTGGAGGTATTTCCTGACCAAACAAAGGCCCAACTAATAAAGTGTATTCCAGATTTTCACTAAATAATGTGGGTTGTTACATAATAAAGTCTTCATGCTCCTGGCCCCACCAGGATCCATGGGGAAACCTCTGTAGCTCGACTGTTCAGAGAGGCAGAAAGTATCTGGGCTTATTAGACCTTAAAGCACGGAGGAGGTGTACATACAGTGCAAATTTTATAGATTTGTCTTGGCCAGACTTTTGCCATTGCTGTGCCGTGCTCGTGGCTGCCAAGGTTTGGAAAACAGCACAGTGCATGTCACAAGGAAAACTTTTGTCCCCTGGATTTCCCGCTCCCTGTATGTAAGCCGAAAGTCCCTATATTTGAACTCAATATTTAAATGCTCTGTTATTTAGACAAATGAGAACATGACCTTGGGCCTGAGTTGTGGAATTAATGCAATACACTGGAATATTTTAACTGACCTAATGTGTGTTTGTTGGGATTATGCCAATCATCAGGTATGTTTGCACATATGAGAAAATTCTTTGCTTTCACCAGAGTGGCTTGGAACTCTGCTATTCAGGCTACTAGAGGCTTTAACTGAGCCTCTGGCAGACTGGGGAGCTGACTTGGGGAGACCCAGTTCACTCTCAGCTGGACTTTGAAAAAGATGCGTGGGATTTCCTTTATCATGTCTTCCACGCTAAAAATAATCAGACTAAACCCCAAAAAGGTTATTCTGCTCATTGTATTATTCATTGTCATATTTTTTTTCCTAAAGGGCTCAGGTTTTATAATTTACCTCAAACCATCCCACAGTTTTCTTTCATGCCATATACCTGTGCCACCACATGGTGTGGGCTTTGCCAAATGGAGAACCCATTTCCTGGAAGACAAAATAGATCTTTGCTCACAGCATGACCCCACCAGCAGATGCTGCTTGTAAAGCCCTGATGCATGTTCAGCAGCAGTTTGAAAAGCTCTGCTGCCTGTGGACAGCAGCATGATGCAGGAGGCAGAGCGAGCCAACCTTCAAGAGCTGAAGGGAGCATTTGCGCAAGCACGTGAGGGAGGTAGGATTCTTCTTCGAAACTGACCTGAATCCATGGTGGAAAAAGTGATTTTTGAAAATAGGAGGTAGGCTCCAAAACTACAGAGGTGCTTTATAAAAATGCGACCCCAGAATGGATTTTGCTTTTTGGTTATTTTTGCCTCTAATTTTCATTTCTGGAAAAGACTATCAGCAATCAATTTTGTTGATATATTTAAGGAAAAAGGTATCAGAATATACTAATGTGCCTGCATTTATTTTGGATTAAATACCGTACAAGTCAGCTGCAGACTTCAGGTGTTTGAACTTGGAGGTAACATGAAGAACAATGAGAGAAGCCAAACTGCCCCTGTGGCCAAATGGCGCCAGGATTATCACCTGGGTCCTTCTGCTGGGGTTCAGCATGGTTTGGTAACCCTGCAGAGATCCCAGGAGAAAAGGATGTTAAAGAGTTATCCTGGTGATGAGAACACATGAAAAATATCGCATCGCCCAGGGTATTTTGAAACCTTGATTTAGAAGGAGGTTTCCCGCATAGACCCTGAAGGTGAAAGGTCTCCCTGCTTCACCAAGGTACCACCATTAACTTGGACAGGATGGCTGCAGGAACAGCCATGTCAAAATGGTGACTTTTAAGAGGAAGATCAGGAGACTGAAATAAAATCATTAAAAAAGCGAAACAAGATGGTAAATAGCAAAAAGCACAGAATTTCTCACTAGAAGATGAGCTGCAGTATCTCTATGTATCACCAGGGACTTTGGGCCACAGGGAAGTTCATTCGAGGGCGCTCTGCACAGTGTGAGAGCTATTGCCAATGGCAGCTTTGCAGTTGCTGGAGTTTATCCATTACCATCTGTCTTTATTTTGCACATCCTACTCAGGGAGATGCCACAAATCAAAATGACTTGGTGCGTCATCCCCGCTCCTCCAGCCGGGCCGTGTGGTGTGTGTGGCTGGCAGTGCTGAGCAAACCACTCGGAGACAGGCGGAGGGCAGGAGCGGGGGCTTCCCAAAGAGGATGGAGCTGTATTGTTTGCTCAGTATCAGCTCTACTGCTCTAAAGGTCACAGCGAATTGAGAATAGGAGCCCTAGTGAGTCAAGATAGTTAGACATAATATCTGGCTGATTTTGCCCTTTTCTGTTTTCTTCTGTGGTCTGGTGCTGGGGTCCAAGTTGTGAACTTCAGAGAGCTGCTGAAGGTGCGGTGCCAGTATCTCCTCCGAGCAGCTGATAACGAGTGTCTTTGCCATCAGCCTGCCTGAAAAAATTCTCTTTCAAGTGAGTGATCTCTGATGGCCAAGGAAGTGTGGCATAAATTTTGCCCTTTGAAAAATAGCTTCTGTGCATAATGCTGTCAGCATAAAGCCTTTTAGTCAGCAATTCCCCCTCTATATGTTAATATTACTGTTCCGCAACATTGCTTTTCTTAAGATAACAAAATAAAAATGTTTACAAGAAGAAGAAAACCAATGTAAGGAAGGCAGTAGGTGGTAACTAGGACAAGCAGGTGTGATAGTAAACAAAACAAATGTCATCTTCTCTGAATGGTTTGACGATGCTTGATGGTTGTTTGCAGACTTAAGGCAAATTATTTTTGGGAGTTCTCACTTGTCTCTCTTCCCTGCAGCCATTTTTCAGTAGTTGTATTAGGTTGATTTTATTATAGTTGTAATTTCAATGTAACTTTCCAATTTGTTGTAACGTTTATTTGGGCAAGGGACACAAAAATTCATGTTCTAATAGCCAGGAGGACTGACTAGTGGGGTTGAATTTGAATCTCTTGCTGATGAAGGTGGGGAAAAGCTGAGAATGAGGTTACTGATGTTGAAACCCTAGCTGTGAACCCAACTGATGTATGCACATTTAACAACCAGTGGCTCTACGGCCTCTTCAGGAGTCTCGGCTCCCCCGCGGTGCTTTGTCTTTTCTCTAAAACATTCATCTCATGAAACATAACCTGGGGAGCAAACCCAATTGCTGCATGCCAGCCCCTGTCCCCCATCGCAAAATAACAAAAAAAAACCCTGAAACTTAGAAGAATTCTTGTCCTGCTTCCTGGTTTCCTCTTTTATGGGCAGCAGGGTGGGAAAAAAGTGCTCTTTCTTGTGTTGAAAACAACACGGAAAGAATAATCTGCAGCCAGGTCCCAAAAGGGAAGAAGGAACATGATGTCGATCTCCTGGCTGCAGTGAAATGGCAAATTCCAGCATGGAAGCTGGGGATGCCAGGCTGGACTGGGGAAAATGCTGAACCATGAACAATCTGTGACCACAGAGTCAGTGAGTACCCGGGGTCTCCGTTACACGGGAATTTTCTGTTGGCAGGAGAAGTGGCCGAGAGCAGCACTGGTGTGAGCTGCTGGGCCAGCAGCATGGCACTGTGGGGAGTGGGTAGTCCATAGATTACCCTGGATGACAGCAAACCATGTCTTGAAATGAGTTCTGTGCTGTGCCACTGCTAACCTGTGGTCCCTGATGCGATGGGTGCTCATGGGGAGTGTCTCCAGGTCTGTGTTTCAGTAGCCATGTCTTAATACATATGAAATTAAGAAATAAGGCAATTGTTTTAGCAAACCTGGAAACGTGAGTGGCTTAATAAATATCTCTTTTCCTTCACTGCCAGATGTCTACTAAGCCTTGTAAAACGGTTTCCTGAGTAGCCTGGGTAATAATTATGGAATTTAGCATTATCACAAACCTGACAACTGCTAACTTGAGTTTCATTATTTCTTTTTTTCCTTGAGCCTTCTTGCCTTCTTTGCTCCCAGGAGAGCTGAGTCTAGACGGTGAGCTGGGAACACCAGAGAGAGGCAGAGAGAGTACCTTCCTAGTATATCTGCTTCACCCTGTAGTCCAAGTTTTGCAAATACACTTTATTCACAATTATTTATAATTATTTTTCACAACTTGAGGCCTCCTAGACTGAGAACTAGGAGAGTTTGTCGCCTGTATAGGAACAGAAATATCCCTTTTGTCTTTGCAATGTTGCCTTATTTGAATGGTGGTGTTGGTTGCTGCTCATCTTCTGGGGTAGAGAAGCCCCACACAGAGCCAGGGGAACCTCCTGACCCTCATCGCTTCTCCCTACATCCTCAGGCTCCTTTTTTAACCCTTGCTCTTACATTTTACATAAGCAGCGAGATTGCATTTCTAGACAAGACTCCTAGATATTTGATTTACAAGAAATGAAAGGCTCAGTAAACCACTCGGACCGTCTCCTGAGGAGAGAGTGGAGCTGTTCCCATGGGCACGCTCCCTGGATTGGTCCATATGTGTGCATACACGCACTGACAAAAAAACAGAAAGAAAAATAAAGAGTATGTAATGACTGGGTCACATTTTCTACTCTTGATGAAAACTGTGTTCAGCTGGACAAGAGGATCCAGCTCTAATGTAAGTGTGTGAGTGTTACAGAGTGGAGTTATTCTTCCCAAAAGAAAGATTCCAAACCTGGAGAAGTCAGTACTGAAGTCCAAAAGCTAAATGTGCCTAAACAAGGAGTAATACTGCAATGCCAGCAAAGCAGCCTCCAGTTTGAAGTGATGCCGTTCAAACATTATGAAAATAGAGACAGCTCAAAATAATATTTTTAACCCAGATTAAATTGCACTGATGTAAATTGCACATGGAGGGCTCCTGACACTGATGTCCCTGTGTCCTGAGGCTGTATAGCACAAAGCAGGATCACATTGGCCCAGCTCCCTCTGGTTCCTGTGCACAGCCTAAAGCAGCTTTGCTGGAGGGGATTGTCCAGCTGGCTGGCCACATGAAGCTCAACAGCAATGGTGTTTTTATAGTAAGGACCGGTACAAATTGATAAATCAAAAGAATCAGGAAAAAATGAAGAGCAGCAAAAGGCCAGAGGAACACCACTTTCCTTCCTAAAACCTTCCCTGTATGGATTGCAAGGACCTTTTCCACCTGGATTAGTAACATGAAGGGACCTTGCAAAGGGGTTTATAAGGGTTTTCTCTCTCCATCTCCAGTTTCAGCATCTTGGGGATATCGCTAGCCTCCAGCACTGGCCTCTCATGGCAGAAACACGTGAACTCCGGAAGCTCTGCTCCAGGTTTCAGATAGGGAAGCTGAGTACTCAAGTCAACACTTCAAATTTATTGATGTCTTGCACAAATATTTATGGGGCCATTTCCTCCCCCAGTGGCAGGCAGAGAGCAGCAAGCCCACTAATTTATGGCATGGTATTTATTGACAGAAATGTATAATTGTTTTATGTTCAAGGAAAAAACTGTGGGTGCTGTGGCACGGGGAAAGGATGTGTGAGCTGAGAGCTCAGTGAGAGAGGGGGAGCCTGAGGGGCTTTTGCAGCAATTTCATAATATCACGAATCAGGGGCACTGCGTGATGTGCCAGTGCTGGGACCCCTGGGAGCACCCAGGTCCCTTGACACTGGGCTCTGCTGTCGTTCCTCTTTGTTGACCTTCCTCCAGCAAACTTCACTGACTTTGAAAGGAGTTTCAGGAACCAGCTGGTAACCCTCTGAAACTCCAGCCCACATGGCATGGACACATATAACATCTCCTGAACCTGCTGTCCAGGTTATTTGACAGAAATACTGATGTGTTCTGATAGTTGCCCTGTACTGAATTTCTCAGATTTTGTATTCCCAGCCAAGATATCCCTACACTGAAAACTGATGGCTCTCAGCTCTAGAAATATGTATTTAAAAAACAGAGGGGCTGCATACTTGTAGGCTCCCAGCTCTGAAGGAGCACCAGGGAGTTATCTGCCACTACAGCCCATGCAGCTGTGACCGGGCTCCTTCCCTGTTCGACCCAGCGTGGCATCAAGCAGAGGCTTAGCGTTAGCTGGAGTCCCACAGGCCCAGTCCTCAGCCTCCCCACGGGTCCATGAGTGAATGAACAACATAATATTGTTAGACCGGTTCAAACTTAGTATGTGTAAAGTAGAAGAAGCAAGAAGGCTTTGCCAGACAGACAACACAAGCACACTGAGGTTTCGCCCCCTTTTTAGCCCTGAGATGAGAGGATGGGCATTTAAACCACAATGTGCCTGTGTGTTTTTCTTGGCAAAGCTTCCTCATGAGCCGTATCACTGGCACTGGCTGGGAAGTGGAGCAGGGCAGTGGGCGAGCAAGAAGCCTGGCTTGCTTTGCAGGGCTCCAGCAATGCAAATCCCAGCAGATTTGCACCAGGAGGGTGCCAGCCCAGCATCAAGGCACAGATAGAAAGATGTGAAGGTGACCAAAAGCCACCTTCAGCCATTCTCTCCTTTTCCTTTCAATGATGGATCTCCGTGAAGTCCGGCACAAAGTCTGATCAGTGTGTTGCCCTTTCATGGGTGCCTAATCACACAGAAGAGAAAAGTCACCAAAACTGTATGTCCCATAATTCTATTATAAAAATCCAATAAAGTAAAAGCATCCTTACAAAGCTTTGTCACTGGCATGTAAAAAATAAAATAAAAAAGCACAGGCATTAATTTAAAACAGAAACGATATTACAGTAACTCTGTGTATAGCGAGAGTTTCAATTTTAATTTTAGTTCATTATCTTTTTCCTTATTAAGAAAGGTAAATCTGTTTTGTGTTTTCATTATTTCATTAGCTCAAGAAACCTCATCAGTAACCATGAAAGCTGCCAGCATAAATAGCACAATTTTCATATGTGAGATGGAATAATTTGCTTAACCACCTATTCAGCAGAGGCTGGAGCTAACAATTAGAGAGAGCAGCGTGATTCGAAAATAAGTTACAATTGATTGTGTTTCAGTGGAAATGAAGTTTGGAATGTGCTAATTGGATTTCACGTACACATCTGAGCCACAGTAAGTTGACATGAGACTTGGGACACCTCGTGAAATAAGACTCTTCTTAGGAAATGTACAAAAAATTGTTTAATATAATATTTAAAACACAATTAAAGCAACATGCTAATGACACCCTCACTTCTCAGAACTGACTGATGACATCTTCTTCTAGGATTTAGTCCCAGCATTAAGAAGTGCTCTCAGGGATGAAACATCGCATGCCCTGGAAGTGCTTATGAACTGATTCACTTTGGAGCAAGTGTTTGAGAACATTCATAATGTCAGTTCTTTTTTGGCCAAAATGTCCCATTCTAACAATGGTCCTTGTGGTGTAACTAAAAAATAAAGCCAAGAGAGGCAGATTAATCTCTGATAGTCCCTACAGTGAACTACACACTAGAATAATTTAATTTTCACCCTTCAAAGAACCATGGAGGCAGGAACAAAAGTTTCAGGAGGCCAGATGGTCATTTCAGCTGAATTTCTGAAAGCCCTGTGAAAGGCAACATTTCTCTGTGGAAACACATAACAACACTGTATCTCTGTCCTGTCTTTTCATCACTGGTGATGTGCTCACATTCAGAAAAGTCCGGGCTGTATCTAGGCATGCAGTGGATTTGGGGGATGCTGTGGCCACTTGTCAGCCATGTAGCTGGGAGCACGTGTGGGTTAAAGCCTTCTCCCTCCCCCCCCGCTCTCCCCAGCAGGTGTGAGCCTTCATAAGCAGGCAGCTCCACTTCCTCCAGAAGCCTGTCATCTGCTTGATTTTTTAAGCTTTTGCAAAATATCTTTCATTATAGTCTCTTTAATGTGTAATTACGGTCAGAAAAGTGATACAGCACAGCCAGCTCCTGGGTCTGGAGATGATCGGCTCTTTATGAGTTGGCCAGCGGTGATCTATTCAAGCCATCGCACTATTAGGTAAGAGCTATAAAACAGCAGTGCTTTCTCAGGGGATTAGCAGAGGCTCAGCATCAAACTCTTTGTTACCCTATGCGCTGTCTAGTGACTTTTTTTTTGCTGGAAACATGTCTGTACGGCAGTAACAGCAGAGCTGGCAGCGTAATGTAGGCAGTTAACCATGCAGGTGCTGGTAGCGGTCTAGCTAGCACAACAGAGAGCTCAGTGGAGACTAATTTGTCCTGGGTTTCAGTTTATCCATCAGCCCCTGCTGAGCGCAGTGCTGGTGATGGCCAGCCGGTTGCTGAAACCTGAGCTCACTTACTTGAAGGGAGTGGGTATCCCTGCACCGTCCAGCCATCTGGTGCATAGACACCGCCTCCGCGTGCCTTAGACCACATTAGCTAATCTCTCCTAAGACTAGACTTTTACATCTTAATTGCTCCCAACTCCTTCCCTGTTCCCAAGTGTCTGCCAGAGGGATCAAGGGCAAAATAATTGATGGTGACAGATTACTGTGCTCCTGGTCATGGTGCCACTTGTGCATCTGCTCCCTCCGGCCAGGCTGTGTACATTCCCTTAGCCTCTATTGCCCTAGTACCCTTTTTCCCTTTTTGAAGGGTGCAGTTTGCATCTTCCCACTCACGGGGCAGGCTTTGGCCTCAGGACCCCAGATTTTTCCTTTTTTCTATGACTACTTTTGCTGCTGATGGGTCTTTCCCCTCAGAGCCTGGGACAAAGAGTCACAGTGGCTTCCTTAAAACTGGTGGTCTCCCATGGCTGCAGGTCTTCCCCTGCCCTGAACTTGTCACTTAATGGCTCCCAGATGTTTGCTGAGAAGTGGAATATCCTGCCACTTTTTAGTTTCTCCAAAAGTCTGTATTAAACTTAACATACACGTACATCACTACTCATCCTAAAAGCCAATTAGTATATGGTATTAAATTACTGGGCTGCTCCCAAGAGTCATAACATTGTGAGGAGGCTTTGAGATAGCACTTTGATGAACAAGGTAGGGAAGCCAAACTTCAGATTCCCTACAGGTGTGGGAAGACACAGGCACATTGGCTACCCTTAGGGCGTGGCTCCACGATGCAATTTCTGCAGGTGCAAATCTGGTTTAAAAGGTTTCTGACCTTCCTGACAGCCTTTTCCCTATTCCCAACCCTCATACTTCTCTCCACCCTGATGCGCTTTATGCAACTCTTCCGTAGGCCACACTCCAAATCAGAAGAGCAACATTGTTCAGGTTAAGCTGAAACTGGGATGTTCAAGATGAAATTTCATAGCCTTCTTGAAAAGAATCTTAGACTGAAGAGGCTCTGCACTATATCTGTGGTCAAAGCTGGTAAGTCGGGCAGGAAACATCTAACTGGCTGTATGGGTGCCTCCATGTATCAAGGGAAAATGTGTTTTAACTGCTTTTTCTCTCCTACCCTGTTCTGGCTTGGCTTCACCTGGAAGGCGTGCTCTCTGTGTGAGAGCAGAGGGTGGGTTAGTTTTTGTTTGTTATTTTACACTGATAAACTTCTATAAGTAGTTCCATTTTGAGTGAAAATGCTATTAGACCTATCAGACCTGTAGAGGTAGGATTGCACACTCTATGCAGCAAAGATATATGAACTGCTAATCTGTAGGTAGTGAATCCTCTGTGCACTGTCTCCTCTTCATATGCAGAGGCTACTGAGACAAAAGCAAGGAGGTGTTTGTTACTAATAGCTATACGTGCACTGTAGAAACCCATCTGCTAACCAGAGGACCACCCACAGATCATTGTTTTGGACACTTAAACTGTAATTTTCTTTTATAGATGTCCTGCAGTACAGACTCCACCAGGATTCTGGTCTCTGGCACATACATATGTATTGAGCACACTGACAGAAACCTAATGACTTACATGGCTCAGCCATTAAGAAAATATTTCAGAGGTTTTTAAAGGAGAAGTCCTCAATTGTTTATGGAAACCTCTTTGGATGTCCTTTTCCAGGAATGCATTATTTATTGTGCTGGTACCACAAAGGGTACCAGCATAAGCAGAGGCATATACCAGCAAAGGGAAGGCATATACCCTGAGGAGGAGAGGCTAAGCTCCCTGTTGCGTTTACTGTCGTAACAAAGCACAAGGGCCTGGTTCTGATCTTCATGTCAGTGTCAATCATGAGTAATGTGGGCTGTGGACATGTGTTCTGTTCTTGCTTAAGTGGTGCCAGCACAGAAGTTGGCTGCTCTTTGCTGCTTTTTTGCTACAGGTAGCCACCTTGCCAGCCACAGGGCACCATCCCAATGACCTGCTCCAGGCAGAAAGATGACCTGGCTGGGCACTGTGAGCTGCTGTTTCCTTCTGCCGCCCCCCAGTGCCCACTCTCCCTGAGAGGTACACAAAGAAGGAAATTGGGAGCATCTCTCTGTGAAACACATAATTCATTTTGCCAAGCCAGGTGTGGAGGTTCATTTTAAATAGGAGACTTGGGGCTCAAGCCTCCAAAACAGGTTAGAAAATCTGTCTGTACTCAATATTCATAAGCATAGCAATCCATTTGGTGTGCCCGTCAGCGAATGATTCCACTGATGATCCCATCTGTGCATGCAACCACTCCAGCTAGCTTTCCCTCTTGCTTCCTCTTTGCTGTCTTGTTGCCTGTCTTTGCTTGCAGGCAGACTAGTTCTTCATCAAAAAGGTGCAGGGAGCCTGACCTTTTTACAACTGCCTGCAGAATGGGCTGGCTGGGTGTATTCACCTCCTGGGAGAGGCAGTTTGGCCTCAGGAAGGGCAAGTAGTTGTAGTAGGACTAACTTGAAGAAGGCAAGTCTTCTCTAGTCCATCCTTGACTTGCTGTGTGACCTGAGGAATATCTCTTCACCTTTTTTCTCAGACTGGTTTGCAAGACCTTTTTGTCAGGGGTGGTCTGTGACTATGGACCTTTACTGCAAGCAGGGGTGTGTTTTAACACATTTTTATTATTGTTTATTCTTTCTAAGGTTTCTAGGCAAGGTGTTTGAATGGTGTCTAGCACAAAGTAGGGCATCGGCAGTCTGGATGTGAAATAAGAATGCAGAGTAATAGGAACATTCAATGGTAAATACGTGAGGGAAGGGCAAATCTCAGTCCTTATTCTTTTCTGTCTGAAGCAAGTAGGATTGTTTTCTGTTGGTATTATGCCCAGTAAGACCAGGTGGGCATTTAATCCTTGCTGGCAAGGGGTTCTTTAGGTGAGAGGTGGCCATTTTAGTCATAAGCTCATTAGTATTACTGGTCTGTTAAAATGTAATGTTGCAGAGCTCTTAAGCTGCACGGAGACATGGATTGGGATGGGGGGAAAATGGTGTCAAGCCATGTGACAGGTGTGTCCCCAAACATGCTGAGTCCAGTGACAGGAGAGAGGATGCTGTATGAAGCTGCTGCCTGGGACAGAAATTTTAGCAGCGTGGTATCCTGCTCTATGGCAGCTCTTCTGAGCACTTCCTTGCAGCTGGTGGGTGACCAGCTTGTGACCAGCTGTGCTGTCACCGGTGTCCCAGCGAAGCAGGCAGCACACCATGAATATGCACAATGGGTTTGCTCAGGTGAATGAGCAGGAGGCCATGGCCAAGGGAAAGTTTCGTGCTCAGAGTGTGAGCCTTGACAGGTGTGCGTGCTGGGAGCGGCACACAGCCGCAACGTGTGCAAGGTGGTATCGCTCTCCCAAAACCACCCTCTGGGACCAGAAATTAAATTTCAGTCTCAGAAGCACAGTTGAGGCTATAAACTGGCCGTTTGCTTCATTTCACTGCTCTCTGGCTGCTGGGCTATCAATTGTGCCATTATTTCTGCATTAGATTTATATTAAGGGAACTGCAAAGAACTTCAGTTGAGGGGTCTAGATCATTTCTTCTGTGTTTCTGACCCAGGGACAGGATTTTAGCAGGACAGACAGAAACATTACCAATGCTTTGCAGTTTATGGGGTGAATCTGAGCTTGTAGGAAATCCCATCATTCCTCCAGCATGTGTATTCATTAGAACTAAGGGCAGTTATACAGATATTAGGATGGAGGAGGTCACCTCATAATGTTTATCACAGAGCGTCCTTTTTCAGTGGGTGTAGCTCAGACGCGGCAGAAGGCTGAGGGTTTGATTAGACTGACACTACAGAGTCATGGAGATTAAAGGATATTTGACTTTTTTTAACGGTATTTTGTTTTTAAAATGTCATTGCTAAGTACATTAGGGCTGTGTTTTGTCACTACATTATTTTTATTCTATGCCAGTGTCACCTCATTGATTTTTGGATGTAAGGCTGGAGGGATCAATGCACCATGGAAATTCTGAGGTTGGCTTTGAAATGAAATCTGGGATTCAGCTCATTTGTTGTCTTGGGGAGTTTCCAGGCTGTGGTCACACTGTGTGTGTTCGCGTATGCAGAGAATGAAAATTCTGCCCGTTCGAGGTTTCTTCCTGGACTAATGACAAATATCACTGCTGAGCCAACGGTCCCAAGGCTCATCTAATGTCAGGTGCCTTCAGGATTAGCCAGGCCAGATGTGGGTTATTAGGAAAAATGACTATTTTCATTAATATTACTTTAAAAATTATTTTGTGAAAAAGAACTGGTTTTGGCATCTTCAGTAGAAAACACACTAAAATAAGAAAAATTATTTTGAAATTACCATTTTGGTTCTGATTTGGTTGGTTTTGTATCCTTTCTTTCCTGCTATCTTGTTTCTTTGCTTTCTCATGTTTTTGCACTGAAGAGAGGTGAGGGAAGGCAGCAGAATCGGTTGAGCACTCATCACACTCAGAGTAAAAAATATACATTTTAATTTTGAAATCTGAGATTTTTTTTGGAAGAAAAATTTAATGTTATCTAAAAATATTAGGAAAATGGCTTTCTCAGAAAGAAACATTTAGAAAATTGCCAACCATCTCAGCTTGAAATAAATGCTTAGAAAGATGACAACATCGCTAGGGTATGCTGGATTGATATTTCCAAATTATCATTAAGTTTTGTGCAAAGCACCATATGTGGTAGAACATGGAGATTCCTCCTGTGGAGAAGGGCAGGAGGGATGATCCAGACACCATGAACATGGCTTGAGGCTGTTCTGTCCTTCAACTGCCTCCAGCCCGAGGGGCGGGGCATGTTCCGCATCCTGGGATGCGCAGTGCTTTCCAGGCTGGCACAGTCTCACGCTGATCTTGGCTGCTGTAGCGCTGCATTGCATTCCCTTCAGCAGAAGGCAAGGGGTTGCATTATTTTTATTCTTATGCACTGCAAAGACCTCCTGCAACTGAAATGAGAGGCAGGAAAGCAAAGACAAACTTCTTTATTATTGTCTGCTTTATGATGTGCATAAGAGCAGACCACGAGGATCTCCCATTTAAATCTGGATGGTGGACTTAGTGGCCCAAATGTCTTACAGCTCAGAGTAAGGGACACTGCAACTGCTGCTGGGACACTACAAGCTCCCAGGCCAGGACCGGTAAAGAGAAGGGGAAAATAAACTTGTTAGTTTCAAATGCATACTTTGTGGGTACAGACCACATGCATAACATATGTCCATGTGCTCTATCTGAGCGCATATATTTATGTGTAACCCATGTGCATGCATTTAGCACATCTCTGAGCACTTGTGTGGGTGCAGGTGTTGTACACATGCTTCTGTCTGGGTTTTGTGCAGTTTTTTATGAGGTTATGGGTGTGTGCACCGTAAGTACATGGTGTAAGTATATGGTTCTCTTTGTGGCTGCAGTGGATAGGTGGGAATGTCCAATCTGTATGGCTGGAAGGACATGAAAATATTTGCAAAGAATTCTGGTAATTCCTCAGTTCAGCCTTCATTCTGGCTTCAACTTCTGAATTTGGTTTGGGAGATTATTCTTCATAGCAAGACAGAAAAGATGTAGTAGCTAATCCATATATGCCTGCAGATCTTAAGCAAAGACAAAATGCTCCTCCTCTTCAGTTCTTCCTGTTCTTGACTGGGCATTGTTTTAAAGTTGTAAAAGATTTTGACATGTTTGTAAGTGATATTCTCACCCATCCCTGTGTTTTCTCTGGAGAGCCACTGAGAGGACTACCGCTACAGGAACACTAGCAATGTTAGGCCTGATTCGTACCTTCTGCATGGTCAGACTGCTCTTCGCATCTCTAAAGCACAGGGACAGTTTTACACATCTTGTGGAAACTATGTCGTGTTGAAAAAAATGCAAGCTGATGAACTCTGTTTCCCGCCCCACCCATATAGCATGGACCACTGTCAGGAGCTATCTAATAAGAAGATTAAAGATAAAGGTTCTGAATTCAATTCAAAGTGTCAATATATAACTTTGTAACAAATGAAACATTTTTCAATTACTGGTAATATGAAACAAAATAGTGGGAAGTAGAAATGGCAATCTTTTTAGGTAACCTGAAGGCCATTTCCAAGAGGCACTATGCATTAACTAAGTAGTGAAAATTTTTACATCATTATTTTCTCCTGTGCCCATAATAGCATAAAATAAAAAGATTTTAGATAAGATTTCATTCAGTGAATCAACTGGAAAACCACACAGAGCCTTAGTGGGCATTCAGTCCTGAATCTAATGGAAATTTTTACGAGGATGTCAATGCTAAGTTGATTCCTATAGCGGAAAGCACATACAAAGGATCCAATTACAGATGGAAACCTTTTGCTTTCTAAGAGATTTTATTAACCCCTAAAGCACTGAATATTCAAAGGGTCAGTGAAAAGTTTGCTGATGAACTGAATGATGGTTTATGTCTGATTGCTTCCCCTCCCATCAGCTCCTTTTCCTTTTTCCTTCTGTGAATAGAAAATAATACTCTACACTTGTGGTAATTAACAGTCACACTGAAACATGCAGTGAATGTATTGGATCCTAGAGGAGAGTCACAAGCTTCTTACATTAACTGTAGGAAGTATCTACCTAACAGATTTAAACCTTAAAGTTATCATGCCATGAAAACAGTAAGCAAGGAATAAAGTCTTTGTTAGACCTTCTGCCAGGGAGTCCTCAATGGTTGGGGAATTTGTAATGCAGGAGTAGGGCCAGCAGCAGCAAAAAGTCAGGGGGAGAAAGAAGGGTCATAGCATCACCTCCCAAAACTATTGCCAAAACCACATCAGGGCTCCCCAGGGTCCAGGAGAGAGGGCGTGGGTACTGAGCTCACCATTTCACAATGGTTTAGTGGCAGACTGGGGAGCACCTTCCAGTTCAGATTCTCCCCTCCATGGTGTCTGAGCAGCAGAAAAGCTTTACAGTAGTTTTTAAAGCAATATGCTTGGAGCTGGAATGTGCGGGTTTGGAGTTCTACCATTACAAACCCATAGGCAACTTTTCTTAATTTATGTTAAAATGTTTAATATTTCATTGGCAGCACAGAAGCACTTTGCTTGGTGAAATCTCAAACCTGTGACTCCTGTCTGCTCTGAGTGACAAACAAAGCTCAGGAGCTGAATTTTCAGTGAGGAGCTCACGAGTGAGAACATTTCAAGGCAGATGTGTGTAGGGCTTGTAACAGGCAGTGGAGTCTGCAGCGTGTGCTTGCTGCACCAGTGCTGGTGATGATTACTTGGCAGAAGAGGCGGATGAATTTTTACATCCACTTTTGAGCACTTTCTATTTGTGTGCTTCTGCTGAGTCTGTCCTGCTTAATTTCACCTCCTCCTACCATTGCACTGCCATGCTTTATCCCAGGCCTGTGCACCATGTACATACATATATATATAAAAGCCACTGTCCCTAACTGCGTATTATACCCAGAAATGAAAAAGTGAAAAGGTATGGCTGATCATACGAGTAAACTCTGTTCTATTCCCACTTGTGGGCAGGTTTAACTTAATTTCATAGCAGTAACTCCTGATTCATGGTGGAGTAAAGCAGAAAAAGGCTGTGGCAGAAGTGTTTATGAACTGAACTCCTAACTGAAACCCTAGAGATGGAAGTCCAACCACAAGTTTCAGATCTGGATCCAGATTTCAAATGCCCCAAAGTTTCAGTGGGTTGGGATCCAGGCTTTTGTTCTGGGCCCATAAGAGCCCAGTGAAAAGTCAAGAGTGGTGTTTGTTCAACACTCCCGCCGGTGCTTTTTCACTGCTCTGCTGAGACTGCAGACATGACAACAAGCACAATGGCCCTGGGCTACCTGGCCGGGCTCCAGGGAGGAGTGTCATCCCCTTGGAGAGATGGAAAGAGGGCCTGATCCAGGCTGCTGGCTGAGTGTGTGTGCCTGCGAGTGTGAGTGAGGAGCTCCTAGGTTTGGTATTCTTTTTTTGGTTTTGTGTTTGGTTGTGGGTTTCTTTTTCCCAAAAAGAAAGGCAAGAAGAATATAGGGTCAAAGTTCTTTTAATCTCCACTGATTTTTTTTGTGTTTAAGCTGTGGACATCTGAGACATGTGGGAATGGGAAAAATGCCTTATGCAAGCCAAACTTTCTCACTTGTCCCTTGCATATTTTGAAGGGCTTTTATCTTTGTCCCCCAAGTCCAACGCTGGTCTCAGATGATGGGTAGTGAAATCACTTAGTGTTTATCCCTGCAGGGCGAGCTCTGTAGATAACTGTTGGTACTAAGGGATCCCTCCAGTTTTTAATCAAAGGACAGAAGCTTTATATATTTGTTACTGTAGCAGGAGAGAAAGGCAGGCCACTGGGAAGGAACATGTTTCTCAGACCCTGGTTGCCCCAGGCTGTGGGATGCTGGCAAACACCACTAGGTTTTCCCTGAAAGAAGATGGATCAGTCTCCTGCTGTTGTGTTGTGACTTCCCAAACCAAAAAACACCCTGAGAGTTTCTTACGAATAACATATTTGTGTCTAAAAATAGGACAAGCCAGAATGCAACTCTGGGGTTGGCTTTGTCCCCACCACTCACTGCACTGGAGAGGAAGGGCGGTTCATGGGGAAGCAGATTGGCTTCCACGGGGACTTGTCTAGATCTTATTTCCCAGCCCTGAATTTCTTTGCTTTGTCTAACTGAATCAGGCATTTCAGGTCAGCTTGCGCTCCTGTGATTGAGATAAATGTAAAACAGTCTTCAGTGTAGCATGTATCTATGAACCTAAATTTTCTGTTCAAAATGACTTGATGAGATTTTATATCAAGCCATTCATCCAGCTTTATTTGGGCCAACTTGTATGGCCCAACTTCGCTATTTTAAGCTTAAACAGTTCAAACAGTGCTGTCTTTACTTGGGTGTACCAGCAGCATCAAAGTCTCTGTCAACACTCAATAAATAAGATAGCACACAGGCTATAACTTTTAATGATAAATATTGCCAGTATCCTGTGATATACTTTCTGGGGGGAGTGATGAAGCATATTGCCATTGTATACAAGGAGAGAATATCCTGCAACTAAGAGCAGCTATATTTAGAAGACAGACAACTGCAGCAGGCAATGGGGAGTGCTGAGGTGGCTGTAACTGATACCCCAAAATGGAGGTCAGTAATTTGACCTTTCTGCTTGGCAGCCAAGCAGCTGAGCCTTGTTGTTGTCTTCTTGGACAAATTACAAGAGCAGAAGAACTGCTGCCTATTCAGAAATGCTCTAATCAAATTGCTATAAATTATGAAAAAGAAGTATTTACAACACATTTGGTAAGTTCATCACATGCTAGGCTGACTTCAGAGTTTCTGCTGAAGGGGCAGGCATAGCTGTATTTTTCCCCACAACACAAAAATAAGCATAAGTGTTAAAAAAACTTTATTGTGGGAAAACACTAAAAATAGACATTTCCAAGCAAACCTTGTCTTTCAAATGTTCTTTGAATATTCTTTGCAATACCATGAAACAATATATTTTAATAAAAACATGCTTTATAAAGTTAAACTGCTTTGATTTTTCTGCCCAGCTTTAAATTGAGAGATTGGACACATTTGTTGGAATTAGCTTTTCAAGCTAAACAACGGAAGTAGTTTTGGTGGTAATAATAACAATTAATAATAGGAAACCATCCTGCTAATGTGGCCCAGTCCCAAAAGTTCTCCAAGTGATTGGAAGGGTCCTTGGGCCCACAACAGATGCAAAGAGCAGCAAAATACCCTTAGCAAGCCTCTCGCTGAGGATGACCTGCAGCTGCACAGCCCAGGGACTACCAGTTCATGCCAGCAAAGCCAAAATGGGAGAACAGTCACCCAGTGCTTGTGCCCAGCATGGTCCCCTCATCGCTGAGGTGGCACAGTCATTCATTCAGTGTGTTTGCAATAGAAAGGCAGGGGTATATCTGAAATAATATTATTTAGCTTTTGCATGCATCCGGATAACTCCATTGCTGCAGTTCTCATCACGTGATTTTGAGAGTATCGCAGAAGACCTGTTTTTGAGGACGAGGGGTCCTCATAGTTAGCTGTTCCACCCTGCACCATTCCCAGCCTTAACCAACATGATTCAGATACATGGATATGTTAAGGAAATCACTGCTTAGCCAAACATTTAAAAAATAAGGGTGACAGGTGTGCAAGGCTCATGCATAGGTTCTCAGAATAAATATCTTCTCTGCTTCCATTGCATGCCTAGTACATTGACTTTTCACATACGCAGTGCTGCTGGAGTGGGTTTTTTTTATTGGCCTTGTCTCTCCTGTGCTTTGAATGAACTTCAGCTCTCATTTCTTACAGTGCTCCTTGTGCTGCAGCTAATGCCACTTCCCTGTCATTAATTGCCTCATTCATGAGCCCTACATGAGTGTCACTTTGTTGAGCTGCCAAGGTATGTAGGATATAACGCATCTAGCTTGTTTTCTTTTCCTACCCTCCTGGCCCCGAGCCAAAAAAATGCCATCACCTCATCACCTGCAGCTCTCCCTTCTAATATCTCTCATTTTAAATTAAATCTCACATTTTATTTCTCAGGCATGGCAAGAATTTTACAGCGCTAGCACTTTAAAGAGGTGGCTTTGACCATGCTAGGTAAAGACATGTCTCTCCAGATGTCTGCAGCCTCTTTCCTTCCTTTCTGCTGCATGTGCATAGGTGGACAAGCTGATTCCCTATGGATTTTGCAGGGGCAAATGCTGGGCTAGGAGAAACCATAGGGCAGTAGGCTGAACTGGCTACCCTAACTCATGTCCAGCTCTAGGGCTGAGAAACAAGTCACGCTTTGCTGCACAATTTCTGCATGTCTTCAGTGTGATCTGACAAACAGTATTTAAAGAGAACTTCAGGATATTTTTCTCTGATTCAATAACTGCTGTGAAACTGGGGTGGGCAGCGCTGGTGCCACAGCTCAGCACGGGCCTTGCAGACACACACTGGCTGCTCTCTGGGCATTTTACCTTCCTCCTGGATAATCCAAGGAAAAGATTTGCAGTCAACTGGGGAGTAGACTACTGGTGGCTGAGTTGTGTTGTTAAGTTTCTAATGCAGAGATCCAGGACTGGGCTAGATTGAACTTGGGTTTGGAAAGTTTTTCTGTACCATGCTGGGCAGATATATGTTTGGATTCTCTTCTTGTTTATGTATTTTTCTTGGCCCCTGCAACTGTGCCTGCATTGTGATTAAAAAGTATTTAATTAACATACAAAAATAAAATTAAAAAGTGTAATAGTTATTGTAAAAATAAAACTGTACCAAACCACTCAGGCAAACAGCACCCTGGGGAGTTGGTAAACTTGGAAAAGCTGCAAAAATACAACTGCAACTGTAACAACTTCTCCCAAGAGGGTGCAACAGGCTAGAAAAATAAAACCCACCATCTACTGCAGCCAACAGCCACGCTGAGGGCACTAAGACAAGGAAAATAAAATGCACGCCCAAAGTTCGAGCAAGAAAAGTGCCTTTCCCCGTACTTGCTCCCAAGACTTGGGAGCATGACCGGCCAGGAAAGCCAACTGGGCTTTTCCTGGGATTGCAGGGCTAGGAGATGCTGAAGTGGAGTTATGGCCCTTTGAGCTGTGAAGCATGTGCCACTTGGGAGCCAGCTACTTCTGCCAATGTTGTGTTGTCCCTCGTTCAGTGTCTTGGCATCAGCCGTTTTTTTCTTGGTGGTTCTTGTCTTCAGCTCTGATGCTGCCCACCCTGTGCACTGCAGTGGTGTGACAGCCCTGTCCCCTGCAAGCAGCAGAAATGTAGTCCCCCAGGTTCTTGCAGCCTGCCAGCAAGCCTTTGTCAGCGGTGTCTGATGGTATCATGAGAGATGTGTGATACTCTGGAAGGCAGCTGGAACAGTCGTGGTGTTGACCCCATACAGCAGAGAGGGACAGGATCTCCCCCAGGTACTTCAGGGTAACATGGGGAGTCCAGGCTGGGGTCCCTGAGACCCTCTGAAACCAGAGATCATAGCTCCTGCACACCAGCAGCTCTTCCCTCACTGTGTTCTTGTATTTTTACTAGCTTTACTTCCAAATAATAAGTTATTTCTTTTCTGTCCTGGTAGTAGGTGGGATTAAAATGCTTGAACAGAATTAGCAAGTGAATATGAGAAACAGAGGGCTTAGAGTGGGAAACCTGGGTCAGGAAGATGGGCTTTGCAATTAGTCTTGCATGCTGTAAGGCTGGGGATTGTCATTATCTCTCAAAGATCCCGTCTTATCTTGAGCCCTTTGAAAGTGGTTTCCTCCCCCAGCCTCCCCATCCTGGACGTTTCCATTGGCCATAGGCTCCTGGCCATCCCAGGGGACCACAACGGCATGGGCAAGGGACCTCCCTGGCAATACGAGAGGGTGGGTGATGCAAGGGGCTGCTCAAGGGGAGCTGGGAGATCTGAGCGTATTTGTGAGGGGCGCTGACTGGTGCCAGGTGGGGTGGAAGGGACGCGGGTGGAATTGGAAGGATGCTTTCAGCATGGGGTGTGATGAGCTGGAGTCCACCATGCAGCTGAGTTGGGGACCCCTTTTGTGGTCAGAGCAAGCTTCAAAGCACTCTCTTTTGCCCAGAAATGCTTCTGTTGTATAATTTCTTCTGGCTCTTTGTGTTGCCTGAAGGCTCACTAATGCTCCAATGCATCTTTCTGAACTGAGTGATTTAAACCTCTCTAAGGCCTGAATACATAAACTCTTCTAAATTGCTATAGCCACATTTTTACTCCCTTTAAAAAACAAGTGTAAATTCCTCATGGCCAGCCACTTTTTATGGATCCCTTCAGTGCTTTTGTGAATTGCAAGGTCCTTGGGCCCCAGCCATGAATATCAGGTTTGCAGCAACTGAATTATTTTCATGATTAAAGATAGTAAAGGGTTTACAGGCTTTTTTTTTTTTTTTCATAGAAATCTCTCTTGGTTGCAGTTGTCCCGAGCTCTGTTGTATTTCACAGAAAATGAGACTGGAATTCATGCCAAAGCAAAAGGTTCATTTCAAAACCACAGTAGAATTGTGAACATAATGGCATAAAATTAGGCTTTGTTTTTCTGCTGGTAGCTCTGGAAGCAGAGTCCCTATCTTCCACACTCAGAAACTCACCTTAACATGAACATTGAGAAAACGCTTCTCCTTCTTCTTCTGCCAGGGGAATTAAAATCAATGTGTCCTTCCCCTACAAAAATAGACATCACCTGTCTATGCCCAACCCTCTTCTCTCTGCCATTTGCACTGGAAATTATATTTTTCATGTTCTTTCCCCACAGCCTTTGGGCAGACCTTGTGCTATTAGTTTATTTTACAAGCTTTTCTGCAGGCTGGGATGGTATTGTTGAAAGGAGGCACCTGCATGATGGCTGGGTGCAGAACAAGTTGGGATGAGTGAATCAGCCTCGATGAAATAAGAACCATCCGGTGACAAAACCATTTGGTGGTTAATGTTGTCCCTGTTGATATTTATACCTGCAGCCTCGAGCACGTCCTGGTGCTGGTCCAGGCTGAAAGCTGATGTACCAGGTGCTGGAAAGCTTGTGTAGAAATAGCCAAAGCCCTGTTCTCTGGGGCTTGACGTCACCCTGAGGGGACTGAGCTGGTTCTGGGAAGCTCTGGAAAAGCATCCTTCAGACAACGTTACATCCTTTCCAGACAGGTGCTAAATTTGGCCTTCCTACTATATGCTACTAGAAAGCAGAGATTTATGAGCCAACCCCATGATATATAGCATTTGATCCTAGTCCCGATGGCTTGCAAGATCTTGGACCTTGAATTGTTTCTGATCCCTTGGCCTAACAGTGCTGCACCGGCACGGCTCCAGGGCAGAATTTAGCAAGTCCTGCAGCTCAGGCCAGTAAAACTTTTTAACTACTGACAAATGTGGTCTTCCTTTGCTCCTTACCCTTGATTTGCCTCCATTTATTTTCCTGTCACTGAAATCCCTCATTACTCCCAGTTCAAGCTGTTCACAAACCTTGCTGAATTTCTGCAGCCATTTTTTTTTTCCTTCAGGCTGAAACTTTGGTCTGGCCTTATAATTACAGTATTATTAATGTATTTTTATCATTGTTAATTATTTTTACATGCTGAAATTGATTCAATATGCCTGGAGCTGCCATGCTGGAACATGCCTTGATTCTCTTCCAAGCTGGAGCCCTTGCGCACCAAACGTGGAGAGTTCCAATGGCTTTAAATCACTATAAACCTCACTGAATGATTTAAGTTATTGGAGTGTATCCAAGGTTTTATAAGCCCTCGAATGCGAACCCTGCTTGGATTCTGGGTATGTACAGTGCAGCAGGATCTAAAATGATTTGAGTGCTCGACATATTTTCTAAGCCCCTGGCTGGCTGGGGAATAATCAGGTTTGTCGAGCAGTGCACAGTGCAGGGACTTCGTATGATGGGAACCGTCACATTTTAAAGATGCTTCTAATTCCTTTAAATTGAAACATTCCTACTTCATTTAAGGGACTTTGGGTAGAGCTTTCTGCGTGGCTTGGAGGATCAGCAGTACGATGAAGTGTGTTTCATCCCAGGGTTGATGGATTGACTCCTGCACATGGTCAGTCTCAAGGTAAGCCTTCGCCACCTGATCTCTGGTGACAGCCCAGCAGTTCTGTGATCTGTGCCAGGACCCCAGGTGTCAGGTGAGCAGAGGGCTGAACCCTCCTCTGATCTCCAGATCAGGTATTAAGTCTGTGTCAGGTGGTGTCCATCCTGATCCTTGTTCAGTGATGTTTGTGCCCCAGAACAAGTAGTTCCTCTGGCATATTTTCTGATCAGGAAGGCAGCAGGGACATCAGAGGCTAACAGCTGGGTGTGCTGAAACTTTTAAGCTCCTTTTTATTTTAAATGTCCTAGGTCAGGAAAACGTTGTAAGAACGTAGGTGAGGGGTTGGCCACGGGGTGGAGAGGGAGATGAATGTGGGTGTGAGAAAGCATGGCAGAAGGGCTCCCTCTCACTCTAGCTCTCATCAATATTGCTCTGCAGTACTTATACACCATATTAAACTTTCTTGGGACCCTGTCGTTGGGGCCACCAAGAGGCAGAATCCTGAGATACCTGATGGAGCTTGAATAGATACCTGAACTCTTTAAGTAGAAGCTGCAGCCCCCAGCTGTGCTCAGCATGGTTTGTGATGCCCCCATCCACTGCAGGAGCACAGCCCAGGAAAGCTGCAGGTTCAGGGACACTCAGTTGCAGTTCCAGCAGGCACAAAAGCAAGTGAAAATACAAAATCTTCTGAAAGTTAAAAAATGGTCTTAGAGCAGAGGTATCACTGCAGAACAAGTCACAGCTCTGATATGCTGACTTTGAGACCGGGTGGATTGGAGACAGCAGAGAATCCACAGTCCTGCAAAATATTTACTCCTTTCAGATTTCATTTTTTATGGACAACTGTGTAACATCTCCACTATAATTCTTTGACCTTGCAATCAAATAGCAAGCTCTCTTTATATTGTCAGCTGCAGCTGCTGAACACATTGCTGTAGTTTGGAGTTTCGCCTTGACGAATTGTTTAATTTGGTTTGATATCATTAGGTATGTATTGTGTGTATTGCAAACCTGTGCAGTAAAACTTCTAAGGTTTGTACCCGTAAGACTAATTCCTGTTGCTCCTACTCAGTAAATAATGACAGCCTTGAGACCTGTGAGTGCTGAGGTCCTTAGAAAATTCAGATGCTTTTAGTTATGTGCCTATATGGATTTAATAGGCTCAGTTTATTAAAAAGGCAGGTTTTTAATCCTAACAAACTAAATTCTGCCCTGAATTACTAAAATGTAAACCCAAAGTAACTTTAAATAAAACAGAGAAAACCTGTGTTTACCCACCTATCAGTGAGGGCAGAATTAGGCCCATTGTACTGCTCAAATCACATTTTAATAGCAAGACATAATTTTATTAGTCATCTTAATGACAGTGCAAACCCTGAACTACTGTACATTCAAGGAACAGGTTCTTATATTTTAAACAATTTATAATTCCTCTTAAACCTCTTTTATTAAAAAGTTTTAAGAATAATATTAAATACATAAACAGCCATGTTAATTAGATTATATAGTTAATGTACATTGGAACTATGACTTATTGCAGAGTTGCTGACCATGAAAGCACATTTTGATCATTCCAGGCTGTAATCCCCACTTAATCCATTCCCAGTCTGTCAATCAGTGGAATACAATCAGGATATTTATGATCACATCAGACCAGAGATCTGGAAGAATTTAGCAACTTTGCAGAGCTGAATCCAGAAAAGAAGGGGGAAAAATGTTTCCACTGGCAAAATGAACCGTTGCCAGGAAAAACATTATTGTTGACTTGGCCCATGTAAATGAATTTTCTACTCAGAAGTAACTTACAAACCAGCAACTAGGAGAAATTATCAATACTGGGAACTCTCATAATAACAAAACAGAGGAGTTTTACCTGGCACAGCACTTTTTAAAATCATGTTTTTCTTTTTTTAACATAGTGTTGTGGTTTTTTCCTCTCCTAGTTTCTCCCATCATGAAATAATTCAAATCACTAGAGCAGCAGGAAAAAGCATCCCTTTCTTGGGCCCCCTACCTCCTGACATCCACCAGAGCCCCTGTTCCAGTGATTGCAAGCGCCTCCCAGCAAGAGCTGTGTCTCTGTGGACAGGGGAGACCTAAACATTGTTGGGGCACCCAATCCCCTGCCCAGGTTAGGGAACACTTCAGGATCCACATTACTTTTAAACACCTGATTCATGTCTCAGTATTTCTGTAAGGGGTGTGCAATTTGATAGCAAAATACTTGGCAGAAGTGAAGGTGTCTTATAGGCACGTGACACCTCTTGTAACAGAAGACACATGGGGACACATCTTTTAAGGACTGCAATGGCTGTCTCACGGGTTATTTCAATACCCTCCAGATTTGAAAACATCTTCCATGGAAAGAAATTAAGAAACCGAGACTTTCAGGAAGAAAGGTGTATCAGAAAGGAGGGAGGGGAGCCTGGGATACCAGAAGATGAACCAGCAATGTTCAGCTTGGGGTGGGGGGAAACTGAACAAAGCTTACAGGTGGGGCATATAAGCCCTCTCTATGCTTTCCATCGAACCCAGGATAATCCTCCTGTGTCTAGCCATGATACCACCTTTCAGTGACAGGATGTAGTAATAACTTCTATTATGGACATGTTATTCTTTCATTTTCAAACAGTGAGAGAAACTGAGGTAGCAGGCTGTGCTATCACCTTGCTGGCAGCTGTTCCTAGCTGGGGCATGATTTTCAGGTCTGTTTAGACACCTAAGTCTGGTATTTGGTTACTCAAAGGAGCATATAAGAGCTTGATCTGGCCATTTCTGCCCTAAGTAATGTGGAGTAAGATTTTGAAGACTCTTGCATGCAAACTGATGCACAGCGCCTGTGACCAAGCTCAACCAGTAAGTGACTTTTTCCTCCCAAGCCTGAATGAATGTAAGCACATGTTTCACACTTTGTCATTTGGTTGTGATTTGGTCCTTTGTCTGGATGGCAAAGAGCTGGATTCCAAAAAGATGTTTCTTCTGTGAGCTTCAGCGATTGGAGCTGTGCTGAGCTTGGATAGGCAATCCTATGATGATCATTCCAAATTCCAGTTGGCTTTTTAACAAACTCACCCTTTTTAAGCTCAGAAGGCCATTGGAGATCGTGCTCAAAGAATGAGCTTGCTGGGCTCTTGATGTTGATTCCTCCAAGGCATATTTTTCTCGGTTGCTACTTCATTACCTCTTACTTAGAACAATCTCAATAACATCCTCAATGTGAGAAGTGGACAAATATTTCTTAGGGTTTTTTTTTGTTGTTGTTGTTATTAAAGAGAGAAATACAAAATAGAAAACAGCAGGATAATCAATAGTCCCTATGGTTCGCCAGGATTCATCTGATAAAGAGATTCAATCAACACCCTTTCCCGGCTCTGATAGCAATAAAGTCCTTGGAATGGAGCATTGTCAGGGGATTAGTCTTCTGCTTGTAAAAGAAATGCCTTAGCAGTTAGTTAGCAGCATGATGCCATTATCTTGTTGACAGTGCTCTGTGTCAATGATACTGTCTCTGATGCAGCTTCTGTTCAGCCACAAGTTGTTTTCATTAAGCTTTCATCCAAGCTCTCCCTTTTATAAGACATTTTTCTTTATTTTCTTACAGGTACTAGAGCATCTCTTAATAACGATGCCAACTAAAACTGCACTGAGGTTATTTAATATTAAGTGGGCAATAAAAAGAAAAGAAGTAAATAACAGCTCTGGACCCTTTGCTGCCCATAGCTCAACATGGCTGCTTGCTTGAGAACTTGAAATATGTCAGTTGTGTTTTGTTTCTATCAGAGTAATGTGGTAGTTGTATATATGCCACTTTCCCAGGAATGAAAATGCTTCGTTAGTTCTGTCCCTGTCCTGAAAAATCTAATATGGCACAAATAAAGTGCGGTAAATGGCTTCATGGAAAGCAGATGTGAGTGGAAGCCTAGACTCCTACCAAGGCTTTAGGGGACTTCAAAGACTGAAAGAAAGAACTGAACAAAATATTCAACTGTGCCAAATTTTCACTGTTCTTGATGAAAGAGCAAAAGTGAGGAAAAAAAAGAAGAAAATCTGGCTCCTTGTTTTAATTTTCTACTAGCCTAGGGCAAGACTTTTAGAAGGAATAAATTACAAGCAAACAGGGAGAGAGATTGAATGGAGCAACTGCTGAACAAAGGGCATTCTTGGAAGGGTCTGGTTTTAGAGAACCTAGAAGTTGTCAGCTCAGTTATCAGGAGGCCGTCTCCCTCCCCGCTTGCGAGCCTGCTGCTTTTGAGCAATGCCACAGCTCCGCATGAGCTGACTGCATGCAAAAGCTGTCACTGCACGGTGGTGGTGAATGCTTGGAAAGTGTCCTCTGCAGAAGTATTTTGTAGGACAGCCAAATGGAGAATGCTTTGAAAATTTGGCAGCAGATGTGAATGCGACATAAATGATCGCAACCTTTAAAGTTGTTTTCCAGAACAAGCCATTTGGGCTGTCCTTGGAAATGATGCAGAGTATAGATGATGGTATTCAAGAGGCTAAAACATGCCAGCTCTAAAAACTAGGATAATTCGTTCCTGTTGTTTTGGGTATCATGTACTACACAAGGATAAAAAAACCATGCACAGAACAATCAGAACAGAACAATTTTTTTCTTTCTTCTTCAGATACTGTGTGGGAGTAAAGGCTTTGACTTAACAAGAGCTGGTCAGAAAATGGAGGACAAATATAAGAAAGCAACTAAGCCATGTTGCCTGTGGCAGTTTTACAAAATGATGCTTCATCTTGTTAAGATCTCTTCCACCTCTGATCCCTTCCAAACTGCCCCGGAGTCTCCATCCCCGGTGAAGATTTGGCTGGCACAGCCTCGCTGGTGGGAGCTGTGAATCTTTGACTGTCTTCACCAGTAAGCATCTCCATTGTAGGTGCAATTTATGTTGGTCTGCTCTGCATTTCCCTTGCTCCAATGTGGGAGTAAGCTGCTGGAGGGTCTTTATGTACGTGGCCAAGGAGGTATGATTTGAGCCATACTATTTGGGACAAATACCGTTCCCACTTTTCCTGCTGTCTCGTACTTCCTTCTCCGGCTCCTAAAAGGGAGATACTTTTCAAGTAATATTAATCCACTCGCAGTCGCACAATTCAAAGCTTAATTCATATAGGTGCTTATTGTGACTGCACATTGCAATGAACTAATGGTTTGCAGAAATCATTTTGCAGATGGACACACAGTTGTAAATTAGCTGCAGGACCTCAAGGCATGTTTAACAAATACAATTGTATTGCTATGTCTGAAAATAATTACGTTTGCTTGAGTTCGGGCCAGGCTGCCTAAAGATTCTCCACACTGTAATGAGCTGTTGGTGACTTGGCCTGTGGTTTAGGTGTAACTATGGGGTTTTCCAATTGTGATGGTATTTTTTTGTAATGGTCATGTAGCACAGAAAAAAAAAAAGAGAGGAAAAACCTGGTACTTACCAACTGCTTAGCCGATTTACCACTCATTTTTTCTGCAGTAGCCCAAATACTAGGCTGTATTTGTTTGCCGCTGCCTGCTGAAGCCTTCGACCTCAGCCTGCCCTTCTCTCCCTCAGTGCTGACAGTAAGTGAAGAAATGCTAAATTCATTCATCTGCCCGAGAACTCTTTGAAGTCCACCACTAAAAGCTCTATTGTTTTATTAGCTGTTAATGCGGCACGGGGGATTTTGGCTGTGCACAGTGGAGCTGGGGTGCGGGGGGAGCCCTTCCTGGTAATTTGTCACTCTTTAGAAGTACGACACGCTCTGCTCTGCAAACCGCTGGCGAGTCGGAGTGCTCCGGGCTGAGGCCGGGGCTGCTCCGCGCAGGGGGCTCCCACCGCTGTCGGCAGGAGCCCCGGGGCTGGAGCGGCTGAGGGATTAAGACAGGCTGAGGTCACACACCTTGATACTCTGCTGGGTGTTACGCAGGCCAAGGTCAATGCTAAATTAAAGCTTGTGGGCTTCTGCAAGGAGCCAGCTATGCTGGTTACAGGCTGGATACTGACTGTAGAGAGTATGCTTGTCAGAGCAGGCAAATGGGGGACAAGTTCTCAGAGGAGACATGGCTGCAGATGCCCGGATCAGGGGTACATTGCCTCTTCCCTTCCCTTGATTAAGATGGTTTGGTAATGAATGCTTAAATGCAGCTAATCTAAATCCATTTCCTGCCCTTTCTCTGATGCATGACTTGTGGAGCTGCAAAGCATGTGGAGCTGTGAGCGTGGTGCCTGCCCCCCAGAGACTCCTCCAGCACCAGCGGTGCTCAGGGCTGGCATCGTGGGCCAGGGAGGTTGGCTGGTGGCTCTCAGAGGTGATTCAGTGTCTGAACATCAACACGGCCTCCTAACTAAATGCAAGCACGTGCTGGGAATGCTGCTAAGGTGCAAGATGAAACTTCTTGTTTTCCACATGCATCCTGTACAGGCAAATGGTCAGTGATCCGCAGATAGTTGATAAAGCACCCACTGCTTTCTCCTTTTGGCTTTCAGCTCTTTGTATCCTGCCTCCCTCCCGAGACACGAGAGCTGCAAGAACTGACTGGTGTGTAATTGTCTGGACACACGTACACTTTGCAGCTGTAAGCTGGCTCCTGTGCGCATCTGAAAGCTGGGCACAGCACACTTACACGTTAAGGAAATGAAGTGGATGCTGCCTCAGGCTGTTTATTGCTCAGCTCTGTTGGCAGGTACAAAAGATCTCCGCAGCAGCCATCCATCACTGGAGCTGCTGCTCCCTGCAAGCACAATGCAGTTAATGGCAGGAGCTATGTCCTGGTAAACACAAACAGGAAGGCAAGCACAGCCTCCTGGACGCAGCTGCCTGCGGGCAGCTGCCTTATTTGCTTTGCTTTGGTCTGACTGCTTCTCACTAACTCAGCTTGATCAGTCTATCACCAGAGCCTTTCTTTCCATCCGTTCTTCCCAGTGCCTTCTGGGCCACTAAGACTAAGTCAATAGAAATGCAAAACTTCTGTCTTATTTCCTCAGTCTGATGAATCTTGAGAACTTTGCTGGGGTAGCTCGGTAGTTTGCATAACTGCTTAACTACACTGCAAAGTGTAGCTTGTGTGATGAAGCATACTCATTAATACAATGTTTTCCTGCGATGTAAAACTGCTGCTGTTTGTTCCTGTGAACAGGGGGAAACGAGTCTCCCAACATTTTCCCATGGCAGAAAGGTGAGGGGTCACGGGGAGCTTGTTGGCTAACATCCGTAGCACGGGAGTGTGCAATCGATTTGATCTGCTGTGCCTTCACCTCTGGGCTCGGACACAGGCAGGCAGGGTGGCACAGGAGCAGAGGGGACACAAGCATGTCAACAGCAAGATCAGCATTCATTTTTGGTAGAATCATTTAAAATTCAATGCCTTGCAAAAGCATTATGCAGTCGTAGAAAATATCTCTCACTTTAAGGTCCTGATTCAGCAAATTACCTGCAAGACTTCTGCATAAAACACATCCCTCCCTGTGCTGGAACCATTGGGTTTGAAATGTATACTTATGCTGAAGCCTTTCTAAGGTCTATTGTTACTCATTGCAGTTTTGCTGAGAGGTGGCCTTGCAAGACTTTTGTTATAGAACTAAGCTCAATGCCCAGCACACATTAAATTGCTCTTAAGTAGTTTAAAAACCAGTGGCCTTTACAGGCTTTCTCCTAACATCGCTAGTAGGTTTGACATTCTTATCAAAATCTTCACAACCACTTTGGCCCAATGTAAGTTTTTGTAAACAGCAAAAAATATGATAATACTGAAATAATTATTCAGTTATTCATGATGCTAGAGTTTTTTTCTCTTGTAAAAAAAGGTATGGGTTAATCAATACGGCATGTGTGTAACTGCATTGCCAACTTTTGCATGCGGTCACAGCTCCTGCATATGCGGACTGGGTAGCTGGCGCAGGCAGGGAAAGCCCCTGATGAGCATGTGCCACTGATGTGATCCCCTTTGCAAATCCCAGCCCTTTTGGAGCCGGTAACTACACTGGTGGTGAGGCAGACTCATAGCTATCGCTCATTTAGTAATTAATGTCTTCTGAGCTGCTGTGGGGCACCACACACTGCTCCAGCGTGCTTCTGGGTTTGTAAAGAATGTCTGGGATATGCCCTTTTACACCAGGAGGAAAGTGTACCCCCTCTGCTGATCAAATTCACTGTATTTCCAAACCCCAGTTCTTGGCCCAATGATTAGACGGGAATTAGGGGTGCAGTGTGCTCACCTGCTCCCCAGTTGCTTAATTAGAGAAGCTTTAGGATGACAGCTTTCCCCTCTGAGGCAAAAAGTGTCAGTCAGCTTTGGAAAGATGTTGTTCTGGGACAAATCCCTGCAGTCACTGTGCATATGCCTTTTGGGTGGCCGTGCTGAGTTTCAGGGCGTTTATCAGAGTATACATGGGTGCTCTGTTTCCCTGTTGGTGGGTGACTTGCTTGTGTGGGTGCTGGTTCCCAGCAGCCCCAGCTTGACCACTGCAGAGTCCTCAATCCACAAACTGGAGCATCTCTGCAGCAGCACAATAGATTGCTTCCTCGCTACTTGCTTTCCAGATGTTTGAGAGAGATTTGACCCTATCCCAAATTTTTCTGCTATAATGCTTGGAAAATACATTTAAAGGAGGCATATACTTAAAATACTGCTCAACAGAAATGGTTCTTTCATCACATTCCCATTAACTTTGGAGTGCTTTTAAGCACTTTCTCTTCCGTGGGGATGAAACTGGGGAATATTTCCAGCTACTCAGAATTTTTTATTTCAACTCATGGGAATTGGTCAAACCCAAGATATCAGAGGCCAAACCTGACTGGCCTTTCATCTTTCGAAAATGCCCTGCATCCCGTTGTTACGTCTCTGCATTCAGAGCCCTATTTCTGAATACAGAGATTTTGTAAAGTTCACCAGCACTTCTAGTGCCAGGGTGGTGCATAGTGTCTCACTGCAGCATTAAAAAAGTAGGTCTGTGCTTACCACTTTACTTCAATGCATGATAAGAAAGACATTTTTAGAAAGTGGTTTGGTACTTCATGGATCTGGCTTCCAGTGGAAAAATAGTGTCATGTCCTGGGTGGCTCGTGCCTCCGGGGCTGGGTAAATGCCACCACACTGTCCTGGCTTTCTCTTAGAAAACAACCAGTGTGTGTGCTGAGTATTTCCTCCCTCTTTTTTTCTCTGTCTTTAATCTTGCAGCTACTGTTTAGAGGTTGTGAAGTAAGCTGAAGGTGAGACCAAGGGGAAGGTTGGGTATTTCCTGCATGTAGCTCAAGCTGTAATTGCACCAGAAGGGTCCCTGTAGGGTTTCTCCACAGACGTTGGCATTGGCCTGCATGTCAAAGCAGAAGGTGAAGACTGGAACTGGTTCCAGTTTCCCTGATTTCTTTCAGTGAATTTGCAGCAAATCAAAGCATAATGTTTAAAGTAGCCTGTGGTTGTAGGGGATGTGAAGAGGCAGATTTTTTCTAGAGGGGTGGTAAAAGCAGGATGCCCAAGGCCGGTATTTACACATGCTTCTCCTGAGTTAGTTGTAGATGGTGGAAATGGAGGTAAGGAGCAAGGGAGTTCACGCTGTCTAACCGTTGGCATTCAGCTAGGCTGCCTGACACAGGGTCCATGCTCCCTCTGTTGTCACACAGGAGAGAGCAGCTCCTTCCATGGGCGCTTCGCAGCGCTGCTGAGAGCCAGCTAGCTCCGTGGGGGACTGACGGCCAGGACCTGTGAGTAGCCTGTCAGTGACAAATCCCAGGGGGTTGCCAGGTGTTTATACCCACAAAATTCTTCTCTGTTTCAGTGGGAGGTTCAACAAGTTTGAGCCAAGCAGAGACTTTTCCATCCTTAAGCTATAAAGCTGTTGCCGTTGCAGCCAGCCATATTTCCAGATGGGTAAAATTCCAGAGAAATGATGATGGATTTGACGTATCTCAAATGATGACAGCAGAGGCGCTGACTCCCCCTTTAATTCCTTCCCTTAACAGACAAGGTCCCTGAACCTGGCCCACTTCACTGACATGTGCAGTGCTTGTTTCTCTTTCGCTGCATGTCTGGTTGGCTTTGCCTTCCTCTCCCCGACTTGTAACTCCCAGCTTCTTTCCTGCGGGAAAGATTAGGAAGGATAGGAAGTCGTCTGTGCAAAAGGCATCCCTGGCCAAAGTAAATACAGGTCACAAGATTAGGCTTCATCAGAACTTTAAGCTTGGCCCAAGCTAAACATATGAGCTGTCATGCTTTGGTAAAAGCTCCAGTATGAGTGAACTGGCATGACTGCAAAAACGGTAAAGCAGCTAATAGGTTTTGCAATATGGAAGCTTTAAGTTTTGCTTTTTATGCTACATTCCTGACAGTCAAGACTTGCACTGAACTTCAAATGCCATTAATTTTGTGTGTTGACCTCGCTTGCTACTATGCAAACATGCTTCCCTAAGCACAGTGATAGCAGCAAAACAGCACCATGAGGCTGGTCCACCCCAGAGAGCCCCTATAGCACTGAGGAACAACAAGGGACAGTAAGAAACACCCTGCTGCAGCTTGAGCTCTGACTTGCTTGGCTGTTGACACTCTGAGACTGAATCTTTGAATGAATTGTAGATCTGCTTTAAAAAAACCCTCTAGCTAGTCAAACATTTAATTTTCTTAATGTCCAAATATCTATATAAAATCCACTGATGGATGCCATAGCTTGTAGTCATTGGGTAGTTCTTCACAAAAAAGGTTAGTTGAACCAGTAAATGGGTACAATCGCTCAAGTTTCCTTGTAAAGAGTAAGAGGATAATTTGCACTGAGAGTAGACCAGGAATATTTTCTCTTCCAATGAGCAGAGCCCATGGACGTGGGACCCGGGCATTGCCCTCTGGCTCTGGCACTGCCCTGTTATGCATCTCTGGAGCTGATAACCCCGCCCCCCCCAAGTTCTTTGGTTCCCACACCTGCGTGGTGGGGACAGCAGTGATGGGACAGCTACCATGCTGGGAGGAGTATTGATGCTGGAAACCACACAGAGCTGCAGAGATCCGCAGGGCTCTGATATGTTCAATAATTACTGGTCATAAACATTATAAGAAAACAAACCCCAACCAACAAGCATTAAAAGTCTTTATGGAACAAAATCCAGGCTTTTAATATCGGTTTAATGTACTTGACAAAGCTTTAGTTTAGAGCCAAGGCCAGCCTCTTGTAAGTGTGCAAGGGTTGAGACAATTTAAAAACAAAAATATTTCTCCCAGCAGAGACCTTGCAGCTTATCAGGTAACTGCAGGCTGCATTTCGGCCATTTTTAACTGGGCATTAAAAGTCTTTTTGACACTTGCTTTATTCCCCTACAATAGACCCTAATAGCCCCTCTGAGGCTTTCTACAGCCTGATGTGTAAAATGTAATGGGGATTGGTTTAAAGAGTGGAATTTGACCTGAGAGAGATGTGAGTGTTTGGGGACTACTCAGCCCTCAGTAGCACTTGGGGGCTCTTTAGTTTGTGGGGCACTTTATTACTCATTAGTGCTCGGGGATGCTGCGTCGTACTCGTTAGCATGTGGTATGGGCTGTCTGGTGGCTTTCTCCATTTGAACATTGCTTTGTTGTGGCAGAGCATATAGACCCTTACCTCCTTCTCCTCCTCCTCTTCCTCCTCCCGTTCATGGAAGGAGCAGCTGGGCCTGGGGCTCCTCAGGAAGACCAGGGTGCCCCTGAGGGTATTTATCAGTGGAAGAGGGCTGGGGAGTCCTGTTGGCCACAAACACGATACCCGTGGGTGCAGGGGAGCCTTGGTGTTCACACAACCATAAATATGTGGACAAGAGACCAAAGCATGTGATAGAGTTAGAACTGTTGTGACTAAAACTTGTTGCTTTGGGGGAGTCAGAAAGGCTTCAAGACAAGAAGCACCTAAAAAAAAATTTACAACAACAACATTTGACCTTAGAAATGCAGATGTACTGAACCACAAAGATAAGGATCTACAGAGCAAACACTAAACCAGAACAGGCTATCCCTCAAGGACGGTATATATGTGATCTCAGAACTGAGTTTGTGCAAAAGCAAAAGGTAACTAGCGGACACAGTGAGGAAGGGTATATCCTTCATCCAGAGACCCCTGACGACCACCCAGAGACACCAACAGGCATGCGCAAAGTCCATTTGCATATGATAATGAGTCCTCGGAAAACTAATGAATACGTATGTAAAGCATGTATAAGTTAGCAATTAACCCTGCGCGGGCAGGCACATTAGGAGTGATCCCCTGTGCGTCCAGCGCTGCAATAAGGAAAACCTGCTTAATAGTCGTGCAGGCTATTGAGTCCTGATTTTGGCTTTTCATGGCATCACATGCCTGCCGGGAAGCCGTTCCTGCTGGTGGGACTCGCGTACATCTAGTTCAAAGCTACTTATCAATGCAGGCAAGTCAGGTCCTTGTTTCAGCCTTGTCCTTCTGCTTCTTCTCATCCTTGCAGGAAAACCAGGAGCAAAGAGCATGGTGGTCACCCAAGCCAAGCCCCTCCGCTCTGCCAGTGAGAGCGCCCAGCCCTACAGCAGCCACCACCGAAAGCAGAGTGGGATGCCGTGCTGCTGGCAGAATCTCCATCAGTTACTGTGTCTGTGAGACAAGCCTGGGAGAAACTGCCAAAAGTCTTGCCCTGCTCTGTGCTGCCTCTTTCTTGCTTTAGAGTATTGGCCAGTAGTGGTGATGTGGTTGTTCATCTTGCACAGCCGCAGCCGTCCTCCCGGGCAGGGCTGCATGGTGAAGGGAATGGGATGGTCTCAGGCATGGTGGTTGTCTTTCTCACTTTTACTTTTCCCCTTAGCTTAAATTATTCCCAGACGTGTGAACTCAGCAAACAAGGATCGAGTTTTCTCCACAAGGCAAGGTTTACTCCAGGCCTGGAATTGTGCCTAAGCTTCCCAGCGGTCAGGAAAAAGCTTGCAGGGAGCAGATGAGCAATTCCTTTTGTATTTTCCATCCATCAGGAAAAGCTGCATCTGAAAAAATAATAGCTGAACTGGAAAATAAAATTAGACAAGTCTGAACAAATATGGAAACCATCTCTGACCTGGTATTGGAAAAGAGTCTCAAATGCTAGAAAGGGGAGACGCAGAGAGAGGGAATGGATGAGTTTTGGCCTCTGTCAGGAATATGGAAGGAATTATTTCATTCTTTTTCCCCGTCTATTTGTTCTCTATATGGCACTCTGTGTGGTTAACCCTCTGTCTTTGTCATAAATATATGAGGCAGAGGCAAGTTTTTTCAGAGGTCCCAACCAAACCATCTGTTTTGCGTCTGTGGTTTTGCATATGTAAATATTATTATTAATAGTAGCAAAAGCAATCATAATGGCAGCAGGAATAGAAATGCTATTAATAGTCATAGTACTGACATTTTTATTTGTATTGCTGCAGGAGGTCACAACGTGCACCGGGACTCAGCTGTGAGTTTGAGTGAGAACAAAAAGATGGTTGTTACCCTCAGGAGCTGTTGGTGAGCACGGGAACTGCCATGGGGTGTAGTGCCAGGATCGTCACAGTGGGACCATGGTGCCCGAGCATGATGATTTCCCCCAAACCTTCGCAGAGGACCTTTCCAAGGGGAAATGGCTCCTAACAACTGCCAGCTCCTTGCAGCTCCTGCCAACATGGCAAGGAGGAAATGATTCCCGTCGGGGAGAGCTCAGCTCAGTACCTGGAGACAACTGGAAAAACACCCCAGTAAAGGTAATTATTTGATTACCTTTGATTATGTGATTCCTGCTTATCCAGAAGCTGAATTTGTCCCGGTAGGCCCAGGGACAGAGCAATGGTTTCTGCCTTGCCCAGTACTGCACTTGAGGTCTCACTCCCAGCCCATTCCAAGGTATCATCTCCATACAGGATTTTTGTCACAGGCTGTTCTAGGTGGATGACCTATCAGAGCAACTTGCCCTGCAGACCACCAGCATCCTAGTGTTTGGGGGACCTTACTTTTCTGTCCCTGCTTTACTCCTAGGATTAAAAGTGACCGTAACTCTCCTTCTGCTAATTTAACAAGTGGAGGGAAGACCTCAGGGCTGGGGGGGCTGAGGGCAGAGGCGGAAGCAGTAGCAAGAAGGCCAGGCAGAGCAGGAATAATGAGATTGCAAGACATAACCAAACACGGCAAGCTTGAGGGAGGGTGCTTGTGCTGGAAGGAGCACCTCAGAGAGGACAGGAGAGATGCAGTGAAAGGAGAAAGCCCCTGCCACACAGTGGGCTTGGGTCTGATCCATGCAGTGCCTGGAGACACACAAGCTAACAAAGCATGTCTCAACACACCCTTCTCCATTCAGGTTCTCCCTGGATCCAGACGGTATCTTTGTTCCTATAGGGGGAATGTTTTTTGTTCGGCTCTGGTTGTTTTGCTGGGTCTGTAGTGCATTAAACAGCCCATCTTCTGGTTTGTATTTTTTCCAGTTATCGTATTTCATGTATCCTGGCTCCTTTCATCCAGCCCTGTATCCCCCCGAGCAGAGACTAAGAGGGATCCAGTCCTTGAGCTTGCTGCCTTCACATGCACAAGAGTGACATGGACCCCCATCCCCACATTCCTCCGAGTTGTGGGAGCATTTGCAGCAGGGACTGACACTTTCCTCTGTTTTCATTCTGTCACCTAGATCACGTTACCACAGCTGGAACTCAAAGACTCGATGATGGTACACCCTGCCCCTCAAACTTCACACCACCTGTGTACAAGCCGGTTTCTGAATTCGGTCTGGATGAGCAATAAAAAGCCAAGGTTTGTACTTATTTCTTACATCATTCAGATTTTGACCACTGCACGCTACAGGAGCACACGTTAAGAGTGGGGGGTGGCTTGTCAGTGCTTTTTAAAAGTCCACCCTGACAGTGCACTGTAACTTCACTTAAAACCTCCTGCAATTGAGTGCTGAGTGCCTGTGACCCTGCCACCTCCCAGCTCGTCCCTGTGTGGGTCTGCAGACCCTGGATGGATAAAATGCTTCTCTGTCTCTCTTGCAGACCTTTGCGACAGGCATTTAAAACACAAGAAAAAAATCCTAATCAGGTAAAGGGATAAACATCTAGTTCACCTCCTGCTCTGGCTCTGGCATAGTATTGATCCCATAGTACAGACCCCAGGGCAGTGGCTTTTGCAGCTATTTCCTTTGCAGCAGGGAGGAGATGGGGACCCAGGGGAGCACCCGGAGGGAGGGATGCAGGGGGTACAGGGCTGCCAGGACTCCTCCTGCCAACGCCACTGGGTGGAAAAGGGGCAGCAGAGGACCCAGGCAGTTCTGCAGTGGTCCCCAAATTGGGCACCCAGCCCGGTCTGAGGAGCTCTCTGTGAACTGGCCAATAATCAGCACTAGTCCTTCACTGTCCTGCCTATCCTCTGACCAAAAGAAGAGCTGGAAAACAGAGATAACAGTATAAGGATCACCTACGTACTTGAGCTGTGCACATCCCCACTTGCTATATCCCAGACTTTGTGCCAATTACAAAGTCTTCCCTGGGCACAAACACAACTTTGAGGAAATTCAAGCTTTGAGCCTCTCTAGGATTAGCTTCTGGTTGTGTCCCAGATGCCTGCAGATCTGGTAGCTGCTCAAAAGTATCATTCTTTTGTTGGAAAGGCCTGAGAGCAAGTTTCCATTTGAGCAGGTTGATTTACAGAGTCCCCAGCCTCAAGCCCTGTTTCACAATTTCATGTAAGTCATCAAAAGCATTGATCTTCACACCCACCATATGGCTCTGGCTGTGTGTGCCCGAGGAAGGGGGCACAGCCCAGAATGGCTCTGTTCAACCCTGTGCAATCCTCCCCATCCTGGCTGTGCTCCCTTTACCCACAGCCACCCCCCCGGGACCCCAGGCTTTGCAGTGTCCTTGTACCCAGCCCAAATCCTCCTGAAGACTCTCCCCTTCCATTTCCCCAGAGATGCTCAGCTAATCTTTTCCTGCCCACTTAGAGGACCAAGTGGTGTCTGTGGGTGGGCTGGGGCTGGCGGGGCTCTCCCGACCGGCAGTGAATATCCAGCAGCAATCTGGGGGGGAGGCGGGGGGGCAGGGAAGCCACTGCCTAATCCGTCCCTGGGTTGGATGGGTGCCTGGATCATTTCAGCACGGCTCGGCGCGTTCAGACGGTGCGCACGCTCTGCAGCGCAACCCGCCTCCTCGGAAAGCTCATGGCACAGGCATCTGTCACCGAAACCTGTCTGCATGAAAGGCTGTCTGCACAACTGGGGGAAAAAAGAAAGGCATGACAGCACAATTAGTGAGAGCAAATGAAAGACTGTTTGAAGAGGAGGAAGGAGGAAAGGGGAGAGCTGCATAAATCCCTGGTGGGGTTTTGGGCTTGACATCAAAACCCCTTAACAGTGTATTACTTCAGCCCCCAATGTGGACAGATGTTGAGCTGTGGCTCAAAGGAAGTCAGAAATCTTTCCTTAGAAAAAATTTGGCTAGGAAACTAAAGAAAATATTGTGAAAGAAAAGGAAATAAAAGCTCACTAAAGAAGATTTATCACTGCCTCAAGCATTTCTGTATCCTCTAGTCTTATGAGATCTCAGCCTCAGGGGAAAGAAAAGAGAAACAGCCTGTTGCTACATTAATGGGTCACAAATTTAGAGTGGGGACACGTTTGCCCAGTTAGACGATGATGGAGGGAGCTAGATCAGCCCGTCGAGGACTCCTCCAATCCACGCTAACCCTAGGCATCTTCCAGAGGCCTCTGGCACCAGCCTGCAGCTTTCCCTTGCACATCCATCTCAGCTGCCCTTTTTGCCCACTGCCTTACTTATGCAAGGTTCTTCTGGAGCCCTTTGTCAGTGGCAAAACATTTTATTTCCCAAAAGAGTTTAGCATCATCCACAAACCAGGCGATTTTGCTGTTCATTCCCTTCCCAACGCCACAAATGAAGATATTGAATAAAACCAGACCCAGCAGGGATTCTTGGGCAACCCCGCTGCTAAATCTCACTTGTCCTCAAATGAGGACTGTCTGTTAAACCCTGCACTTTGCTACCTACAAGCTATTCGTATCTTTTAACTAGGTTTCAATCCATGAAAGGACTGCTGCTTCAACCCCATGGCAATGTAATTTTTAAAAAATAATTTTGCCAAAATCTTTTTGAAGATGTCCATCTGTTCTGTCTGTTGGGTTCTCCTTACCCATGTGCACACTGGTATTTTCCTAGAGTCCCAGCACACTGGCAAGGCAAGATTTCCCTCTTCAGCAGCCACGTCTGCTGGCTCTTTCCCACCTGCCTGTCTGCCCATGTGCTCACTGCTGGTACAGACCTGACCGCCCCAGCAAGGACAGAGGTGACACTCACCCCTGCAGGTCCCAGGGTCCCCTTCCAGAGCTTGGTTTGTAGATGGGAGCTACACTAGCAACCTGTCAGTCCTCCGGTACAGTACCTGTTTGTAAAGCCACAGTGATCTAGTTCCTCTAACATACAGGCTACAAAGAATGAACTGGGTGTGAGGATCTCCCACATACCTGCAGCAGTGAAGACCAACACACAGTCCTGCCTGAGCTGCCTTCTTGTGCCTTATCCTTCTCGGTACCCTATTGCACCTTTGTATTGAGCAATGGCTCCCTAGCCAGCCTCTTATTTCTGATATATTTAAAGAAACTTTTATTTTAAAGATCTTTGCAAGGAGATCTTCATGGTCTCTTTTAGCTCTTTTAATTTTCTGTCTACACTTTACTTGCTATGTTTTATGGGTTTTCCTTTTTTCCTCATGTGGGAAACCTTTCTACTTTTAAAACACTGACCTTCTCCCTGTGATACCTCCTTAACCTTAGCAGTGAGTCAGGCAGGGTGTTTTTTAGGACCTCTTAGTTCTTTTTGAGTTGTGGCACATGTTTTACTTGGGCTTTAATAGAGCATTTTTTAATCACCTCCAGACTGCTTGCAGGCTCCTTGCTTTCTGTCTGTTCCTTTCGTTTTGTTGTTATTGACTAATCACCTTATTTTTTCATAGTTCCCTTTCTTGAAATTGTAGAGCCACACGCTGGATTTATTTGGTGTGCTTTCTCCCACTACAGCATTAAATTGGTTGTTTTGTGGTCACTAGCAGAGAACAGCTCTCCCACAAACACCTTGTGAAGCAGGTCTTGTGCACTGCTTCCCACCAAACCCAGAGCAGCAGCCCTCCTTGTTGCTTCCAGCACTGCTTGGTCCAGGAGACTCGTTATTGTACCCAAAGCTGCTTTTTTTCTTCCTGATGGATCACCTAACCGACTAGTTTCTCTAATCTAATTTTATATTTGCTGACCATTACCTTTATCCTGGTCAGGGGTCAGTAACATAGTCCTGGCTCTACATTTTTCCTATTGGAGTCTGGGATCTCCCATCTTAAGAAATCTGTACTGGTTGTCGCTCAAGGTGATTAGAAAGCCTGGCATTATCTTATTTCTTTAAGTTTCTGGTATAGGGACAGAAGCATATCTAAGTTTTGCCCTTATTTGGTTGCTTGATAATGTTCCTGTGGGACTGCTGGTACTATTCACAGTCAAACTCACCTTATTTATTGCAGCTGCATCATTTATTTTCCTGCTGCTCTTTCCCTAGATACTGGCCACATCCTCCTCATAACGAGTGCAAGTCTGAATTTCTACACCAACTTTTCTTCAGCTTCTCATTTAAGCTCTCCTTTATGGCTTTTCCCATTTTTCAGTGCCAGCAGCGCAGCTCTGCTGCGATGGAGGTGCAGGACCCTGTGACGCCAGCGGGCAGGTTCAGAGCTGTCTCCCTAGCAGGAAGGCCTTCCCAGGTGCGAACACCCCCTCATCACAAGGGCTACAAGAGCAGAGGTGGGACTTTGCTCCGCAGCATCCCCGAGGCTCTCCCAGCACCTCCTCTCCCATCGCCTTGCATTCTGTGCAAGCACAGACACCCAAACACGGTGTGCTCTGTGTAATGAGCTGGGCAGCCCCTTGCAGATTCCTTCTGCCTCATGGGCTGGAGCTGTTGGGTTTGGAAATTTGTAACATGTTTTTGTGAAGAAAGCTGGAAGGACAGCCCTCTTGCCCTGGGTTTATTAATCCACCTTACCACAAGCTAACTTAGGGCTTTCTGAAACATCACCCACAGAGCCTGGCAATGGTGGTAGCCCTGTTTGCTGTCTCCAGAGCCAACTTGCCCCCCTGCTCCCAACCCAGTGAGCCTTGCTTGCTGCCCCAGCAGCCAGCCCCCGACCTGGGCCCACTCCGTCCCTTTGTGAGGGCCAAGGGTCTCCATTACCTCCCCTTCCCCTGGCTCCCCAGGGCAGCCCCATCTGCCTGCCCACCCCCATGCAGGGGTGCCCCTGAATTCCCCACCTCCCTCCTTTCTGGGTTCCATCAAGCCCAGAGGCGCAGCGTGGAGGGGGCAGTGACACCCCTGCTCTGCGGGGCGGGGGGGTCCCTCAGGCTCAGACGTTGCATCCGAGGAGGTGAGGTGGGCTGAGATGTTGTTCACGGGTGTGTGTCCGTCTGCCTGTCTCCCTCCCCAGGGTGACACACCGGTGCCAGGGCGGACTCGCAGCAAGGGGTGCAGCAGGGGCCCGAGCAGCGCTCCCCCTTGCAGGGCTGCGAAGGGCCGTGCGGCGGTGCCGGGGTGTCCCCTCGCGGCGGGCCCGGCGCGGTGCACCCCCGCGCCCGGCACCCCCGGCCCGCCCCCGGTGCCCCCCGCCGCGGCTGGGCCGGCCGGCAAACGCTTACAGCCCGTAAAGAAAAGCCGCTCTTGAGCTCTGCTGCTCCTCCGCGGTACCCTCCCTCCAACCAAACACAACCCCCCCCGCCGCCCCCTGCCCGTCGCGACCAGGGATCCCCTGGTGAATATACGACCCTCTTACCAACGGCCACAGCCTGCAGCCGTAATCTGGAGGCTGATTTTAACTCCTAGGACAGCACCGGCACTTTTTTTCCCCATAAATCAGAGTTACCCCCACACAGCTCAGTATTCACTGGCTCCTTGGCAGGAAGACGGTGGATGAAAAGCTGGACATGAGCCGGCAACGTGCGCTTGCAGCCCAGAAAGCCAACCATATCCTGCGCTGCATCAAGTGTGGCCAGCACGGCAAGGGAGGGGATTCTGCCCCTCTGCTCCGCTCTGGTGAGACCCCACCTGCAGTGCTGCCTCCAGCTCTGGGGTCCTCAGCACAAGAAGGACATGGACCCGTCGGAGCAGGTCCAGAGGAGGCCACAAAAATGATCCGAGGGCTGGAGCACCTCTCCTGCAAGGACAGGACGAGAGAGTTGGGGTTCTTCAGCCTGGAGAAGAGACAGCTGCGGGGAGACCTTATTGCAGCCTGCCAGAATTTAAAAGGGGACTACAGGAAGGATGGGGGCAACCCCTTTAGCAAGGCCTGCTGTGACAGGACAAGGGGTAACGGTTTTAAACTAAAGGAGGGTAGATTTAGACTGGATAGAAGGAAAAAATTTTTTACTATGAGGGTGGTGAAGCTCTGGAACTGGCTGCCCAGAGAGGTTGTGGAGGCCCCGTCCCCAGAAGCATTCAAGGCCATGTTGGTTGGGGCTCTGAGCACCCTGATCTAGTTGAAGCTGTCCCTGCTCACTGCAGGGGGTTGGACTAGATGGCCTCTAAAGGTTCCTTCCAACCCAAACCATTCTCTGGTTCTATGACGTGAGCATCAGTTTTCTGTTTTACAGGTGTCCTTGTGTGTCTTGAGGTTACAGCATCTGCAGTGATGAAGGACTTCAAAACCACCAAATTCCAGCTGCAGCAGAGGTGCAGTAGGGAGGCCAAGGTGGGTGAGGAAGGTCATGGGTAACCCCCATCGCTCATTGGGAAGAGAAAAATACTTCCATGGCAGACATCCGACTGCCACGGACTGAATTACAGCCAAGGACAGATAATTTTCCAGTGTTTTTGTGGCTTCTCTTTGAGACAGGTTTGAGTGACATGGCCACATCCTTTGTCCCTGTGGTGCCAACCAGGTGGCCCAGTGTAGCCATCACTGGTCCCCAAGGAGCTGCATTTCCAGGGGAAAACCCTAAGCTTTGGGACTTTGTTCCTTCAGGGGTTCAAAAGAGGCAAGGCTGGCTGTCCCGCAGGACACCAGCTCCTCCTCTCTCACAAGGTTTGGGTATTGAGTGTGGTGTTAATAGAGTGGTTTTTTTACAATGTGTATGTGTGAGGAGGAGGGGTGAATTAATCAAAGAACATACAATTTTAAGAGGTGGAAAGTCTGTAGAAGGTACCAGACTATTGCATGCATTTTTTGTACATTCAAACCCTGGTCATGAATGCAAAACAAGCTCTGTGTACAAAAAAAGAGCAGCCAAACACATGCGTGAGATGTACTTCTATACTCATTTAGCATGGGCCTTGGCTGATCTCACAGGTGAGCAGCCTGTGAGCTAGCACTCATTCTGCCTCCACCGAAACAGGGTGTTAAGCTGCATTAGCTTCCATCTAAGACTCCAGGCTCCTACACAGATGTTACAAAAGGTGACAACATTAATGAATGCTGCCGCGTGCTTGACACACTCCTCCTGCACTACTGTCCCCTCTGTAAAGCATCTAGTATTTCAAAGAGCTAGAAAATACTACACCTTGCTCACAAATGAACTGCCCAGATGGAGAGCACTGTCAGCAAAAATTGTGCTTTAATTCCTGTGTACAAAACCATTAAGCTCATAAATGATAGGAGATACAAACCATGAAAAAGAGAAGATATCAAAGGATGGACATGTTCCCCGCCTGGGACCTACAATCCTCCAAGGACCCAAAGGACAGCTATAGGCATGTCCCAAGATCTAAGGCGCTGCAGTGAGAACTGTCTCTGATCAGAGGTCACCAGTTAAAGGTCATGGAAAAGAACTGTCCTGATGGCACAGCCTGCTCCCCTCCTCAGGGCGATGCTGTGGGCATGTCGTTGGTTTTACGTGCTGCTGACATGCTCCACTCTGTGGTACTGGGCGTGTGCGCAGCTTGCTCCTCTTCCACGTCTGTGCTTAAACACGTTTCCTTCCCACACCCTGCTGGGCAATGGCGAAGGTCAGCTGCAGCAGCTGCTGCTCGCAGGGAGCCAGGCACAGGTTTACAACAGTCACCCCTCCCCAGCTACCCTCCCTCAGGGTGTGTGCTCCTGACCCTTGCCATCGTACGGCTGCACAACCTCCCTCTGCTCCGGTGAGCCTTGCTCAGCCCCCTTCTTCACAACCAGAATTGCACAAATACTGCTCGATCTTCCCTAGCCCAGCCAGAATTTCAGGCTTTGCATGGAAATTACCTGGTGAGAGCCTCTAGCATGTGTTATGCCAGGAGATGTCTCTGCCCCAAAGGAGAAGGATCCAGTCCAGGATTATTCTAGGGACCTGCCTGTGCCATGCTCTGGTCCTGCTCTCCTCCCCTTGCCCACAAACCCTGGTTTTTAGCCCTTTTCCTCCCGAGTGTCACTACTGCCCTCCAGCAGCTCAGCCGCAAGGCTCAGTGCAGTGACCCGCTGATGAGCCACGCTGCAGCACCCACACCCATCCCATAGGCCTGCACAAACCTGAGATATTCTCAGTGGCACTGACAAGACTTTGCAACAGCCCTGAGCTGCCCAGTGCCATAGACCTCAGGGACTGCTGGTGTGAAGCACCCAAAGCCAGCACTCCCACTGTACAACAGCACACGTACCGTTTCCTGGAGAACTGCTGGTCTATCTCCTCTAAGGACTGTCCTTTTGTTTCAGGAACAAAAAGGTAAATGAATATAACAGCCATCACTCCTATCAGTCCATAGAGAAGGAACATTGAGGAGAAACCAATGGCATCTGCAGAGAGATTCAAGTGCATGAAGTGTCCATCAGAGATGGGTCACATTGTGGGATAAAAACGAAGTTGGTTGTTTACTGTGAGGTGGTCATTGGTGCCTGACAGGGTCATTTTATTTTGAGAAGCCCTCAAATAGGCAGGGAAAGCTCCTTGTCTGTGAGGTCTTGACCAGGAATCAGCAAGGGAGAAGGATGGTACACACCAGGCTTTGCCAGCAGCACCACAGAGGGACGGAGAAGGTACAGAGTCACAGAATCACAGAATGGCAGGGGCTGGAAGGGACCTCTGGAGATCACCATGTCCAACCCCTGTGCTTGAACAGGGACAACCAGGGCAGGGTGCACAAGACCATGTCCAGGCGGGGTTTGAATGTCTCCAGGGAAGGGACTCCACAGCCTCCCTGGGCAGCCTGTGCCCCTGCTCTGGCACCTGCACAGGAAATAACTTTTTTCTCATATTGACGTGGAACTTCCTATGTTCCAAATTATGCCCATTGCCCCTTGTCCTGTCATTGGGCACTATTGAAAAGAGCATAGTCCCATTGTCCTGACACCCACCCTTTAGATATTTATAGGTATTTATGAAATTCCCCCGCAGTCTTCTCTTCTCCAGGCTAAACAAATCCAAGCCGAGCTCCAGGGGCGAGCAGTGACCCTGAGCGCCACAGCCGAGAGCTCTGCTAGCAAGAAATGTTGTGAAGCTTTCAGCACGAAAGCTGCAAACTCCATGATTTCCTGATACTGCAGTATTACAGTGCAGCCCAGTGGGCGAGGGATGATTTTTACGAAATGGGTGGCAGAGGGGCTCAGAGCAGTGTTGCTGGTACCTCGTTTTCTCTGCTCTCAGAGGCACCAGGGTCACACCTATTCCAGCACAAACTCCCCAGGGTTCAAAATGCCATCTCCAAACAGCTTGTGATGGCCACCTTCCCTAACCAGCTGTGGGAGATGGAGGGATGGGGGATGGCCACTTACCAATAAGGTCCAGGAAGGAGAGGCTGATCAGTAAATTGGCAGCCCAGTTAAAGCTGTTACAGAAGGCAAAGGCTCTTCCTCTTATCCCAGCAGGGTAGATCTCACTGAGGACCAGCCAGGTCACTGCACCGATTAGAGAGATCAGAAAGACAGTTGTAGGTGTTAAGCAATTTATCTGGGAAATGGGCAAGGAAGATTTCAGCAGGGGTTTATAAACTCTGGTTTCACCCAGCACCTGCTGCTGGTGGTCAAACACTCATTGACCTCAGAGTCAGGGCACAGCACAATGCTTCAAAACTCCCACGTTCAGCACTCCATGGAGGAATGAAATACCAGTGAACAGGTCCAGGGGCAAAGAAGAAAGCAAAGGAGTTGGCAGTTCCATTCAGGGGAGATGGAAAAGATCTGGCATACCTACTGTCAGGACGTGTTCTTCGTAAAGAAATGAGAAAGGGGTAGGATTAGGGAGACAATGTGACCTTTGGGCAAAATCAGAATTAAAGCAATATATATCTTAAAGTAGTTTCTCCTATCCCAGGGTTCTTTTGCTTGAAATGACTTACAGGGACACCATCAAACCCATGAGACTTGCTGTGCACTTCTGTTTTCCCTTGAGTGAGGTTCTCCCATCAAAGCATTTAAAGCGATATATGACAGAAAACACTAGAGCTCACATGGAAGCATGAACTAATATATATTCTCATCTGATGAATAAATAATGATTTCAGAAAAAAAGAGCAACTGATACTGAGAAGCTTCCAAGGAGTTTCCACTTCCAGTCCTGCCACTGACTTTCTTCATCACACAGAAGCCTGTCAGTCCCTCTGTCCTCAGCCCTCTATCTTCCTCCTCATCAGGTGCTAGGAAGATTAGGTAGTGCTTGTGGGATGCTCTGATTTTGCAATGAGCTTGACAGAAAAAAAAACATTACAAGGGTAGTGATAGCATGGAAGAGAAAGTTATTCTAGTGCTGCACCGCCCCTACAGCTGACAGAGCTGAGATGCCAGAAAATTATTCAGTGGGCTGAAGGGATAAATTTCTAGTTCCCAGACACTGACCTGCTTGGTAAAGCAGATACATAATGAACATTTCAGGCAGACTGTAAAGATCAGCCTAAGTTTTATTCTCTGGGTTAGTGCAAGGATATATAAACACCATACTTACTTGGTCCAAATCCAATTGAGAAGGCGCTCACGAAAGCCATCATGCTCAGCAGCATAATCCAATTTAAAACCATATGTTCTGCCCAGGGAGCACCACCGAAAGGAGAGACAGTGCTTCCCACTGTCCTTCCTCTGGCCTGACCTACCAAGCCCCTTTTCTGAGTGAAGGAAGAATTGGGAACACTCTCTTTGCTTTGAGTACCGGCAAAAGCTTTTGTAAGGCTCCTTGTGGCAGCAAACTCAGGGCCTGCCTGACTTTTGCCAGCACCTAAAGCTGGTGGGATGGGTGATAGAGCAGGCTGGGAGGAGATGGACGTCAGGGGGTGCTGGGTGAGGCTGTGGGATGCATTGGGGTCTGCGGCTGCTTTGCAGTCCCTGGCCATGGCCAGCGGAGCAATGCGGCTGGTGAGACCAATGGTGGTGACGGAGATGGCCATCACCACGCAGCCAGCCATGAGTAGCACCCTCCTGCCAGCCTTGTCTGCAAAGGCCATTGCAACGAGCGTTGCCACCACCTTTATTGCCCCCAGCCCAACAGAGGCCAGAATCGCTGAGGAGTTGCTCTGGAACCCCACCGAGTGGAAGATTTTGGAGGCATAGCCCAGCACATTGGGCTGCCCAGTGAACTGCTGGAAGAGCACCAGTCCCAGGCCCACCAGAGTCCGCCTTCTCATGTTGTCTCTGGTCCTGAAAAGGTCAAGAAATGAGTAATGCTTCTCCTTATAGGGTTCCTGCTTCGCTGCTGCTCTGTCCTCAGTGTCCTGCAATTGAATGAGGCCTTTCTGACAGTCTGAGTCCCACAAGCTTAATTTAACAGGGTTCACTGGGAGAAAGAGGATGCTGAGGAACTGCACGGCTGTTGGGGCAATGGCCAGCCCAAACATGTACCTCCATCCCTCATCCATATCTGCAAATATGTAATTCAGCGCATAGGACAGTAGGATGCCTATGGTGATGCCCGCTTCGTAGAGAGACACCAGCAGCCCTCGCTGATGAGCAGCTACCATTTCCGAGACATAGATGCAGCAGGCCATGGAGGAGACAGAAATGGCAAAGCCCACGGTCGTGCGCCCAATGACCAGCCCTATAAATGACCTCGCCAATGTGAGAATAACGCTGCCAAGCAGCAGGACCAAGTTGCTGACCAGGATTGCTCTCCGCCGTCCATGGCGGTCAATGAGGATCCCCCCAACCAGAGAGGCAAGGAGAGCTCCGATAAGGAGGGCGCTCACGAGAACTTCTTGCTTGAAGCAGCTAAGGTGAAAGTCTATCTGCAACTGCAGCAGTGCACCGGAGATAATCCCCAGCTCATATCCAAATATTAGCCCGCCCAGGAGAGAGACCATTGCAGACAAGAGGAGGACCGGCAGTGCACGACCTAGAAAACAAGCAAGCAATGCTAGGTTCAGTTTTCTGGTGCTAATAAGCGATCTGCATGCACAAGCTGGAAAAAGCTCTCCCAAGATACCCAAAGTTTTCCATCTGCAAAGCCATGATGGTGAATTTCCTCATAGGTCACTAGGTCATATGTAGAGAGGCGCTTGTAGATTTTCACACAACCTACCAGGCCTGCACACACTTCCACTAACTGCAGGGGCACTCATTTGGGGTGTAGGACTGTGATAAAAGGACTTTGTTAACGAAGTTAAGACTTATATTTAAGTGCAGGACAGTGATTTGTAGTACCTAGAGTTGTATGGGGGGATCCTCTGTGGTCTCCCTTGATTCTAATTAGAAAACCTGTTCTGGGCAGGAAACGCAGGTTCTGCATTCTGGTTCTGAATTGTTCTGCTTTATCATCTTCATGTTTCAGTGCATGTGGCACCATCAGCTCTCACTGCAGGCTCTGCATTCTCATTTCCTACCTTGAGGTTAAAAAAACTGCTTGCAAAAGTTTGTGTCTCCTCGTTAATCTTGCACTCTCAGCATGACTTTGTGGGGGTGGCCCTGATTTCTTCATCTCTCCTTCGACAGCACACAGCACCCAGGATCCCTGAGCCAGGCACAACCTTCTCAGGCTGGTCCAGCACTACAGAACAAACTTCATCGCGAGCTGAAAAGCTCACTGTTGCCTGCCCCAAATACAAGAAGCGATTCTTTGACCTTGCCCTTCCCATATAGCTGAGCATGCAAGTTTAGCAAGTAAGTTTAGCTAATGTAAGAAAAAACAACAGCAAAAGCAAACCAAATCCAAACCAACTTGCCCCAAACAACGCTACAAACCCAAGGTGCTTGCTGCACATGCTTCTTGCCCTGGGGAGAGGATGAAAGGGTGACCACGTGTGAACCGTTAGTCATGTTATGGCAGGGGGGACCACACGTGGCATGAGAACCAGCACTGATGTAGGGACCTCTGGGGAACAGCAGTGACAGTGACCTCCCCCCTCCAGTTACAATTTTGAAGACACCTGTAAAGTTCATTAGCTTAAAGGTTTGCGCTGGTTTCCAGCCCATACTGCTATCTATATTCTCACATTGGCTTTGTTTAATTAGAAATATTCACAGTTTCAGTAGACTGTATGTGGAAAGAATGTGGACACAACCACCAGACCACGGAAAACTTTCCTCACCCTGCCTAAAGGCTTTTTTCCCCTCACAAGCTGTGTTTAATAGGAAGCGTCTCTATTCGGCCTTTTATTACAGCTAGCAGTAAAGGTTATTTGTCAGTGATGGTTATTTTTATATTTGTATTTATTCCATGAGCCTCTGTGTTTCATTTGTGTAACTTATGCCATCCCAGCTACACACCAGTCTCTCTCCCACCACGCTCTGTGTGACTACCTGCACTGCTTTTATCACTCCTTGTACATGTTATGCAGATAATTAGGAAAAATATTTGCTCACTGAGAACAAAAGGCTTTGCATGAAGTGGGCATGCCATTAGTTTCAAGCCACAAACTCAATTAGATACAGACAGCCCGGCTGTAAATACCACAGCTGAATCCATCAGATTTTGCTGTATTTCTTGTTAACTTGATGAGCAGTAATAGTTTATGAACTCTGATTGAAATCCAGCTTTGTATGCAGTCTGTTCTGAGGTAGCTGGGGAACTTGAGCGCTCTTCAGATCTTCACATGAGGACAGAAAGTTTGGTGGGTCTCGCGGCTGTGCCAGGCGACTGATCCCCTGCCTACGGCAAAACCTGGTCGGCGGGCCCTGCTCCGGGACCGAGAGGTAGCCGGTGCTGCTGACCTCGCCGAGACCGGGCTGACTTTTGAACCGCTGTCCCTCGGCGCACGCAGCAACGCCCGCCGGCGCCGCCGCTTGAGCCCCGCACCGCAGCGCAGCGCCCGCGCCCCGCTCCCGCCGCAGCCCGCTCCGCCCGGGGTGCGCTCCTGGGCTGACGCCCCTAGGAGCTGTGCCACGGGACATTACTTGGCTCTTTACCTTTGCTGCGTTTGCTGCTGAGAGTGCTTAAAAATAGAAAGAAAGGGGGTTGGGGTGGGGGGAGGTGCCGTTTCAGCCTTTGGGAAAAGTTGAAAAAAAATTTTTCTTTTTTGTGGAAACTTTTCCCCGGAGCCGGACGCGCCCGTTCCCAGCCCGCTGCCCCTTCCCGAGAGGGGCTCGCCGCCCCCCTCCGCCGCCCGCCCCCCCGGCCCCCCCAGCACTCACCCATGGCGCGGCGGGGCCGACCCCCGGCGCTCGGCGGCGGCGGCGGCGGGCGCGGGGCGGGGCGGAGCGGAGCGGAGCGGGGTCCGGCGGCCGGAGCGGGGCCGCGCAGCGCCACGTCGCTCCCGCCCTGCCTCCCGGCCGGGCAGCCTGGGGCTTGTAGTCGCCCTGCCCGCCCCTCGGGGAGCCGGGGCCGGAGGCGGGGGGGCTCCCGGGGTGTGCTGCTCGGGGACCCCGGGGCCGCCCCGCGGAGCTGGCTGCAAAGGGCCGGGGAGAAGGAGGATGGCTCCGGGGTGATGGACGAGCCTGGCGGGGTCCCGCTCCGCCACCCTGCGTGACCCGCGGCCGGGCGTGGGACCGCTCCGGGCAGCGGAGGTTTGCCCGCGCAGGGTGGCTGGGGACGTTTTAGCAGGGGTGTATTGCCGATTGGAGACGAGGATGTGCCCTTGGTTGCTGGAATGACAACTCTTGCCCCATCTCTTTCTCTCTCACTTGAGCCAGGAATAGGAAACGTCCTCGCCGACTGCAGACCCCCTCTGATGCAGAGCGTCACTCCTCTAGACTAGAAAGCCCATGAGAGATTGTCAGGTTTTTCTAGTTTTTAGGTAGCTGGGTTGCAAAGCCAAATAAAGTCTGCAAGGAAAGGAGCGACCGTTTCAAAGAAAAAAAAAAAAAAGCAGCATGGCTGAGCTTGCACTCTTACGGTTCTCTTCTGTTGGAAAGAAAGGATCAGTCTCTCAGGGTTGTACCTCCTCCCTGCTCAGTGCTCCATTAGGCAAAGCATTTCAGTATTCAACTTTCCTTGCAATAAACATGCTTCTTCTGCTCAGTGGAACAGAAACCTTCTTGCTGGCTACTGCATAAAAGATGCTGGGACTTGCACTTGGGTCCAAGATTTTTTTCTGAGTCTGAGGCTAAATTCATGTATCCTGAAGTCCAGTTTGTAGGACAAGGATTTTACGAAACTTGGTATGCCTAGAAGTGCTTTCAAAACTCTTTGACACAATGCGAATATTCTCCCTCGGTGCTGTTCGTGCAAACTGCTGTTGCGGGGCGAGTTGCGCTGTGGTGAGGTGCGCGCGCTGTTCAGAAGTTTCCTGTCACCCAGCTGGTGTGGGTACCGGTGCAGGGAAGATGTGCTGTCACACTTGGGGGTGGGCTTGCACAGCCTTCCCAGAGCCACGCCACAGGCACTGCCGCTGAAGGGTAAGTGCAAATGACCATAAACCCGCATTGCGAGCTGGTATGTGACTGCAGGTAATAGTTCGTTTAATCACACGGTTGTAACAACACAAGCTCCAGCCCAGTGCCCTGTGGAGCCTGTGCTGGTAAAGCTTCAGGATCCGGTTGGGGAAGGCGACCAGTGACCAGCGAGCTGGTGGTGCAGGTACAGCCCTCTAACACAGGCAAAAGTAAATAGGTTGCGTGAAGAATGAGGAACATGTGATATTTTTTGAAAGAGCTTTTTTAGTCATTCCATGTGTTATGTGTTAACTTAATGGGGCATTTAAGAGAAATATTTAATGAATCATTATTCTTCTGTGTAGGGGGATACATGTCATATCTCTGCTCTGGAGACCAGCGGTGCCAACTCTTTTATTTTGCCCCAACTCGTGGTTTTGGGATACTGGATCATGCATGTCCTTTCAGCCTTAGTCTGTTGGATCTGGCCTGCAAAATGAGCAGCACTTGATCAAAGGTTTTGGTTTTGTTTCTTTTCAAAGTCATAGCGAGTATTAAAAGTGTTCCAAATCATCTACCTGGTTTATAGATTAAATAAATGTTTCCTATTCATATGCTCCAATTTAAATGGAAATATGGTATTTAAAAATACCTCTTCTAAAACCTTGTATCTGATAGAAACAGACAGCTGCACAGGGATCACACACTTGGGGAAGAATGGCTTCAAACAAGAACATCAGCCAAGAGAAACCAATGGTGTTCGTGGAAGGAGCTTAGCTCTGAAATCATGACCAGCTTTCATGACGCTCAGAGGGAGAAATGACTGCAAGTTTCTCTTTTCCCCAAGACCCTGTGTATGAGGCCGGTTCGCAGTGGCCAGCAAGCACTACAGCTCTCGGTCTGCGCTCATATTCCAAGTTTTGGGAACACAGGGGAATGCTGGGGATGCAGTGTGATCTCTGGCCCCTACAGCTTCTCCCCAAAGCTCAACCCTATGCATTTTGGGTGTGTTGTGTTATGAACTGGGGGTGATGTCACATACGTATGGTTCCCCATCATGCCGGGCTGAGAGCCAGAGGGGAGCGACAGTCCCTGGCAGCTGCTGGGAAAACCCGCTCTTGGCGACATGGTCTGCAATTTGCCTGAGCAATTCCTTACTTCTCAAATAATTTCAGAGTGAGAAGAAAGAGCAGATATTTTCCTCCATGGTCACTCAGCGTTTATTTATCTGCCACCCCGACATTTTCTGGGGGCTTCCTGTTCTCTGGCAGGGCAATAAACACTGGCATAGACAGCAAGAAGGCGAGGTCCTAGGGAGTATAGGCAAAGCTTTATGGTATGTTTACAAAAAGATGACATCAGTATGTACAGAAATGCAGCCGCCATGTCGACACTGCTCATGGCTGGGAGTTATGGCCCTCTGAAAAAAAAGGTGAAAACCTGCTGTGATGTACAGCAGAGATAATTTGGGGGAAAAAAATCTTCCTCTGTGGTTTTTAAAGTACATCTTTCCTATACCATTTGTACTTAATGGCCATTCTGGGCCTGTTGAAGGTAGTAACTTTGTCCCTAAGCTCCACATGAGAAGGTCTGGAGGGTTGGATCCACCAGGACCGGCTCACGCTTCATGTCTGTGGGCATGTTTCTATCCTTGCTCCCTCCTGCGATACTTTCCTTCCCCTCTAGAGACCGCATGCCTTGGCAGTGCCATTTCCCCATCTGATCCTTATCTTGCTCTTGGCTGCTGGACTTGCAGGGCATGAGGGCGTGTTCCTGCTTCGCAGCCGAACACATCTCCGGGGCTGAGCTGCAGGAATGTGCTTCCTGAAGAGCTTGGCGTTTGAAACGGCAGCCTCTGTTTGGTAACACAACCCGACTGTGATTACCGAAAATGTTACTCCCTACCTCAGGGCCGGAGCAGCTAGAAGAGGCTTTAAAAATTACAAATGAAAATATAAATACAAGAAGGGAGAAAAGTCCATCCTGCAAAAAGGAAGCCATGGTGTTCAGCAATGCTTATCACACACTGGAGCACATTTTCTCTAATGACAATTGACCCTTAGGAAGGGATTCAGAGGACCAAACTGACCCAGCTCAATTCCGTTATTAATGAAAATTTTAATCCAAGACCAGGCACTGGTGTTACAGCTGGCTGGGATGGAGCCAGCTTGCCAGGCACCTGCATTTATTGCATGCTTGTTTACAGCCCAGAGAGCTTACTCCTTATTACGCCGGGCTGCACACATTTTCTTTTATGTTATCCTAATTCGGGGGGGGTGGGGGGTGGGGGCTGGGGGTTGCTAGAAATGCTGGTCAGCACTGGTGGTCGCCCCGTGGGTTCTGTTCCCTGCACATTTTAGGGATGCCTCCAGCACAGCAGCCTGCAGCAACCCAGCGTGCTCCCCTGCGGCCCCACACCCCTCTGTTGGGTGGCTGGTCCCTACAGCCCGCCCTGCCCGTAGCATCCTCTTGTGGGGGGATTGGCCAAGATCCATAATTCTGAGCTGTGCTGGGAGTCAGTGCTGTGAATTCACACACAGGAGGGTTTATCCCTGTGCCCACACTTTGCAGGTTCAGGACAAAACCTCAGAGCCAGCAAGTGCCTTAGCTGGGCGCAAGGAGCCACCTGAGTCCTGATATAGCCCAAATTTAGCCCTCTTCCCATCTGTCCAGCTTCAAGGAACACAGCCCCCATCCTTAAATAAACCGAGGGGTGATGGGAGAGCTGCCTGCAGTGCTGCTCGATGCCCAGGGGTTGGCAGGAGAGCGGGGAGGAGCCCATGGGATCTGCCTTGGTTTCCATTAGCTTGGTTTGCTCCACTGCAATTTTAAACTCAGTTACATTGTTTGTTAAAGGGGAGTTTATAAATGCTTGTCACCAAGAGAACAAAGTTACATAATTAAACAATTTACCAGAAAGTCTCTGGCTTCAGTGCAATTCTCTGGGGTGATTCAATATTCCAATAAAAATACTGGGTGATACCATAAATATTGTATGTGGCTCTAGATGGTTTCCAAGGGCTGTGTCAACTGTTTATTGCATTAAAAGAGAAAAGAATAAGTGAAATCACAGGGAAGATAAAATGTAAATAAATAAAATAATGGGAAAATAAAGCAAAAATATTTTCTTTTGTATTTTGAAAGCTCTGGAGGATGTTTTTGGCTAGCATGAGAGAAGGCTAGCACATTTATCAGAATAACGAACTGAGGGCATCTGTGTGCACTTGCTCATAGCTTATATATGTATGTCTGTGGCGGCTGTGCATGGATGCTTAGATATAATCTGGCCACAACACAAGGAAAAACTGTTTATATGACTGTTTATGGCATTTGCAAATTCCAGCCATGAAGCCCAGGAACGCATCTGTTTCCCTGGCCAGGCTGCTGGGCTTTTGCAGTCCTGCCGTGGTGAGGGCAGCCAAAGGAGGATGCCCCAAGCCGGCAGAATTGCAGGATGGATTATCCGTATCACTGAAGACTTGGGAAGGTTGTTTAAAAGTTTTTACTGAAGCAAGATAAATATTTGCCAGCCATGATCCCACCATGCAATGACAAGTAAGCTGCATGGAATGTGTTAATAAAATATAAATGTTCTGAAAAGGAAACAAATGTTGAGAATGAGAAAACAAGGACAAAATGGACTTGTGGCACCTCCAAAGGCAACAACTGAAAACATATTTACATGGACTGGGCTGAAGTCTCTTGTATCTTCTGATGAACATAAATTCCAGTATGTCAGTAGAGTAGTAGGTTTTCAGTGTGCCATAAAACCCTAAATACTGCTCCCAAGATAATGAGGCTTGTCCATCTTTTACTAACATGGAGATGTGGGCCTTGGCTGCTTGAGGAACTGGGGATACCCAAGTCACCACACAAGCAGCCTGTGCCAGCATCAGGGCCAGAAGCTTTGGTGCTGCCCAGCACAGGCACCTGGGTCACACCGTGCCCCGTTGCAGGCTGACGATCCCCTGCAGCCTATGGGCAAAACCCGTCTCCTCCCCAACCACGAACTGGGCAGCTGCAGTGGATTTTGCACAGGCTTCAGGGAAGGCGTTTGGCACATGAAGGTCCAGAAGCCAGTGGTGGAGTCCCAGTGGTGAAGTCTGGTGCTGATACCCTGGTGGTGGAGCATCCTGGTGGTGATGCCCCGGGTGCAATGTCCTGGGGGCGATGCCCTGGCGGGCAGCTCTTAGGTGGTGCTGGGAGCACTGTGGGGAGATCGCAGACCCTGCTTGCTGCCTTGGGAAGGTGCACACCCAGTGCCTTGCTTGCAGACCCTGCGTCAGCGGCGGGTCTCGCTCTTGCACTGGCAGGAACACAGGAAAACACCCCAGCTGGGGCTGGGGCAAGCTCGTGCACAAGAACTACCATCCTGCCGCTACTCAGTATCTCCCAGCACGGCTGAGGTAAGCAGAGGGCAGCAGGACTTATGAGGGAAGCACAAAGAGGGTTTTGGGGCGAGGCACCCGCGGGAGCAGCAAGAACAGGGAGGAGAGGGACGGGGCGCGCTATACGGAGGGCAGCGCGAGCGGTACAAGCGGGGGATATGGGGCGGAGCGAAGCTTAGCGGAGTTCGGTTGTTTCCGGCGAGCGCTAACGAAGATTGCCGAAGTGTAGGCGTGACGCGCATGCGTCCTGTGGCTGCGGGGCCCTGTGATGGCGGCTGCCGAGGCTGGGGCGTGCGGCCTGAGCTCCGGCATGGCCGTGGCCGGGGGACCCGCCGTGGACGGGCCCGGGCCCGAGCCCGAGCCCGAGCCCGAGGCGAGCGCCGCGGGCCCCGCGATGCCCGAGCCCGAGGCGGGCTCCGCGGGCCCTGTGGTGGCCGAGGCGCCGCCGCCAGCGCTGCCCGGGCTGCGGCTGGTGCAGCAGGGCGCCGAGGCCCGCGTTTACCGGGGGCTCTTCCTCGGGCGGGCGGCGGTGGCCAAGCTCCGCATCCCGAAGCGGTACCGCCACCCGGCGCTGGAGGAGCGGCTGAGCCGGCGGCGCACGGCGCAGGAGGCGCGGTCGCTGCTGCGGTGCCGGCGGGCAGGTGGGCCCGGGGGCGGCGTGGGGCTTTTTCTGGGGGTCTCAGGACCCTCCTGTTAAGTCCTGTTACCAAGCTCGAGCTGCCAACTAGGTGTAAGGCTGGAGGCTGGTGCAGCATAGGTTGGAGACCAGGGGTTGGCAGGGGGAATTCCAAGGTGTGGGTTATCGGTGGCTGAGATGATCTTGACAGGTGTTTATGGTTAAGACCTGTATTGGTTGTGTTTTGTTGTTAAAGTTGGAAAGTCTTGTAAGTTAACAGTTAGCATTTCATTCGGTCTTCTTTTAAACAGGGATTCCGGCTCCAGTGGTCTACTTTGTGGATCATGTCACCAACTCCATATATCTTGAAGATATTGTAGACTCAATTACTGTTCAAGATCATATAAATTCCATACAACAGAGTGGAAATGATACCAGTAGCCTCCTTACCTTAGCAGAGAAGATGGGTGAGCTGTTAGCAAGAATGCATGATGAAGATCTTATACATGGGGATCTTACAACTTCCAATATACTTCTGCGACCACCCATGGAGAAGCTGGACTTGGTGCTGATAGACTTTGGACTCAGTTTTATTTCAGGTCTTCCAGAGGATAAAGGAGTTGATCTGTACGTTCTGGAAAAGGCCTTCCTTAGTGCTCATCCAGATACTGAAGCTATGTTTAAAACTCTGCTAAAGACCTATGCAGCTACATCTAAGAAATCCGGTCCTGTGATCAAAAGGCTGGATGAAGTACGACTAAGGGGAAGGAAGAGGTCCATGATTGGGTAGAAAAGAATGGGCTTAGGGATGGAGAAATATTCGTACTTAGGTTTTGCAAATATGGTTATTTATACTTCCAGTTGGTTTTATTTCAGAGATCACTATTTTGATAACTGTGTCTTCAAATAAATAAATTTGAATGAGTGTAAGCGTCATAAAGTAATAAAAGTAATTGTGAGATGGGAGCACAGACAAGAGAGAAGCATCAAAGGGTCACTTTTCTAAATATTTCTTCTAAATATTAAATATTTCTTCTAAAAAGTAGTTTACAGTGTCATTCCACTCACTCTCTTCATGTGGTTAGAACTGTACTGAGTAGTCTTTCTCAGCCTGTGGACCATGAGTTAGGGGGAGGTAAGAGGAACTGGGGATACCAGAGCTTCTACAAAAGGTAATTAAGAAAAAAAAAAAAAAGGTGTTCTTTTTCTCAGAAGACTTTACAAAAAAGCATTTAAATCCGTTATAAATGGCTCTACATATCTGAAAATATTTAGGAGGACTGAATTCCAGGACATGGGCAATGCTGAAATAGAATGCTAAACGTAAGACAGGTTTGTTTTCTTCCAGTAGTAATTTTGGCTTTTTAAACTTTGTAGTATTTCCTTAAGCAAATACAAAAACTGTTAATCAAGAACAGTTCTCTGCAGAGAAAATTCCACTTTAAGCAAGAAGTCTGCTGCAAATTTCAGGTTTTTTAGGGGCTTTATAAATGGGACTGCTTGTACTGTGGTTGCCCGCCTAGGTGGGCGATTGGCAGAGGTGGGCAGTAGTACGGCGTTTTTTGGTAGCGTTTTCACTATGTTACTTGATTTTCTGGATTACTGTATCTAATAGCGTCAACGTAGGATGGCCCATAGGAAAGGTTCACAAACCTCACAGTAGGTGCGTTGGAGGATAACCAGTTCTCTGCGCTACGAGCAGAGTGGGATGGAAGGTGGGTGCTGAGTGAGCACATAAGCTTTGCCATCTACTTCAGGTAATGATTTGAAAGAAACACCCCTTCTCCCTGAGCGATGTGCTGTGTTGGGCAGCCTCTGCCCGTCGGGGAATATCCTCTGTTCCCTTACGCTCTCACTGGTGCTCTGTCTGAAAACGCTTGTGCAAAAGAGGGAGCAAACCCTGCAGGAAGCCCCGTCCGCAGGGCAGTGTTCCTCACCTCTCCGCAGCCACGGACATACCGCTCCTAGACGGCTTCTTCCATCCGGAGGGAAAAAAGCAGCCGTGAAAGCGGCGCGGGGGTTACGGTGGGCACAGCTCTGCCCTCAGCCTGGCGGGGCAGAAGCGGGTGGAGGGCGTATTTCCCACCCCCCGCCTCCATTTAAAGCAAAGCAACCTGAGCGAGCCCTGGCAGGGGACGGGGCAAGCGGGAGGCCTCTCGCCGGGCACCGCGGGGAGCGGGGACCCCGGATGGGGAGAGGAGGCGGGGTGCGTTTTGGGAGCTGGAGGAGGGAAGGGCCGTGGGGGCGGGTAGGCGGCACCACGATGCGCCGCCAGGACTGGCCGTTCACTCTCTCCGGTGGCGCCGCTGCAGCGCCGCCGCCCCCGACGCTCAGAGTCGCGGGTTCGCGTCCGCGCAAGTGTCCTAGCGCTGCGGGCTGCTAGTGCCCGCCGTGCATTCACCTCTTGCCAGAGGAGCCGCCTGGGCGAGTGCCCGGCCCCGGCGTGGGGCCCCGGGTTCCACCGCCCAGCCACAGCTTTGGCCTCCCTGCGTGTTCCTGGTGTGAATTTTGTTTTTATCACTTGGGTGTCCCAGGCGTGCTCGGCCCTGCACGGAGCATGCCGCAGCCCGGGCTGGGGGCAAGAATCACAGAATGGTTTGGGTTGGAAGGAACCTTTAGAGGCCATCTAGTCCAACCCCCTGCAGTGAGCAGGGACAGCTTCAACTAGATCAGGGTGCTCAGAGCCCCAACCAACATGGCCTTGAATGCTTCTGGGGACGGGGCCTCCACAACCTCTCTGGGCAACCAGTTCCAGAGCTTCACCACCCTCATAGTAAAAAATTTTTTCCTTCTATCCAGTCTAAATCTACCCTCCTTTAGTTTAAAACCGTTACCCCTTGTCCTGTCACAGCAGGCCTTGCTAAAGGGGTTGCCCCCATCCTTCCTGTAGTCCCCTTTTAAATACTGGCAGGCTGCAATAAGGTCTCCCCGCAGCTGGCTCTTCTCCAGGCTGAAGAACCCCAACTCTCTCGGCCTGTCCTTGCAGGAGAGGTGCTCCAGCCCTCGGATCATTTTTGTGGCCTCCTCTGGACCCGCTCCGACGGGTCCATGTCCTTCTTGTGCTGAGGACCCCAGAGCTGGAGGCAGCGCTGCAGGGGGGTCGCACAGAAGAAGGAACCATGTTTCCATGCAGGGAGCAGTGGGACTTTAGGAGCTGCTGCTGTGTGCTCTCCTACCTGCTTGCAGAGCAAATGCCACAGCCCAGGCAGCACATGGTCAATTAAAATGGTGTACCCCAGGCGGCCCGGGGTGGCCTGCGGGCTGCTGGAGCCGGGCTTCGTGGCATGGGAGGAGCAGGTGGATGTGAGCTAATGAGTCCCCTAACAAGGCCTGATGTGAGCCCTGAATCCCGGACCCACTGAGGGGAGGCAGCACGCCTAACCTTCCTGCCTGCCATCTGCCATCTGTACAAACACCGCTTTTACTGTCTCCTGGTGATGCCAGGATTGAGTTATGTTTGTAAAGCCCTTTGAAGAAGTCTGTTTCTAACTATCATTATGTTTATTGAAGTGCAGCTCTCCCTGTGGGACCATGGAGTAGAAACAAAGCTGATCAAAACTGCAAGATTTTATGGCCGGCGCGGTGCTCTGAGATGAAGCCCTGCAGTGAAGCTGGGGTCAGCAGCCTGCGGCGAGGCCAGCCCTCTTGGGGTGCTGCTGCGTGGGACTGGCCTTCCAGCAGGGACTCCTGAATTGGCCTGCTGAAATCTGCTCTGTGATGGAGCTTCAAAACAATGCAGAACAATACTGGTAATGAAAAGCAAAACGTTTTGCTTTTTCACTGCATGATAAAACTCCTCCTCGTTATGTAAGTGTTACTCTTTGCACATCTGTGTTACAGCTTGTTGATATTTCTGCTTGTTCGGCCTGATGTGTCTATATGATTGCTGTAGTGAATGCTGAGCTATTGCTGTTTGAGAGTGGAAAAATCACAGCAGGTGCGTGTCCAGCAAAGGGGACTCTCTGGACCTGCAAAGTATCCACCCTGCATCTTGCATCCTCAGCTGTATCACTGGTTGTGCCTGTGGCAGCAGCTCCTTGGATGAAAACCACTGATTCCCTGGCTGGTTCGCAAAGCAGGTGGAGTTTCTAGTCTTGGTTTGGCTGAGGATAGCTTGGCTTGCTGCTGTGTCAGCTTTCAGTGCACCTGCATGGTCATAACCAACACTGAATTATTATTATTATTACTGGTATAATTTGCCATTGCATTGTTAAGACTCAGGCTTGGCATCCAATGTGTGCATGCATTCTCATACGGAAAATAGGACTCCTGTTTTCTTTTTTTTTTTTTTTTACATGAATAGTTTATCTGCTGCAAATACAGTTTCAAGCCACCAGTATTCTTTCAGAGTTTGGTCTGACTTTGTAAAAAGGCCTTGCAACCCAGTTTAGATTGTTTGAATTTAAAAGGAAAACCAATAAAATAAAAACTACTTTTTCAAGTGAAATTGAAACAATAACTTTTGGAAAGAGGCAAATGATGGTTTAGGCTAGAAACCCAAACTACTTTTTAAATCAGAGCAACTGTTGGTCTTGTTCTGTATTTCCACCAGTGGCCGAAGCAGCGCAGTGGGCATTCCCACCCTCTTCAGGGTCCGGGTCCGGGCACTGAGCACGGTCACAGCTCCGTGTGACACCGGGACAAGCGGTGACGCCCTGCCCCCGGCTTACCCAGAGGGGTTGTTCACAGCGGCCCCAAAGGCTGTGCTGGCCGTCATCGCCCCCCAAAACCCTGCCGCCTGCCTCCCGGGGTGCACCGAGAGGCACTGGGGCTGTGAAGGGTGATCGCTTGTGTTGCAGCCAGCCACTGGGGGTCTCTCTGCCACCATCGCTAGCACTGCAAAAGTCGTATTTGGGAAGACTGTTCTTTCAACAGAAGATATTTATATTCGTGCTGGAGGGACAGCTGGTCACTCTGGGTCTTTCTATCACTTGAACCTTTCTGCTGTTAAGAATGAGTTGTTGTCTCAGGGAACCAACTTCTGGCCTGCCAGGAACAGCACCATTTCCAGGAGCTTCCCAGCACCTGCCAGATCTTGCTCCACACCTGAGTACCACCATAAATGCCACAAGCACAAGGGATGTGTGGATAAGCTGTGGAAAGAGGAATAAAAAGTAATAAAGTAGTTTCATCAGCAGAACTTGCAGCATTAGGATTTCAGAGGGAATTGCTGGTTATTGATGGAGTTGCCCTTTTTGTTTATTTTGGTGTCTGACCATCACCGGTGATTTCTCTCCTGGGAGTGGGGAGCCAGCTTGCCAGCTCAGGGTTACCAGCCTGACTTTAGCTGGCAGTAATGACAAGTTCTGGTTTGCCCGCTGATGCTGTAAGTGCAGAACTGAAGTAAGGGGACTTTTGGAGATAAATGTGAGCTGTAGACCTAAAGAAGCACTAAGAGGGAAAACAGACGTGAAAGAAAACACACACTAGTATGGCAAGAAACAGGAATGAAAATACAGTTGCATAATCTGGGTATGGTGTTACCGTGACTTTTGGACAGTGGCTGCTCTGTGCCGCCAGTTACTGTGTGTATATGTAAAAACTGTGCATACAAGCTATACGGCGTAGTTTTTTTGAGTAAACTTTTTTTTAGGCTAGGCCTTCATGTCTGCAGGAAATGGATATTTTCTAGTTTTGCAAGATGGTAACCTTTTGCACCCCTCCTCTCCCATCAGTGCTGATAGGAAACCAAGTTAGTGCAATAAACGCATAAAAGCTCATTTGTAACCCAGAGTTCGCTATGTGAGGGTCACTACAGATAAATAAAGCCTCTCCCTGGCCCAAGCACAACCGGTGTCCCGCAGTGGTCCCTTTGGACACTACACAGCACCTCTTTCTTTTGCAATAAGCTAAACTTACTCTGTAATTAACGGAGAGTAATGGCTCAGGAGCGGAGTGAGGTCTGATCCCAGTGATGGCCACAGAGCACAGCAGAGGCACAGCAAGGGCAGCTGCGGCTGCTGCTGGCACTGGAAATGGGGCTGGTAGAAACACAGTTTACAAGCAAACAAATTAAACATTAATTCCCAGCTGAAGTCCTGGAAGGCTGAGTGAACCAGCGTGAAGCTCCCGCACAACACACTCGGCTGGGAAGCACTGAAGGCTGAGCCCAGCATCTGCCAAGCCGAGAGGGGCTGGGTGGGATCGGAGAACCGGCTGTCCAGGCAGGGACATCACTCACATCTTGGAGGAGGAATGTGCTCCCATCCCCCTTGCCCTCTGTCCTGGCAGAGGTCTGTATCTTTGTAGAGAAAGAACAGACTGTGGCATTGATGGCTTATTATTCTTTTGAAGCTTTTTTTTAACTTAAACGGTTGATTCTGAGAGAAAAACCTTTGTAGAGCTCCTTTGGTCCAGCACCTGGCACACACTCATACATGTGCACCCACTCTCTGGCTGGTGGGTATATTGGGTAAGCTGAACCTGTTTTAAGCACGTGTGTTGTTTTGATGGCCTCAGTTTTGCTTTCGGGTCTTCAGCCATCCATCTGCTCATCCTCTCCATCATGCACCACTACCTGAGTGATAAAGCAGGTTACGCTGCCACAGCCCATTAAGGCAGCACAGGAATCTCATACTCTTTTTTTTTTTTGTCATGATAACTTTTTATTCGTGTTGTTGAGCAGTTAAAGAAAGGCAAGATAAAAATCCCCATAGCTTTCTCTCAGTCAGCTCTGTGCTCTCCTTCGGGCCCCAAGAGAGGGAGCATTTGCCAGTAGGGCTGGGCAGCCCTGGGGCTGGGCGCCAGGCGGATGCCGGATCCTCGCTTTGCCAGCGGCCCCTGGCAGTGCCCGGCAAAAGCTTTTGTGTCTGTTCCGCTATTTGAAAAGAGCCGCAGTGGTGATGCTGTCACCCTTTAGCCCCTGCCCAGGACGGCTGTGGGGATTAACCGATTTGTTACTTTTTGTGCAAAATTACAGATATGCTGTTAAGGAGAGGGAGGGGAACAGAGGAGGTGGATCCACACCCAGAGCAGAGTCTGTGCAGACAGGAGTACAGTCCTGTCTCTAATGCTGATTGTATTACCGTATTACCGCACTCTTCCTCTCTAGTTTCTTGTTCCCTCTGTGCCAGTGATTCATGGCTTTTATAAGCGGAAGAGGGCTTCCCTCAGTGGGGTCTGCTTTTTTATCCGATGCATTTGACTCCAACTTCTTTGATGCTCTAGGACTGACCTGTCTGGAGGTAGTAATTCTCCAGAGAGCTGATTAATTGTGAAAAGGGAAAGGTTTCTCTGCTGAACATGATTTTTATACATCTTTCGTATATCAACTCACCCAGGTTTTGAATATGTTTTAAAGCACTCAGAGGATGCTGGTGAAGTACTAAGTCAGGGGTTTATTTTGCTTTCCCTTTTTTCTCCTCACAACTCAGCTTCATTTAGCCTCCAATTGCGAGAATCCAGGCGATGCAAAAAGCAGAGACAAAATCCAGCTCCCCTGACTTTGATCTCTTGCTCAACTTGACAGTGTATATCAGCTCTGTCTCCTGTGATGTGTGCCTCTTGCTTGGGCTCCCCACAGTCAGATGGAGACCGGCAACCTCTGCAGCGTGCGCGCTGAGATTTACCTCGGTACAGGGGAGGAGAACCTGTCCAGCCCCACATGCTCTACCATTTTCTTTCTGACAACCCTGATGCAGGGCAGAGCTGCCAGGAAAATGTGCCTTCAGAGTTAGAACTGGGCAGCTTTTGTGTATTCTTTTTGACTCATGATTGAAGCATCCTTAACTGCATGGGTCTGGCCTGATTATGTTAAGGCCAGCCAGGGTATGGTCATATGCTACTCGCTTGCTGGAGCTCACACTTGTGTCAGCCAAGACTTTGCCTTCTGCTTTTCTGGTATTTCCCATGGCTCTATCCCGCTTCGCGCCACTGACCTTTTGTTTAGTTGTGTTCACTTATTTTTAATGAAAAAAAAAAAAAATTCACGTGGCATTGCAAACAGCTTGGCAAACCTCTGGGTCAAATGGAATTGTCAAAAGCAATCACAGCTCCCTGGTTTTCTTATGCTTCTGAGTTTTTAAGGATGTGCATTTCCGTACTTTTTCTGTCCATGGAGGGGAAATGTTTGAGAAGAAAACCAGATCTTTGAACTGCTGCATTTGGGTGTTTTTTTCCTAGCAATCACTTGTGCTATTTCTTTATATTTAGCCTGCATTACTAGCACAACCAGATGCTATTTTATCACCTACAATACACAGATGGTCGAACCAAACGAGCTCTTGTGCTGCCAGAGTTTTTGAACCCAGAGTTTCGAACCCCCTTTGCTGCCGAACCCCTCCTGCAAAGGCTGCGGGCGCCAAAGCTGCGGGGAAGCGGTGAGATGCGGGGGACGGACGGAACACGGCCCCGATCGGGGGGCCCGGTGGAGGGGCGGGGGCGGGCGGGGCGGTGTCCCGGGGCCCCTCCCGGCGGGCGGGGCGGCCGCGCTCCGCTCCCCGCGGGATAAAGGGGGGCCGCGGCGGCGGGCGGCGGCGGGCGCGGGATGGCGGCGCTGGGGGCGCTGGTGAAGAAGGCGTGGAGCGTCCGGCGGTTCGTGGTGCTGCTGTGCGCGCCGCTGGCGCTGGTGCCCGTCCTGCTCAGCCTGCCCCCCAAGGTACCCGCGCCCGGGCACCGGCGGGGGGCACGGGGGGGGGGGCTGGTGGGGGGCACGGATGGAGACCACCGGCCCTGGAGCACGGACAGGCGGCCCCGGCTCGGGCTGTCATCCAGGGTTGCGGATTGGGGACACCCCGCTGCGGGTCAGGGAGCAGAGGACAGCGACTGGGGGGGGCACTGATTTGGGACACAGATGGAGGGGCTCAAACCAGAGACACAGACTGGGGGGCACCCACCGACCCGGGCACACTCACTGGGAGACACCAGCTGGGGTCACGGACCGGGAGTGCAAACTGGGGACGCTGATGTGCGGCAGGGACCGAATGTATGGATCAGAGGTTCAGGCTGGGGGCACGAACGGTGGGGCACAGCCCTGGGGCAGAGCCTCGGTGCCCTGTCCCACCTTGCTCCTCATCTCCTGCCTCAGCCGCAGCAGTATTTGGCCCTCACGAGGCCACCCTGCTACCTGCCAGGGTTCCCCCCCAGAGGGAGGGCACTGCCAAAGCCTGCAGCCTGCAGCAGCTCCTCACCCATCTCCAGCCGTCTTAGAGTGCGAATGGAGGGGGCATCCGGGGGTTGTTTTAACTTTTTAGGGGGAGGAAGGAATAGATAGCGTGAACTGTATTTATGTTGCTTATATAGATATTGGGAGGGATAAGGAACCTCTGGTTCAGAATCAGCTCGAACTAAGTGGCACTAACTAGGACTTCTTGCAGACACGTAGCTGCCTTATTGTAGTTTTTATCAGTAGTGCTTAAAGGAGAGCTGGGGAAACTGAGGCAAAGCAGGTCCACAGCCAGCATCACCGAGTGAGGTGTTTGCAGAGCTACGGTGGAAGGAAAGTGCCCGGGGCTCTGAGGCTGCCCAGCGTTGCTGTCCCAACCCCTTTGCTAAGGGAGTCGCGCTGGGTAGCGGTGTGGGCAGGGAGAGAGGGATGCTGCAGGTCTGGAGGTGACCATGCAGCAGGGTTCGTGCTGCAGGCCTGGGGAATGCAGGGGAGCCGCAAGTGCCACCTGTGCTGCTGCGGGCAATTCTTGGTGGGGACCTTCAGTGCTTTGTCAAAAAAGGCTTTGCGAGTAAGATATTTGTGTTCTGTAGGTGTGGAAAAACTGGTCTCCGGGTAAGGTTTGGGCTCTGGCATGTGTGTTAGGCTGCACATTCAGCAATCTGTGGCAAAATTTTAGAGACTGGAGGATTTTTGCAGCTGTCCCATGTACGCAGCTCTCGCACACCAGGAGGTCCGAGCCTTGGGTGGAAACACACGGGGCAGTGAAGTCACTGGGAAATTTTGTGCCATTTACTTCTTTATGGTCAGGATTTCACTCTTGCGCTCTGACTCAGATCCATTTGAGAATGACTTTGTTTACATCAGAATATAAGTGACATTTGTCCTTAGTGATTGTAGAATGATTCAGATGCTTTAAGGACACGAAGATGACACCTCCACCTGTACAGTGCTTGTCTGGTGAAACCTTTACATTGAAGATAGCAAAATAAATCTCCCAAATAATAACTAAAAAATAGAATGGCCGTTGCTTTATTTAATGACGCCATATGTTAAAAAAGAAAATTCTTTGTATTTCATCTCCCTTTTTTTCTATTTTGTGTTATTGGCGGAGTTCTTAAGAGGAATATAATATGTGTTTGCCTCAAATAGCAGAAAGCACATGGCACAACAGGTACTTAATTGCTTTGCAGATTCTTAAGTAGCTAATTATATTTGTACATTCATTTACAGTAGCTGAACAAGAGACTTGAATTATATTTAATAGTATCTTGTTTAAATTTGGCACTTGTAAAATCATGAGATATGGTTAGAGGGTGAGGAGATGCACCGTACACTCAGCACGAGCTTGTGCCTGAACTGCACAGTGCTTAACTGTGAGAATAAACCACAGAGAACCTGGCACTGCGCTGCAGAAAAGCCTTTGATCCAGATGCTCTATGTACTGGTGGAAGTGTATAGTGTTACACAGGCTGTGTAAAGATTTGGGTTTCCAGGAAGGGGATTTCTCCACATGTACAAACGGTGTGTGCTGTTCACAGCTGCTCCACTCCTGCAGTGTGCTGGTAGCACGCTCCTGGGTGCGACCCTCAGAGGACCTCATGCACAGTCCAGTATGATCAATGCTGTTTGATTAAAGAAAAACTGGTGATGGGAAAGTGGAAGCGTTTGCAGCTGAGAGGGTGAAGGAGCCGCGGGGCAGCTGTGCGTGGGGAAGGAGAGGCACCGACAGAGCTGACTGGCCCGCTCGCCTTAGCGATCTGTTCTTCATTTTCCATGGGCACTAAATGCATTACAGTTGCTAGCAGTGAGACTGGCTGGTACCTGCATTGGTTGCTGTCAAAACTCTGATGTTCAGGTGGCTGTTCACCATTGCAACGTTTCAGGCGAGCCCGACTGCAGCTTCACCAAGGTCTCCTGGAGTTTGGCATAGGGGCGAACGCGTAGCTGTGAGCTACTGTACAAAATTGTATCTCTCCATGTTCAGGGGTCAGTGATTCATCTCGAGTTTCAACACGAAATTGTCTTTCACTTGTTCAGCAAGAAAGGGAACTTGCTGTTGCATCAACACGGGATTAAGTTCTGATGGCTGAAGCTTGCTTGAGCGCCAGAGCCACAGGGGGCTGCAGGAGGGGAAGGGAACAGGTTACACTTTTAACCACAGTGTAAAAACACCAAGGTGGGAATAGGTGAAGGCTCAGCAGCAGGGTCTAGGATGGTGGAGTTTGGAAGTTACCCTGGTGCGTGATGGGAAATCTGTGCCCTCAGCTGCACCGCTCGGGTTGGATGGTTTTTCCTGACACAGGACTTGAGTCCAGCCTTGCGCTCTCCTGGGCAGCCAGGTCGCGAGAGCTGCTGCAGATGTTCAGCAAGCTCCACGTCAGAAGGAATTCAACTGACTGGGCTGCTGCTGGTGTTACTGAGAGGCTGTCCCAGGCAGGGCACCCACAGAAAGCAGGCTAGGGCAGGAGGAGCTCCTGGGTGTAGTGCAATCATTGTAGCAACCTTGATGCTACTAAGTACTTGCACATCTGGAGGATGGGAGAGTTGTATGGGCTGGAAAGCCCCGTGTCACTTCTGGGATGGTCAGTGTGTGACCCTGCAGGGAGTTACAGAAACTGGTAGGAGGTGAGAAGCAGTGAGGCTCAGCCCTTGTTAGTCTCAGGATGAGGTTTCCCTTGTGAGAAGGCATTTTACAGGCACCTCTGCAGTACTTTCCTGCTCTGGGGATGCTAAAATCTGTTCCCGTGTCATGTCAGCATTTACCTTCTCCCCACTGGGATGCTCAGCAATTTTAATCTCCCAAGGTACTGGAGCCATAAGGAGCTACCTGAACTTTGGTTTCAAGAGCAGCATTTCACTTAGATCTGGAGACCAAGAAATCATGACCTAAAGTTGATGTAACAGAGAAGCACAAATAGGATGTGGCTTCTTGGATTAGTGTGGACTTCTAAGTGACACGCTGTGGTCTGGGTGCAGTGGGCTTTCCAGTGAAAGCTGCACCTAGGTAACATCTGCCTGGAGACACAATCCTTTGAGAAAAATAATCTGTCAAGTCTGGCCTTGCTTGTTGCTGATGAACAGCAGCATCCATATATGCAAGCTGCTATTAAAGCCCTCGTCAGCTGTCACCCTGCAGTGGTTCTTCTCCAGATCTCTGTGTGAGTCCTTTCACAGAGGGACAATGTCAGGGCTGGCACTGGTGCTGACATCACATTGATAGCCCTTGTTTTTATTCGATGCCCTTTGTAGGTTTCAGTTGTGGGGAGGGAAACTTGCATAAGCGGTTTCGTCTGCAATCTCCTTTCTCTATACAAGAGAAATTAAATTTCTGCTTTGTGGGCAGGATTGCTGAGACCTCAGGGCGTGCTCCCCAATCTGTGGCTGGAACAGTGACTCGTGCCTGGAACAGTGACTTGAGTCCATCACATAAAACAGCTGCAGGAAATGCTCTGTGTGGACCTGCTTCCCAGGAACCAGTTGTCTGCGCAAGGGTCTGTGTGTCACCTCCTGCTCTGGTTGCTGCGTAAATGGCTGAATGTTTGTCCCATGAGTGGAAGTGCCTGCGACCCCCCTGCTCAGAGGGCTGTGAATGATTGCAAAGAGCTCAGGCAGGGCAGGAGGGGCTGGAGGAACTGTTCTGCTGGAAGGGGCATGGGGGCACTTTTAATGAGCTGTGCAAAGAGCTTGTTCCAACAGCTTCTAATGAACTCAATGTCTACAGCCTCTTGGCTTGGTAACAGCTGAGGCAGCCAAATCTGCTAAAAGGAGCTCTGAGCAGACAAATAGGGCCCAATGCCTTCAGAAAACAGATTTGACTTCCTCAGTGGCCATAGAGCAATTTAAAATTAACTTGAATGTAATGAGTCCTCCTTATTAGAACAAGGAGACTTTTAAGACTTCCAGAAGAAAAATGACATTCCTTGCACTTGAAAGCAAAGAACATGAACCGTCTCCAAACGAAGGCACTGTGGGGAAAGGGGGTGATGCAAATGTAGGTGAGTGGGGTGGTGGGCTGGGAGCGGGGTGTCCTGGGAGGTGGAGGAGAGCTGGATCCTGGGCTGGAGAGCAGAGCAGGAGCATGGGTGGGGAAAGAGGTGGCACTCAGGAGAGCAGCTTGGCAGGTGAAATAAATGGTTGTAGCCTGATTACATGTTTCATGCATGAAGTCCATCTCTGTTATGTACATGCTTGGTGACTTAGACCAATTTCACAAAACTGAAAGCAATGATCAGTTAAAAAACCAAGAGGAAGAACTTCAATGAGGAAAGAGGGTTGATAACTGGAAGTAGGGTGACTACATTTACCTTACGCACTGTGAGCTTCAGTCTGGAGAGAGAGCAAGCCTGGCAAAGAGCAAGCTGGCCAGAGAGGAAGCGAAAGCAGCAATACTTAGGGGAAAAGGGAAGTTGACAACAGTCAATATTAATTGGAAGCTAAGAACCATAGAAACATGAAAAGGGATGAGAAAGAATTGAGGAAGAAGTCCCTGGACAGGGTGTTGAAGGCGGTGAGTGGCGTTTCGAGTGTGTGGCACAGAAGGAAACTGACCCATGATAGTCTGTTGCCAGATGGACAATGCAGAAAAAGCCATATGCAGTGAAGCAGTTTTTGTTCTGTACTCAGGAAAGTGCTTGTAGTACAGTCCTATATCACAATTTGTCTGATAATGAAATATTTTTTATTGTCACAGTAACTAAAGGGAAATTAAAATACTTGCATCCAACCCTGCCTACTTTAAAAACTACAGGTATAGGCAACTTCCATATAAGAATTTTATAAGAACTGCCTGAGGAGTTTTGTGAAGCAATGAACCAGGTGCATTTCTACAAGCCCCAGAGTAGATGGAGATCACTGGGACCACTGGCTGCAGGTCAGGCTGATCTGGAGTCCGTCTTGGCAAGCAGATTCCAAAATAGGGCTTGAGATGGCAATATGTAATTAGTTGAACACAGTTACCAGACTGGCTACCCACAGCCAAGAGGGTTAATGTGATATTTGTGTGTATGGACATCTGAAAGTTGAGTGAGAGCAGTGAACATCTACCAGGTTGCTATTTGCTGACGTTGCGGCTTTTGCCAGAACGCCCCTCCAGTCTGGCTTCCACAGCTCAGAAATGGCTTTGGCAAATTGGAGAAATCTCAGAATGAGTAAAGGACTGGAAAACAGGCCATGCAGTGAAAGGCTGTGTGAGTTCAACCTATTTCTTTCAAAGAATAAAAAGACAAGGAGTAACTTGATCACTGCCTTGAAGACACATCCATCATGAGCAGAGCTTGGAGAAGGGTGGCCCAGGCTAAGGAATAAAGGAAGAGCATAAAGATGCAGAGGACTGAAGCTGGCAGATTGAGATTGTCACAAGATAATGTTAAGAGTGAGGTTAATTAATCCTAGGAATGACTTGCTAAACTTGTTGTGGGTTCACCATCACTGAAAATGTTTCTTTTTTTCTAATCAAATATGGTGGATCTATCTCAAAAACAAAACGAAACCCTGATGCTGAAATGGAGGTTCAAAAGGGGAGCCCTGTTAACCTCGCACAGCATGTCAAATCATCACACTGTGCTGTTTTAGCTTCACAGTCCATGAATGTTTGAAGATGTAGGATCTATCGCTGCCTCCAAGAGACAGTGTGAGCCTCAGACCTCTGAGCCAGGAAAGTTTTTCTCTAAGATGTCCATTTCATTTTTGTCATTAGTTTCCTACCTGATCTTGGTCAATTTGCTTACTTTCTTTGAGATTCAGCTGTCTTGTTTGTAAAACAAAGAAATCGATACTGTTTTTCTGCCAACTACAAAATACTTCAAGAAGTTTTAATAAAAGTGTTTAATAAGCTTTGTGTCTTTTTAGCATAACACCAGAGCAAAATATCTTCTGTGCCGCTCTTACAGCTTGTGTCCCTGTGTTACTGGCCCCTTTCTAGCCACTCTGCAAATACCCAGTGGGAGCAAAACAACTCTTCTGGCAGGAAGGCTGGTAAACAGGGCTTGGTTTATGTCCAGATTACATAATGTTTGCAGGAGCTGGGTTAGGAATCAGATTCACATATCCATCGCATTGGAGAACAGGCAGTGGGACCGAGATGGCCAGTAGCACAGTCGCAGCTGCAACATGAGAACAGTTTATGAGTGAGATGCTAAAAGCCACTGGTACTTTTTTGTAATAAGTAGTTCTGAGGATAGGATAGGATGTTCCTTTGTGATGGTAGTGGGATAAAAGGGCTTGGAGAGCTCCAGTTCCAGCCAGAATATCTATTGGTATTGGGATCGAGGTCCTGGAGCAGCCCTGTCGCCTCTCTGCCACTTGTTCGCCTGGTCATAGGGTGGAAGGGTAATGAGGAGAGCCTGTGTGGGGGTGGTAAGGCCGTGATGACCATCTAACATGCAAAAGTTGATGGAGAAAACCCAAAACTTGGCAGTGCCTTTGGGAAGCTGCCTGGGACTGGTGGAGAACAAGGTCCAGCTGAAGCTCCTGGTGTCCCCTTTCAGGCTGGGGGTGGGGACTGGTGACTCGTGCATGCCTGTGCCTCAATGCTATGCCTGTTCGCCTTATCTAACCCATGTTCCCTGCCAGCACCTCCTTTCCCTGGGGCACCTTATCTGCCCTTCCAGGAGACCTGCACTCTCCAGCTCTCCGACCCAAGGGAGACTAGCCTGTGGCTTGGCTTCCTCTGCCATAGCCTAGCAGGACCCCCAGCATGGAAAATCCCCAGTGCTTTCAGTGCAGTGAAGACAGAATCTGTTTCTGGAGGGGCAGAGGTCGTTCCCAAGGCTCTTGAGCAACAGGAAGGAAAGCTGCTGTAGTCCAGAGCCACCGAGCTCTTAGAAATCATTAAATGGTTATAAAATTAACCCAATCACAAGACAAGACCCATTTTAAAGTTCGTATGTGCTACCATTTTCCCTCCTGAACTTTGGTAGACTTATTTTGAAAAAAATAAAACCAAAGCTGCAGGTTGGTGAGAGTAGCCTGACAGTGACACAGCAGGGGGATCAAAGGATAAAGATCATGTGGGGGTGATGGGGCTGCACGCAGCGGTGTGGGCAGCTGTGGCCATCTCCCTAAAACACCATCCCTCTGACATTTGTTGTTTGCATGCTAATCAAACTTGCTGGGCACTGGGAGCATTAGTTAATTAACATTTGCAAGATATCTTTAAACCAAAAACCTTTCAATTTTATTTAGACTTTGGTTCAATTTTATTAATGGTTTTAGGTTTTTTATTCTGGGGAGTGCGTGCTCCATATCTAAGTTATTCTGAAGTGGTCTTGTTCCTCTTTTGTTCAAAGATTGTCCTATCTTAAGTGAAAAACTTGGTTACTATAGGTGCAATTTATTCTCTTCTGGGGTAGAATAAGTTGGATAAACAATACTACAGCTTTCTTTTTAAAGTGGTTTGCTGTTGATCCATGTAGGTTTCAAAATTTTGGGAAAACCGTCCATACAGTATTTTTCTGCCCTGTTTCAGTTTTACCCCTTGACTTATGATCTTGCAATGAAGATTAGTTATTAGATTTATGCTGTGTTTCATTGCAGTGTTTTCCAGAACATTTTCTATACACCAGAGCATAAATATCACTTACTTATAATCAGTTTTCTAAATCATACTTGATCTATTTCATCAAGTCAATTACAGCCTTCATTGATACGCTCTCATATCAAGGCATTGTTAAATATTTTCAGTTGCCCTACCCCTGTAGAGGCAAAGTGTCTTTATTTTTGAAGCTGACTCTGGTGCAGCTTTTCTTGCAGAAGACTGAAGAATATTTTGCCAGTGGGAGAAAATAATTATTTATATGGCCTTTAGAGATCAAATGGAAAAGGGCTTAATGAGAGCAAAGCTATTTCTTTGCTATATAAAAAGAGCCAGCGTAAAGAGAAGTTATCAGTTGCCACAGAAATGAAATCACTAATCTAGTGTGCAAATATTTTAAAACATGATTCTTTATTTTTGCAAGATATAGTACTGCCAGGTTTGTGGCTCTTGTCCTGCTGGTTTGGAGGAAGTGAAGCCGTGGGGAGCTTATGGGAACTGCCAGGTGCCAGGGCTGAGCCCTGGGAATGTAAAGGGTTTACTTCACAGTAGCTTGCATGTCATTTTACTGGGATCTAAAATTAGGACTGCAAATGGTCTTTAAATCCAGATCTTGGGAACCTCACGTGAGGTGGTAGTTCCTCTGTGATTAATGTATTAAAAAATCAAAGCAAATTACTCTCAGTTCTGCGATATTTGTGTTTCCACATGCACTGAAGCACTGGAGCTTTGCTAGCAGAACTGCTTGTGAAATGCAAAGCTCGAGTGCTAAAAGCATATCAGAAATTCTGTCATTCTTGCCACTTTTCAAACACTCACTACAGATGTATTGAATGATAAATCCATATTGATTTCAATTCGCTCAGCTTTATGCACCCAGCAGGGTGTCAGGGTAGATTCTGCTCTTTGGCTTTCTTAATAAACATGGACAGTTTTTATCCTCAGTTTGTGGGTGTGTTACTGGGCTGGTGTCTGCTCTAGGAGCTTGGGGACAACCACATTCAGCTAAGGCCTGGAGTGGTTTTTTTGCAGATGGCCAGGCAAATCGTGGCTCCTTTGTACCTGCTCTGGTGCCCTGCTGCACGGTCAAGTGCTGCAGCTGAGACCACGTTATCCCCAAAACGCAGCTCTACCCGGTTCCCAGCCCACGCTGTTCCTGACCCAGCCACGGCACGGAGCAGAGCTGCCAAAGTCCCAGCAAGCCCAGCCCTGGGTGCCGGGGAGGAAGGTCCAAGTGGGGAGACAGAGGTGCCTTTGAGTAACAATTCGACCTGTCCAACAGGATGGAAAGGAGTAGTAAAATAAATAGGTCTGTGGCTTCCAAATGACTCTCGGCTGTTATTTATAGCGCTGCGGGCACGCTGCCCCATGGTTACTGACAATATCCCTGTTCAGCATCGCCATGACCAAGCCCAGCTCTGCGCTGGGCTCCCCCCTGCCCCCCCGGGGCTCTCCCCTCCTGTGCTTGGAGCCGTTCTCCTGACTTCTTTCCGTTACTCGTTATTTCAGCCGTGGCTGCCATGACAAATGGCTTTGGTCTAGTTTGTGCCTCCTGGGCAGATGAATGAATTCACGCTGCAGTGCGGGGGCGCTGGGTTTCTGCCAGCCTTGGCTGAGGCTGGGGCGATGCTGGGCATGGGCGAGCTCCCTGCCCTCAGGAAGCGGCGTGACACCAGGGCACTTGATTTACTGATTTCCGTAGGGACTGGGATGGGTTGCCATGGAATGGTTTCTTACAGATCTCTTGGGAGATTCTGACCCAAGAAAATAAATCTTTCTGTGTGCCTCCTATTGCAAGTGTGGGGACTCGATGCATCCATCTCTCAAAGCTGTTTTTCCATAGCCATGTAAAGTGTGGTCTGTGGAAGTTGGAGAGAAACCACAAACATTAACTGTAGCAGGGTCAGATATTGGGACATTAAGGATGTTAGGAGCAGTGCCTTCTGAGGATTAGCACCCTAATTCAACATTCTGGGACAGTTCCTGCTCTCCAGAACTTCCTTGGTTGATGCCCCAGTGCATTCCCCCCTGCAGCACATGAAGCCCTGGCAGTCAAGGAGGATTTGGGTTTTGCTGTGGTCTCAGAGGACCAGTGTAAGTCCTGAACACCTACACAATGTAGAGGGGAAAGATGTTGCACTTGCTGGAAATAATTTGGGAGAAATACTGTATCCTTGAAGGAGTAATTGGTGCATTTTTCTTGTCTGAGTGTCTCCAAGTGAAAAGATGTCTCTCTAATGCCACATGTCTTACTTTTCCTCTCTCCTTCTTTACAGGAAGGAAGATGTCTCTATGTGATCCTGCTGATGGCCCTGTATTGGTGCACGGAGGCGCTGCCATTGGCTGTGACGGCTCTGCTGCCCATTGTCCTCTTTCCCTTCCTGGGGATCCTCCCATCTAACAAAGTTTGCCCACAATATTTTTTAGACACCAATTTCCTCTTCCTCAGTGGTTTAATCATGGCCTCAGCCATTGAGGAGTGGAATTTACACCGCAGGATCGCACTCCGGGTCCTCATGTTGGTGGGAGTCCAGCCAGCCAGGTGACTATGGGAGCAGGGGCATCTCCATGGGGGATGTGAGCTACAAGCGCTCAAGAAGCAGCGCTGCTGTGGTGGGCCGTGATGCGAGTGTCTCCCATACCAGGGGGCTGTCCACACCCCCTTTTCTCAAGCCTACTGAGTTTATTCAGCTGTTTGCCTTTGCTCAGAGGCCAGCGGAGCACAAGGAGAATTGTTTGGTTCGGCCCCATATTTGCGCTCCGTCCAGTTACAGGATAGTTACAGAAGTCCTTTTGCTATTAGTTTTGTTATCCCTGCACGTGAGCTTTTCTTCCAACAGCTATAATACATCAGAGAACTTGCCAAACTGAAGAAATTCAGCTTTTCCTTTTTTCTCTCTTCCAGACTTATTTTAGGGATGATGTTGACAACGTCTTTCCTGTCCATGTGGTTAAGTAATACTGCCTCCACTGCTATGATGCTTCCAATTGCAAATGCAATTTTAAAAAGCCTCTTTGGGGAGAAAGACACATCTAAGGATATGAACAGGGAAAATGAAGAAAACCAAGGTAATTGAGACAGGGCAGTAGTATAAGCCAGCTGAGGTCTGCCCTGCTGCCATCGAATAGGCCCCATTTTATTGACTTCACTGGCACAAGTACCACGTTTCTTAGCTGCAGCTTGATCTGATGCTGGTCCCATTTTAATACACACTTTATTACTGTGGTGGAAGAGTGTTGGCATAAAACTCCCTTTTATCCTGCCCCATCCTCCTGTCATGCAGGAGACAATGCTTATGATTTGTCTGGAAAAAAAAGGTGGAGCCAACCTGCGCCATAAACCTGCTGCACAAGCAGCTCTGTGGGCATTCGTAGGGTCGCCTTGCTGCGGGGATAGCCAGAGCCAGGGAGGGCTGTAGATAGTAAGCCTGTGCAGACGAGTGCTATGTAGTGGTGTGTTGCTGCAGGGACAGGCAAGGGACTGGCCAGGCAGCGAGAGCAGGGCAAGGGTGAGGACAGCGGCCCTCCTTGGCAGCACACAGGGCTGACTGTGCTCATGAACAGGTGGGTTTTCCTCTTGTTTTCCTGTTTCTTTCCCCATGAAACCAGAGCCTGAGCTGGAGGAGACAGGGAGGATGAAAGAGAAGGCTGGCAAGTTAAATACCTATTCATAAAGTGTTGTGATTTCCCAGCTTGAAGCTACTGCTTGATGTTATTCCTGAGCAGGTCATGGACAGGCTGGGTCAGGGGTATGCAGTCAGATAAAGGTCCTCCTCCAGCCCTCTCTTCACAAGTCATTTACCTGGAGTTTGGCCTTCTGGCAGGCTGTAATGAGAAAGAGCAAGCCAGAAATGAAATAATGAAGTCCCTTTGCAGGTATTCCTGAGAGTTGGAGCAGTAGTCACGGCTTCTTTCTTGCACTAGTTAGTAATTCTTCTGCCCCTATGTTTTAAAAGCAATGGCTTTTTGGTTGCCACTAAGTCCTAAGGCAGAAAAATGAGTCCCCAGAAAAAGACTCAAACATTTGCATACTCTAATAAAGATATAATTAATAATTCATCAGTAATGTCGAGCAATCATGAGATATTTGCACTCCAGTGTGCTTTATCACGTTTGCTTTATGAATTCTTGACTGTTCACATCTATTAAAATCAACCCCACTGACTTCTTGCTGTAAGTTCTTATTCTGTAGAAGCATTGTGTTTTGTCAGTCTGCTTTTAACCTTCTTGTCCCCATCCTCTGAAATGATTTGACTGTGTAGTTGTGACTGCAAATACAACAGAGTTCAGGAACACAAAATCAAGACCGCTGTTGTCCTAGACATTGGCAAGCACAAAATTAATGTCCTTACACAAACCTTACAGTGGTGAGAGAGGCCAGACCAGGCAAAGGGAGAGGCATACAAGTAGAAGAATGAATAAAGTGATGCTTTGCAAATATCATGTGATGGCGTGATGATGTATTTTTCTTTTGAGGTAGAGACTTATAAAAGTAATAAATGCAAGTGAAGGAGGAGTCATCCACAAAATGTACAACAACAAAATGCTGTTTTTCTTGAAGACTTTTTATTTGAACTTTAGTGTCCCAAGGTAGACTCATCCTTTTTCTAAAATCTTTCTGAATGGATGAGAAAAGCTGAGTTCATTGAAGGAAGCCCTAAACACCTAGGAGTGGAGACGTGAAGGTGAGCTTTCTGCAGGGGGTTCCTGTCTGTTGGGTGTTACCTGCAGTCAGGGCTGGTTTCACATCTCCGATGGGGCTGTTGCAGTTAGTTCTTTCACAGAGCTGATGAAACCTGGCTGAATGTAAGGAACAGGCATTTGAGAAAAAGGTATACTATTTCATAGTTTACTTAATTTTTATAATCTAACTGAATTGTAATCTGTGTTCCAAAAGAGACAGGCAGATTTATTTGCAAAGGGGACTGTAAGTGGAAGCAAACTTTCACAATGGCATATGATAAGGTCAGTTTGCAAATCTGCTTGGATATGCTTTAATAACACTGTAGTAGTGTCCAGGAAGCTAAAAAATACTTGAGTGGCTAAAAAAAAAATTAAAAATATATTGAAGAATATGTAGCATGTAAAAGCATTTGATTTGCTGAAGAAATCTCAACATGTGTATGAAACAAGCTTTGTGAAGGGCTTTGCTTACACACACGGTGTCAGAATTGAAATGATGTCTGATGGGTTGGTCACACTATTTTGCTGATTAGAGAACTTCAGGGTTGCAACCACTTATGTCCATGCTCAACCATATGGGCAGCATGTTATAGATGAGTAAATATTTGCATGCTTGTGTCATTGATAGCTAAAATTGTGTAGTGTTTTGTTCATTTTGATGCTGTTGGCTACTGATGGAAGAATGCAGTTAGATGAGCTTTGGCAGCTGGAGTCCCAGCTGGTTCTTGTTGATCGAATCAGGGTTATAAACAACACCAACAGGATTTTTTTCAACTTCCAGAATTTTCCTTTTGGAGATGGGTTATAGATTCCCTACAATTCTGTCTGACATCTCCAGCAATAGGTGTGTGACAGGTTGGAAACCACTGTGCTAGTGAGCCTGACCATCTCTCCTGCTCTCTGCCCACTAACCCATCTTTGGCAATATTTCATTCCTCTGAGCAGCTTCAGTATCTCCAGGTAAAAATCAGGAGAAAATATTTCCATCTCTTTTTTCCTGCATCGAGACCTTCTTCTGCAAATTCAAGATAAACGGCAGTCAGTGCCTGAGGTGTTTCGTTGTGTCACAGACCTGGAAATGATGTCTTTAAAGGGGCAGGTGGGAAATATGCATTTCTGGACACCGCTGCCTGGTTTGGCTGCCTAACCCCAGTCTGCGCTGGCAGGGTATGGCCCCGGCACTGCTGCCTGCACCCCATCATGGGTGAAAATATTCCTTCTCAGGCCTTTTCAACTTTTTAGAAACAATACCAATGTCATTAAAGTCAAACTTTTCTAGGACAAGCCTTTCTGCCTCTAAGGTATACAAGGTATTTGGGTGAAATGGCCACTGAATCCTTCTCATGCTGCTTCGTGAGAGGTATGTACCTCAGTGGTCTTTGGCCTTTTCTGACTTACAGACCTGTAACAATTTTCAGCTCCTTTTTACAAGTTTCATAGGAAGCTTGCTCAGCAGCAACTCTGGTTTTCCTTTGCACAGTTGCTTTTTGCAGACCTTCCTTGAGAGGTAGCTCACAGATGGTCCCAGCAAGATGGGGTGGGAGTTTGGGCTTAGCAGGGAAAAAAATTTGAAAAATGTTAAGGGGTGGAATGAAATATGTCTGTTTGCAGAGCCAGCACGAGGCTTGAGGGGGATGGCAGTGGTAAGAGGCCCTGGGCTAAATGTGTTGGGGGATCAGCAGTCAGCCATGGGTTAATGTTCGTCCTTCTAATTACATCCCTTCATCTCGTCATTGTTGGGATGAAAGCTCAGTATGTGTGCGTCCCAGCCAATTAACTCCAATTCAGTAAATTAGTGATGCAGAAAACATGACTTTGCAAAACTCCTTGGTTCACTGAGCTGGAACAAGCTCCATGTCTTCAGTGCACGTGTGAGTGAGTCCAGAGACTTTGTCCACTGGCCCCTCTCCATGCACTGCTTTCGGTCTTCAGTGCACACATGAGTAGAAGAGGATCATGGTTTGGACTGAGGAGGGATGCAAGGAAATTTGGGGACTGATGGGGTGGCAGTGGCAGGAAATGGGCTCTGCATGCAGTGGTTTGCAGAGCCCAGGGAGATGCAGGGGCACAGGCCTCTGGACCCAAAAATGTACAAAGAGCCTAGGAAAGGCAGCACAGCCAGCACTGATGGGGAAGGGCCATCTGGGCTGAAGGTGGCTGAAACTCTCAAGTACTCCAGTCCTAAGGAGGACTATGGAAAATGGGGTTTAATGGCACACGTCTACTCCCAACCTCAGGTCAAGCCACGAGCCAGAACAACGAATGCCACAGGCCTTAGTGTGACATCTGGTAAAAAAGAGTGATTGTATTGCATTTCTGTCTTTTGATTTCTGAATGTGTATGGTAGAGTGGTGTACATGCCCCATTTTACCGCTGAAGACAACACTGGTCATTCTGGTCCAAATATACTCTTTCCCCAAGGGCTCCTGAGTCCTGCTTATGTTCCCTGTGTGGTGATATGGAGGACAGTGAGGCAGAGCCCGTGTGAAATATGCAGGAGGGTCCCTGGGAACTGGGTACGCAACAGAGTGCTCCCCAGAGTGGCCCTAAACTTGTGTTGGGAACCAGTCTCTCAGCCTGCAGGGTCTGTCATTTATGGAGGGAATGATGGGCTTGAGAATGGTCCTTGCTGTCGGGGTGGATTTCAGAGGACCTGTTATGAAGCCTAATCCTCAGATGTTCCCCACTCTCATCTTTGAAGAGCAAATTACAGCTTTACAGTGACTTTGTGCTAGGTGTCTTCAGGGGTAAAATCCTCATCTCTTGGGAATGGAGCTCTGTGGCAGGGAGTGCTCCTGCTGTACCTTGGGAAACGTGCCTTACAGATACATCAGGCCCAACAGTTTTTCTTCCTAAGAATGTGCTATGGTTATGCCCCCCAAAAACCCCACCCCAAACCCAAGAGTTGACAAGGGACAACCTGAAACTTCTGGTTGTGTTAGAGGATCCCAGAGTCCAACCAGTGGCAGTAGTAAAAGGACCAAGCGCTTCTAGGTGTCAGAGGAGAAGCTGGGTGCTGCGATGGGGCTGGAGTGGTGGCAGGAGGAGACGGGCTCATTCATCCCTGCCTGGCGCTCCCGCTCCTGTCCCCGTCCCCGTGGCATAAGCTCACCCTTTGTTTGCACAGGCCCTCCTCTGTAAATGGCAGTTGTTTCCTCCGTTCCTCTGTTTGGTTCAAGGAGAATTTTCTAGATGCTTTGAACTGTTTTAAAGTCCTAATCTTTCTTTTTCAGCATCTTTACAGCAGAATAAACTTTACACTGTACCAACTGAGATGCAGTTTCTGGCAAGTACTGAGGAGTAAGTTAACTATAAAGTTTGTATTAGAGTTGAGAGAGAGAATTATCCCCTGAGCTAGACCAAGTTTTAGGAATTTGAAATTCAATCATTGAAATGTTTTGATTATATCAAACGTCCCAATCATTAGCAGCCTGATGATAGAAGCCCTCCTCTGTGTGTCCAGCATCACTCTGCATGTCCAAATCACTGCAGAGATTTTCCAGCCACTCTGAAATGGTAGCCAGAGGTGTATCCTGCTGGGGAGTTGTGCCTTGGTTTTCTTAGGAATGTCAAATGCATGATGCCAGTGATGTAAAACCCACCAGGATTTACACGCTGGTGATGATCGTGCTTTGATAACAACGATGGGAAGGAAGCACCTTTTCAGGAACAGATGTTTCTTTCCTTTCAGTGCTATCAAAATTTTTTCCTCCTTTTAGCAGTCCTGTGGACTTCATGCTAAGTGTTACAAGTTGCTGAGGGGCTGGGTAAGGCACGTGTACCCACAGTTCCTACAGATGGGTTCTTAGGGTGCTCTGCCCTCTGCAAGGCTGCTGGTCCCACATGGCAGTTCACCAAGCAGACCCCTCTGCTGCACTGAGCTGCTTAGGTGTCCTTGAGGACAGCATTAGCTTGGATTTCCAAAAACTGGGAATTTTCCTTCTGTCAAGGCTCTGAAGTGGTTGCGCTGTATTTAAACCAGGGCTTTCACTGGATTCTCTTTTGGACTATTTTAAAGCAAAGATCTGATGGAAGAGAAGGAGATTGCCAGTGATGGTCTCTCAGACTTAAGGAAGGAGGAAGAATACAAAACAAATATATGGAAAGGTTTCCTCATCTCAATCCCATACGCGGCCAGCATCGGAGGTACTGCAACGCTGACGGGAACCGCACCAAACCTCATCCTTCTGGGACAGCTGAAGAGGTATGGGAGGCCATCCTGGAGAGCCCTGTAAATCCTGGAAAACAGAGATGTGTTGTCCATCCTTGTAGGAAATTCCCTTCTGCGCTGAGAACTAGTTTGGAATATTTATGCCCTTCCAGAACGTTTTGGGATACTTTGTGAGCAGATGAAAGCAGAGAGTGGTTTTATCAGCCTTAGCTGTAATAAGCAGGCTTCTAGCGTACCCGTCCGGGCTGTCAGCCAAAACGGTGCATATGTGTTTCACCTTACTGATGCTCTTAATCCCATTGAATTTAATGGGACTTGACTACATGCTTACAATTAATCTGGGAACTGTTTTGATGAAACAGGCCATGTAACATTTTGTGAGCAATTAGATCTGCTGCTGTATTGTAGAAAGACTTCTGGCCTGTTTTCTTAGTCATAAAAGATGCCTCCTATGTGCATAGGAATGGGGATTTGTGCCATCCTAAGTGCCTGCAGGTATTTCTTAACTTTGCTGGCTTCTACAAGTAGCATATTCAGTCTCTCCTAGGCATGTGCAGCATCCCTGTGAGGGTCATGGTTGACTCTCCAGCAGTTAGTGTAGCAGGGTTTAATCTTATGTGTCCAGGAGCATCATTGTATGAAAGTGGCAGCCTACCTGGAGAGAGAGACTTTCAGGTCTTCCCTAGCAGGCTTGTGCACTTGGGCTGGGCAAGGTGTGCATGGTAGGGTGGCCTGGGGGGGGTTGTCCCAACCCAACGCTCCCCAAATCTCCCAGCGTCCAGAAAAATGCTAATGCACACCGACAAATTTGTGGGATATTTTGCTGCTAATTTCAGATGTTTGTTTACCCTTAAACTGAAGGGTTGTTTTTCCTTCTTGAATTAACTTGCTTTTTCCCGTTTGCTTAGTTATTTTCCAGAATGTGATGTGGTGAACTTTGGTTCTTGGTTTATGTTTGCATTTCCTTTAATGCTGATTTTTCTTCTCCTGGGATGGCTATGGATCTCCATCCTGTATGGAGGTATTAACCTGAGGTAAGTTTATATTAACTATACGTGTACCTAGCCTGGTTACACCAGCATTGTGAAATAATTGTTCTTCATGGTTCTCGTACTAAATCTATGATATCACTCAGGATCATCTCCTGGATGGTGCGCGGTTTCATGACTGACTTCAGGATGCTCATGCTCTAACAAGTCATCTGTTTTTAAGAAGCTGATGTGCAAAAGAAAGGTTTTAAAAATATCTCAAAGTTACATATACTTTATCTAACCGAAATACATATGTGTACAGAGTATTTATTATTTATTTATTCAGTTAAACATGCAGTTTTTAAAGGTTGTTTTACTGCCTGACCTGGGCCTGTGAAGGTCAGTGGCAGATTTTCCCTGACAGAAGGAAAAGCAGGATCAAACTTTGAAGGCCAGCATGAAATCTTGGTTCCCTTGGAATTAGTAGCAAAAATCTAATAGAACATAAAAAAGCCAGGATTTGTTCCTGGGGCAGAAACTTGGGTTTGGAATGGATTACTTCACAGCAGGGCTTAATTTTACAACAACGTGTTAATCTGTAACTGAGAATAACATGTTTTTCCAGTAAATCTTTGCTGGATACATGCAACCCCCAGTGTACACTACTTACAATGGTTGCAGCATTGCCGTGCCGGCTCGTTTGGAGCCCTTTTCCCTTCTTCCCCCTTCACACTCGCATACGTGATAGTAACAAACTCACAGTCCTCCTTCCTCCAGGGACCATACAGAATTTCTAATATTTAGAAAAGTCTTTGTTATTTTGAGTTAAAAATGCAAAGGGGGGGGGGGGGGGGAGGCAGGAACAGGTGTCCAAATATTTACATTTTCTCAGAGACAGGAAAAAATCAATAGGAAAGTTTCAATCCTGAAAATGCCAAATGCCGGTCCTTAAATTGTTTGTGGGGCTTCACGGGAGGCTCTGCGTGCTGCTGTGGGATGCTCTGTGAGCTCGCAGCTGCTTATACCTGTGGCACTCTGCATCGCGTGCCCAGGGCTTCCGTGATGTAGAGCCTGAAATCCCGCATCCCATGGTGAGGGCTGGGGCACGCCCCGGCATCCTGCTGGCATGGCCCTGGATGATCAGGTGAGGGAAGAGGTAGCTGTACTGGCCAAAGCCCCTGGCAAAATGCAAAATTGCTCTTGTGCTCGGAGAACGTGATGCTTTTTGTTTTGTTTGGCTCATCTCTGTCAGCACAAAGCCTGGCTTTATTGGGATAGCTGGGTCAGCGCAGATACCAGTATTCCCCAGTGGCGAGGTGCCTCGGAAGAGACATTGCAAAGCTGGACAAGTACAGCTGAGTGTCTGCAGGAGCTTTTTGGGCTGCTTTGGCTGTAACGACTTGAGGATAGTGGCTAGACTTTCTATGTGTGCAAGTCCTTGGTGTCTGCAGCACAGTACAGGCAGCTGGACATCACTGCAGTAGCAGGTCGGCTTTGCTTGAATCCAAAAGGCTTAGGTATAGGCTGGGTGAGCTGAAATGAAGCTGCCATTAATAACACCCCCCAAAAAATAAGAAATTAAAGGGCCAGGTATATCTACTTGAGGTCCAGGAACTTCTGAGTGATCAAGTATTCATCAACATAGAAGATCCAGCCACAATATCCCTTTTAAACAGTGAATGAGTTAAGGAACTGCAGGCACTGTGGTGCCAGACAGATGCATCTCATACAGAAAGTTGTGGTTTGTAGGTTTAATCAAGGTCACAGTCAGGGTTAGAAACCAGGTCAGCAGCATGGGATGTGATGGGACATGAAGTGCAAGATACAAATATATCACTTGTATGCACATACTACAAAGGAGCAAACGGTGTGCAGCCAGCACTGCCAGGCTAAGAGGCTTAGCCAGGAGCACATTAACATTCCCAGGCAGTTAGAAATTCCGCACATTTTTGTTGATCCTCAGCAGCATCTGGGATCACCCAGGAAATTGTAAGTGACTTGAGAAATGAAATGACAGATTCATTTTTTGTCACTTCTTCCTAGTTGTTCTGCCCAAGTAAGTGTCTGCTAGAGATGAGGAAATCCTGCAATGTTGGGGCTTTCTTTTGGCAATCACAGCTCATGTTGGAGGAAATAGTTCAGAATATAAATGAGAGGAAACTTCCTAACTTCTGCAGGGTCTCCTTTGTATGAACACAGAGAGAAAGGATATATAAAATAGGGCCTTATTGCCTGTATCTGCACCAGAGACCTTCATCATCAGTCTTCATGATTTGAAGATAATGCAAACTGAGCCACCAGAGATGTGCAGCTCTTTGAAACTTGCAGAGGAGGCACTGCAGAAGTACACCATGTCATGCATATAGTGCATTAGAAAATACAGTATTTACTATTGCGTCAGTTATGTTAGAGGCATTTAAAGATATAACTGTGTTTCTTGGCAGGGGCTGGAGAACAAAAAAGTCAAATATAAGAGTGGATGCAGAAGCCCGAGCCAGAGAAGTGATAAAGGAGGACTATCAGAAGCTGGGTCCAACAAAGTGAGTCATAAAGTCAGGACTGAAATGAAAAAGAAATCAAGTGGGTTGGAAATGTCCTGTCTTAAGAGTGGAGAACTGGGAGAAATGGAGTTTCTTAGAAGAAAATGAAATAGATGTTTCCACTCAGAGTGTTTATAACCTGATGAAGTTTGCTTTTTGCATGCTCCAGCCTCTCCACCTTGACTAACAGGAATAATTGCAAATAGCAACTTGCACTCAAATCTTCTCAAGAACAAAGTTCATATTATAGAGTGAATTCACGCTGGGTTGTTTAATTACTGTTTGTAATTTTTCTACTCCAGGGACAAACCCAATCCTATGTGCATTATGTACTAACCAACACAGGCTGAATTTTGAAGGTTTGGGCATACCTGCTGTGCAAAGAAGGCTGATGAAGCATACGATAGATATGAATTTGCTGAGAAGGCTGATGAATCATACGATAGATATGAATAATACAGATTGTGGATACACTTTAAGAAAGTTTAGTAGCTGCTCAAAGAAAGTATATGGAAATAAGTCAGATCCATGTCATGGAATACCTGATTTTTTCTGAATAAGTCCTTCAACTGTATTAGTCAGGAGAAGAAAGCACAAGACAAGTTTCTTAAAGGTCTTGTCTTCTGGAAAAAAGCTTGGTGCAAATTGCAATGATGGGGATCATATTTTGGATAAAGGAAACAGCAGAAAGAAAGATGAGTTTTAAACTCATGAGAAATGCCAAAAAAGGGGGAAGCAGGAAAACTTGAGTGTCTCCAAGAATCAAACCCTAGGTATGTCTGACCAGCCACTGATATTCTGGGCATCCAGGGCTAGTGCAGGTTTTTGAAACTGTAGGTCTTAACCTTGAATGGTCTGTGTTTCTCCACCTCTAAAATAATATTTTCATACTCACGGGGATGCTGTGAAGATTCAGTGATGTTTGTGTCATGCTATCGACATTGTAATTATTGCTGTTGTGTGGAAAATGGAATGGCTCTTCAAAGACAATTGCCTGCGCCTGTGCAGTAAATGAAAGAAATTGGTTTGTTTGTTCCATTCAGTACATTATCAAGCAGCCTGCAAAATGTCTCTGAAAGAATCAAAGTCCCACTTTGAGGTCTAGGAGTGAGAAAGTCCATTAAGCCATGCTCTACCAATTTGATTAGCAAACCCATAACTTAAAATCAATGCAAGTGGCCTCTTCCCAATGGCTTATATTCCTTTCCTTGCTCTTGGAGAGATTTTAAACAGTGTTTTAAGGCATTGTCTTGGTTAAATCTTGACTTCACTGGAGTCAAACCTCACACTTAGCAAATGATATTGCCATTTGTTTGTTATGTGTCTAAGGAATACTGTTTAGGTTTTGACCTTGAAGTTTGCTCCTGCTGTCTCATATATGATTTGAATCTCAGCCATCCTTTCATATTGCTTGAACTGGTGTGAAACCATCCCTAGCTGACCGTGCCTTGGGGACATCCCAATTCCAGAGGGCAGCGGTAAGAGGAATGACCATGAGAAGCTGCTTGGCCCTTCCTCTGACATACCCAGAGGATCAACTTTGCATACGTGTATTGTGACATCTGGTCTGGGCATTCCTGATGCCCGCCTTGCCTCTCCTTAATGTCCTCCAATAAGAGACAATTGCTGGCAAGTATCAGCATTTGCAAATAGATCTATAATCTATTCCAATGTTTCATTGTAGTTATTTTAAGAAAACCAGCCAAAATTCTCACCCAAGCTGCTGCAGCCTGAGCTCAATACTTGTCCCAGCTTTGATCCACCCCTTTAGCACATCAGCATTTTAACTGCATTACTTTTCATTTTAGGTTTGCGGAACAGGCAATTTTCTTCTTCTTCTGCATGTTTGCAATCATGCTTTTCTCCAGGGATCCCAAATTCATTCCAGGTTGGGCAAGCTTCTTTGCACCAGGGTAAGATTTTATTTTCATTGCCCTGTCATATTTTTCAATAGCATTTCCAGGTTGTTGGGATTCCTGGATTTCTGATTTCATTGCTTAACACTGTTACTCAGATTTCCTGGAATAAAATAAACTGAGCTTCAAGTAGCAGAGCCAGCTTTATTATTTCTGTCTCCTGGAGGAGATGCACGAAGCCTGGTGGGAAGTTGGCATGTGTCTATCTGAGGCCATCCCTAGGGTTTTACTGTTGGGAACGCTGTTTATAGGTACATTTACAGTAAAATACTGAATTCTTTATGCAATCCACTGATTTCACTGGAGGTCTGGAGACTGAAGAGAGACAGAAGGAGCTGACCCCTTGTGCTATCCTATCTGTTTGGCAAGTCAGTGTCCCCTGTGACATCCATACCTTGGGAAGATGAATGGATATAGCAGTTGGGGAATGCTAAAGCTCAGAGAGGGTGGTGTTGTTTTTCAACAGAAGAGACAACTTTTTTGACAAAGCCCTAGCTTAATAAATGATACCTTAGTACAACAAAGTACTTATGATCTTTCCCCTCATCAGTTAATAGCTCCTTACAATCAAAAAGCATGCTTAAGCTCTTTATTGGATGGAGCATGCCTTTCACCTTAGAACCTGGGCATTTTGCAAAAAAGCCCATATAAAGATGATGGTCTGGGCTCTGTCTCTTTTCCTCCCAGCAACAAGCTGGGGAAACTTGTCCTCACAGCCCCTCATGGACTGACCACAACTCTGCAATCAGAACAGCCCGAGCATCAGCGTGGTGGGGATTAGATCTTGGTTTTTATATTTGCAGAGCAGTTTTTCTAGGGGATCCAAAGCCCATCTTAGAAATGTAGCTCAACAGGGAATTAAAAAGAAAAGAACTGTGAACAACGAACATTGTTCAAACCTGATGGAAACTCATAATCTTCTTTGGTAAATCCCTGTTCTCATAAACTTTGTAATTCTACAGGCTTTTTCTTCTTACTAGTGTTTCTGCTGCATTTGGACAGGTTTATCTCAGATGCAGTTACAGGAATCACCATTGTGATTATACTGTTCTTCTTCCCTTCACAAAAACCTTCCTTCAAGTGGTGGTTTGACTTGAAAGGTGAGTAGAAGACCCCTTTGGGCAGGGCCTCTGCCCTTGCCTGTGCTCTGGCAGGGCAGGCAAAGAGCAAGAGCCAAGACTATCCCACCTTGGACCTGCACCAGCCCACAGCAGCTGCGCTGGCAGTCTGGAGCATTGTGGTTTGAAGGTGCAATTTGATCATATAGAGGCTTTTTTTCTGAAGTGCCAAAAGAGGTTTAGCAGTCACTGCCCTGCTGCCGATTGCAGGAATGACTCAGTTGCTCATGTAGTTGTCAGAGATGATGCCACGGTGGGTTGAAGCGAACTGAAATTGGTGTTGGTTTACTGTAGCAGACCTGATTGTGAAACAGAGGTTTGGTTCCTGACTCCCAGACAGCTCTTGTCTGTCAGGGGTAAGCTTGAACCTCTGAAGGGCAGAGCTGGGTGAGTTGTCCATGCTCAAAAATAGGGGCCCTTCCTCAGTTCCCAGAATGATTTAGGATTTAAACTCCTAAAGTCCAAACTCTCCAGCAGGTTTTGGTACCAGGAGTCTTTTGAGATCTTGGGCCTCTGTCCTTCTGAGTAGCAATGAAATACAAATTTTAATTCATAAGCCCCTTGGAATAAGAGATGATCTTACTGTGGAGATGCAGCTGATGAAGGCCCTTTGTGGATGGTGCAGCACCATGTGGGGTCTATGGGAAAAAAATACTGGCTGCTCTGAGTCATGCACATTTATTGTGTTGTCCTTATGCGGGAAGCTGTTTAATCAGGCCTCCTCTGGGTAAAATATACGTGTCCTTGTTCAACAGAAAATTGCAGTCCCATTAGGGCATCCTGTCATATGACAGAGCTCACTTCATCATGTATCAAGAGATGGCCTTTAGGGGAGATGAGCTCTTTGCTATAAAACCCACTGGCTGTTGAATGGCAAGTGGAAAATTAATAACATCTTCATAATTCAAATGGTAGAAAATTTCCTCCTTCCACAGACTCCAATCTACTGAGGACAATGTTTGTGTCTGTTACAAAGAGAAAATTAACCTGATATTAAATGATCCTTCAAGAAAGCTTCAAAGAAAACTTTAAGTGCTAGAATTTATTTACTTTTCCTTTTTTTTAAGATCCGATATTAAGTGAAATGATCTTTTAATTGTCTGCCTTAAGAGACTCCATATGTATATTTTAACCATCAGCAACTCACGGTTAATGAACTTCACCACTGATGTCAGGCTCATGAGCTCATTCTGTCAGATGATGACTGACATGCTCCTCTTTGGGTGGGTGTTTGACATGGGGTTTTTCTCTTTGTCTAGCACCAAACACTGAGACACAGCCCTTGCTGACTTGGAGGAAGGCCCAAGAGACAGTGCCCTGGAACATCATCTTGCTGCTTGGAGGAGGCTTTGCCATGGCAAAGGGCTGTGAGGTGAGGCCCGCCATGGCTGCCACGTTGCAGTCATCCTGCCTAACGGAGTTGGACTTTATCAGGGTGTCACTTGGGGTTCTCATTTGGCTCTGGGATTTCTGTGTTGGTGGGGTCACAACACTTGAAGGACATGTTCCTCCATTCCCAGAGCCAGAAATGTGCAACTCCTTTCAAACTGCTCACTGTTCAATATCCTGAGGACACTGCACAAAGGTGCTTGTGTGGGTCAGCAAAGGTTGTTCTAGGAAAGGATCAGTTCATGTGCAGGGATGTAGGAGCTCTGCTCTCCAGCTTGTTTGCTCTCCCCTTCTGCAGGAGTCTGGTTTGTCTGTCTGGATAGGAGGCCGTCTGCATCCCCTGGAGGGTGTACCACCTCCTGTGGCTGTCATCCTCATCACGATTGTCATCGCCTTATTCACTGAGTTTGCCAGCAACACAGCCACTATTATCATCTTTCTGCCTGTCTTGGCAGAGCTGGTAAGGTAGTCCCATGGCAAGACCAGCTGTCTCTTGTCTCTCCTGCAGATGGGCAGCTTTGTGTTGTGTCTACGTTGGGACAGGTACCATATGCTTCTCCTGCTCCTAGGCTTCAGGCAATTTGAAATCCTTGGGAGCAACAAAGCAAGTGTCTGTAGTATAACATGGACACTGAAGGATAACAATCCTTCAGATGTTGGCGAGATACATGATTATTAATTGCAGAGTGTGGAATAGGACTCTGCACAGTGCACTAGCTATTTGCATTCTTTGATATATCTGCTTAAGACTCTGAATCCCCACGGTACAATTTCTGTTCCTTTCTGTTTTTCAAGGCCATACGTCTGAAAGTAAATCCCCTCTATTTAATGATACCAGGAACTATAGGATGCTCCTATGCATTCATGCTGCCAGTCTCAACACCTCCTAACTCAATTGCATTTTCTTCTGGACACTTGATGGTCAAGGATATGGTAAGTCCTTTTAGATACAGAAAATGCTGAAAACAGTCTGTGTGGAGTGTTTAAAAAAGGAATTTTCAGGAGTGTTACTAGTTCAACATGTAGTAAAGTGAAAAGACAGAAGTCTGATACTGTTCTCAGCAATGTTTGAAGGCACAGGCATACAGAAGGAGCCTGTATAAGGTCTGGCCCTGTGAAATTTGGAGCCATTGTGGCTCCAAGTGGTGACAAAGCTGGTCTTGAATGTGCTCAGTATCTCCCAGACCCCGCTCCTGTTCCTGCCAGTGTCAGCAGCTCAAATTTCATAGGTTTCTGGGTGCAGGAAAAGTTCCCCAGTGCAGAGAAATAAAGCTTATGAGTTAAATTAGGCTCAGTCCCAGTTCCTGCTCACATTCCTGCGACTAAACAGATGTTAATGTTTTTGATGGATCAAAGCTTGGTAAGCATCTGCAGAATGGCCTTTGTGGGTTAAGAAAGCCCACTTAAGATGTTGCTAATATTAACGGCAATTAAGCCTTCCATTTTTATAATGTTTATGTTCAAATAGCTTCATGCTTCACATGCTGTGGATGTCCAGTCTAAACTCAACGGTTGTCTTTGTATTTTTTTTGTAGGCAAGAACTGGGTTACTCATGAATCTTATGGGAGTTCTGCTTCTTAGCTTGGCTATGAACACATGGGCCAAGAGCATCTTCCAGCTGGGGACCTTCCCTGCATGGGCCAACATCCATGCAGAAAATGCCACCTCTCTCTTGAAAGCTGTAGAAAATGTCACTTTAAGTGCACTAAATAAAATATGAACAAAGCCACCCCTGGGGAAGGACTCACTCACTTAGGACTTGGGCACTGGAATCGTCAGAGTATGCACAGGAGGAAAGCCACATGGCTGCTCACACTGTATGGGACCCTCTGGTTTAATTTTGTTTTTAGAAATACTGGTCAGTGTCACAACATCCATTTGTTTTTCCTCTGAGATCTTTCCCCACCTTCCACAGGTACCAATCAGACTCTCCCAGAGTCCATCTGTTGTAGGTGGTTGTTAACTGGAGAACCCTGTAGGTGTCGGGCATCTTTGGGTAGATGCCTCTCCCCCCATGAAAGCTAGCGGGCTTTGCTGCTCTAGCTTCTGATACCGTACCTTGTTTTGGAGAGTAGCCCTGGGAACAGGTTGGAGCCAACTGGATTTTTTATGTGCAAGCCAATGTGAGTGAGTGTATCCGAATCTGACGGGGTGAAGGTGGCATGGCTGGGTGCTTCTAGCAGGATGTGAAGGATGGGGTCTCTTTACCATCTCATAAGTAATTCTCTCATGGAGGATGAAGACTATTTCTTCCGGTTTGTGCATAAAGGGATGATTCAGGAGCTGTGTCGGTAGGGTGTGGTGCATTACTCCAAGCTTTGGGAACAGTTTTTGCAAACATGTCCAGTGTTTTGAAAACCTGGGGCAGTAATTGCTGCCTGATTCTTTGCAATGAGTACACAGGTGGGGGTTTGGGACCAAATTTATTTCTGACGTAACTTTGGACATGGGTGGTTTTTCACCGTTGGTGAATGTGGCCAGTCTTAGGTTTGTGAGATTGACTCATGCATGAGCGACCCGCTGAGTCACTGGTCAGTGGACAAGTTGCATGGGAATATTATTGATATTGCTGAAAACGGGCTTTGATTCTTAACATCTTTTTAATTCAGATTGCTTGGGTACTTTCAATGAAAGCATTGCAAATTGACTGTGATTTTAATAATTTTTTCTGATTTTTTTATTCTGTAAGAATCTGAAATAATTAATTTAAAAGATCAGCCATTAAAATACATGGATTGAAAGATGAAGGATATGATTCTTGGTTTAGGGAAGGTGAGTGACTGGATCCCTGTGCTGGGACAGATCTCTCTGACAATGTAAACTGGTGGAGCTGGCAAGGTGGACTGGCCCAGGGTAGGGAATCCAGTGCACCCCCCCTGCTCCTGTGCTGCTGATCAACCCCAGGGCGAGGTGGGAGAGTAGGGCGATGCTCACCAGCCCCAGCTGCTGCTGCGGGGAATTACTCTGGGGTCACATGGTAGGTGGGGACTTGAGGGGGTTGAACCGAAACCGCCAAAACCAATTAAATATGGAACTTTGATCAGTCAAGTTCAAAAAAATCCTTAAGGTTCAACAAAATCCTTAAGTTGAACAAAATCCTTAATGACTGTGGAAAATGTACAATAAAGCACATTTGTTAGCACGTCACATCGTCCTGTTTGCTCTGTAAATTGAGAGGAGACAAGCAAAGCCCCAGCCTTCCCCTCCCCTAGCTTCACCCCCTGATTTGACCAGTGGTTCCTCAGGAGGAGCAGGAGAGCAGTGAGGTCTCCCTCCCGGTCTCAGCCAAAATGGAACCCTGTTAAGCAGAGGAGCAAGACTGGGAAGGCTCCTAGTGCAGCATCTCAGGGCTGCTGTGCAAAAGAAGTGCAGCCCCGGCAGCTGCCGTTGCTGGGGGTACCCTGTATCACTGTCCCGCTTCCTCGCGGCAGCTCCGTGCTGGTGGTGCGCTGGCTTTGGGCACCGTCGTTCTGCACGGATGTTCCTCGTCATGGCTTAGTGACGATGGGCTGAATGGTGAAGGGAAGATTGCTCCCTGCAGCTTCCTTTCGCAGCTGGCTGTCCCAGGAACAGTGCAGCACGGCCGTCCTGGGACCAGAGAATGGGCTGTGCCCCGCATGCCTGGTGCTGCAGGAAGGAGCCCTCCTGTGCCACTGACCTGCTGCGGCTAGAGCTGCTGCTGCAGTGAGGCAGAGTCGGTCACTGGAACAGAGCTGCCTCTGTCCCTGCAGCCTGGAGGACAGGCAGCAAGGGCCTTTGGATCATCCAATTTTGAGGCTCAAAGGGTAACATCCAGTCCAGCTCCATTGCAGATGTAGGGGTCACAGATTTACTTACGGTCTCAGCTCTGGCTTGGTGCATCCTAGTTCAATCCAGGAGGATGGTTTTGCTTGGGCATGAAAGCAGAACTGAGGCCACAAAGTTTGTGTGGAAGTCTCCAGAAGCCACTCCCAGCACCCAGGCATGTCTGTGGCACTAGCTGTTCAGAGATCAGAGGTATTTCACAAATGCAGCCAGGGAAGGTTTATTATCTCTGTGCCGACATGGGAAGCTGAGGCAGAGAGGGGACCAGTGACTTGCCCAAGGTCACACAATGGGGTCTTGGCAGATGTGGCAAAGGTGTGATGACCACCTGGATCCTAAACCTCTACTTTAGTCGAAGACCTGGCTTCTGCCAGCTCTATCAGCAGCCTCTGCATTTTCCAGGGCTCCCCAGAGGATCTGGTTTAAGGCATGTGGATGACGGCATTACCTAATTCTGCTTTTTCATATCCAGGCACCTGTGAGAGCAGCAGTTGTCTGGCATGCTTGATTTAATATTTTTTTTTAAACAGAGATATTAAGATTTAGTATATCTGGGGTTCAAGGGTGAATAATTTCTGATTCCATTTGCTGCCTCCAGTACTAAAATTTGCCAAAAGCAGCTTTTAAGGGTAACTCAACTCCATTATTCTTTAAGGGTCTGTGATGTGAGGAAAGATATGAAAATTTCCAGGAAAAGGCATTTTAAATGCTGTACTAACCTTTTTAAAGGAACTTTGCCCACCTATGCACCGTTTCTCTAGGAATGTAAAAATCCAACAACCATCACAAAAGCCATTCACATCAGCAGTCTGCTTGTGAATTTTAATTAACAGGAAATGCCATTCACGCATTGAAATTCAACATCCAGAATATCTCTGCTTTACTCCTTTGATGTTCTCCATCCAATCCTGGCCCAACATCCACATGTTCTCCTGAGACACTTGGAGGAGAATTACTCTGGTTTATTTACAATAGGAAAGCATTTTGTAGTATCTTATCCCAGAAGCATTCAAGTTTCTTTACACACTGTTCAAACAGAAGAGCTGCTTTATGGGTCTTTACAGCAGTGAGTGGTTCTGGGGCTATGCTCAGCTGATTTCCACCAGTGATGCTGGATGTTCAGTAGAGAAAAGGAAAGCTTCCAGAAACAAATGAAAGCCTGGCATGATAGGGGAAATTCAGCTATTGCAGGTTACATAGCCTTGGTTCCCTTGTCATGGTTATTGCTCATCAGTCACTGAAAGGATATTGCCAGGATTTTTCTATATTTCTATAGTAGAAACCTAAGACGACACGACCTGGCTCTGTATCACTGTAAGTTGTTCATTTGCATGTGATTTTAACAAGCAACAAATCACACTAATGGGCTAATCTTTCCCACACCCCCGATTTCTTGAATGGCAGAATAACATGATCAACAGGTGCTGATGATATTATCGTGGGGAAGTATCTTCAGCCTTAAATCATCCTATTTTTATCCCTCCATCTTCTTTACCCAGTCATTTTCTTAAGCTGTATAGTTCATGTACCCCACACTCTACCTGTGATACAGCTGCTCCTTTACATTGCACCCCCTCCCATCCGTGTCACCCCTGTGGGGTTACCCTGTCACTACAGGTTGAACGTGCAGGTGTCTTGGCAAGAGGTTCTTGTTGTGACTCCCCTGAGACCCACTCTGTGAGCACTGCAGTCTGCAAAGCAGAAAGGGATTTAAAATCTCTGTCCTGGTGGGTACAAGATCAGTCACCATCCCTAATCAGAGCAAAGCCAGGCTATGCTTTCTGGCTATGATACAAATGAAACCCTCTGTTGTCTTCCTAGAGTTACAGCAAGCTAGGTGGGTCTCTTCTTTCTCTCCTAGTGTAGTGCTAAAAAGTCTACATCAGGGATGTTAGAATTTTTTAGAGCTTGAGGTCTATAGAGACTGCAGCTTGTCAGGAAAGCAAAGCCCCCTTATACCACCTGGGAGCTGGGCCACAAGATCCCCAGTGACGCAGGGTGGGAGAGGAACCTTGAAGCATCCCATTTCTGCTTCACTTCCTCAGTCTTCCTTAAAACTGCCACCCACAGACTTCAGTTTCCGAGCCGAAATGAACAGCCTTTGAGGTACTTTAGCAGAATCTGACCGCAAGGTGTCACAGTTGCTTCGCGGAGATGGTCCCGTGGTCCCACCCGTGTCCTGCTTCCCAGCCTTCGCCCGCGGTTCTTCGCGTACCTGTATAAACTCACACACTTTTAACAATATTTTTTTTTTTGGCAAAGCAAGCTTGTTCATTGTGCTCTGGGGAAAGATGGTGACGTTGATGGCACTGATGGTTTTAGCTCATTCAGAGGTTATCAGTTTCAGTTCAGGATGTAAACCAGAAGATAACCTAGATTTAGGATAGTCCAGCCTGCAAAGATCAATTTTGAATTGCGCCAGAGGAAGACAATATAGGTTTGACTTTGCATACAACTACTTCTTGGTGCTGCCTGGAGTTACCGGTCAAGCACAGCTCTGCCCCCGACTTCAGCTCCCCTTTGCCATGTGATACAACAGGCTCAGAAAACACTCATCACTATGTTGTGGACTTGAGGGTTTTTTAGTTCTTTATTGCTAATAATTTTTTGCGACCCAAAAAGCTATCTGCTTAGCCTGGATGGGGTCCTAGGGGCTGATGAAATCAGTTAGCTCAGAAATATGGTGAGAAAGAAGTTTAATCTCAGAATAGAGACTAAGGAGAACTTGGTGAGTTTTGCAGAATACAGCTGTGGCCCTTTTGGGGTGGTCCTTTATAGTCTGCAGATTGAATTCAAGGCCTAATCCATGGCCTGTGCAAGCAATTGCTATGGATGCTCCAAACAAATGGCACTTTATTTCATATCTGCCTGGCTGGTGCCTCTTCCCAGCTGGAGGCAGTCAGAGTTTCTCATCCGGTGTCTGTGCTCCAGAGCACCAGGAGGAAACCTTTGCTCTATCAGTCATGTGGGAAAAAGAAAAACTCTAGCAATAAAACAGAGCTGTTGAGTGGAGCAGAAAGGGCAGAAAGGGCCTGGTCTGGTACCTGCAGGAAGGGCTGAAGAAGCAGTGAGAGGTTTGCTCTGCCCGCTCGTGCTCATGATCGCTCATCCTCCAATGACTGCTGCAGCCATGGGGTCTGGCCATATCCCCTGGGGAAGGTGCTGCTCTCCCACCGCTCGCTGGAGAGCAGAGGCCCATGTGCCCCGTCCCTGGGGGAGGCCAGGACAGGACTGACCTCCAACCCTTTGCCCTCTCCCGCCCAGGGGAGCATGAGAACATCCCAGGGGCCTAGCTGTTCCCACCCGGTGGGAAGTCCTGGATCAGCTTGCCTTGGCACGGGACAGCGGTTCCCCGTAAGGGGTGTGCTCAGTGGCAGCTGGGTGAGCTGTTTTGCCTTTGCCCACAAGCGGTGGCTTAGTGTGAAAGCGTCTTAGCAAAGGGGCAGGTTTTTTTGGGACCCAGGGAAGGCTCTCGTAACCCACAGGCTTAGTGCAAGGGGGTAGGCAGTGGTGGTACACTTCTCTTGTGTGCCAGCTGATCAGAGGAGGGGGGACCTTCTTCTTTGGAAACATAACTGAAGAGCAAACACCATGGGCTAGTCCTCTTCTACCAGTGGGTGGGTTTGGTGGCTGGAGCTCTGTGCCCTGCACATCCCAGCGATCAGGCGAGCTGGTCCCATGCGGACCCCACATCCTGGCTTGCACATTGGGGAGCTTCTCAGCACTTTGGGAATCCTGCCTGCGGCAGGGCTTTCTTTGCAGTGGATTTGCTTGCTATAGGGAATTGGGACAGGTTCAACTTGAAGCTTCATCTTACTCTGCTAGGACTGTGAGAGAAGCCTTTAGGTGGTTTGCGTACCCTGCACATGAGCTCACGGTTTCAGCAGGGAGCAGCAGCCTGCCAGTAAAGATGAAAAATCATCAGCCCGTGGATTGTTGGATCCTACCATGCCCTTCGTGCCATGACCGATGTCTGAAAGAGGAAAAGCCCCTGTTCTCTCTGACAGAAGTCCTAACCTTGCTGCTCGCTGGTGGACAGTGGGAGAAATCAGCTGGGATGAGACAGCTGGTTTCCCCGCAAGGTTCGGTGACACCCCATGTCCCATGTGATGCTTGTTCCATCTTTGTCAGTCCATATGTCACTGACTCATTTTTTTCAGTGATGTGTCATGAAACTAAGCCTTCTGTGCAACAACAGTAAGATCAGAAGTGTAAAGCCCAAGCAGTGCTGTGCATCCTGTCTCTGCCCTGTAGTGGGGTTATCCCCCGGGATTCACACACCAGGTTTGCCACTCACTTCAGGAACTGCCAGTGTTGTTGATTGGAATTGCCCTAAAATGTCTTTTTTAATTGGTTTTTTTTGAATCCTGGCTCTCCGGTGCTAGCTGCCTTGGTTTCCTATCCTGTGTCTCACAGGCAGCTGCATCCAGGATCCTCTCTGAGAGCAATAAGGCACTGGAGCATGAAGAGTTTTCAAGCAAGACTGGGGCACCTCTCCGCCACTGGGTAAGTAGTGTCTGCTTTAATCCCTCTCCTTCCCTCTGTCTTGATAGCTGTTGAATGGTCTTTTTCCACTGAAGAATGTCCTTTGCTAGTCAAAATTCTTCCTCAAAGGGTAACTGAGGCTGCTGTCAGGCGGGGGGGAGATGGGAATCGTCTGGCTGGGTTTAGTCCTGGGGAAATGCTTTCTCCCTACCAGGTTTTCTAGTCTCTGGAGAGTCACTCCAGATGTGAGGCCTGAGAAATTATATTCCTTCCCAAACATTTGTTTTCATTAGACTTTTAAATAGCTTTATGGGACATTTCATTTTGTCTGCAGTCGCCAAATTCTTATCCTTGGAGATTTCCTCTGGTACTGGAACTTCAGTGTGAAACTCTTTTCTCTGATCAGTTCTTTATTTGTCACTCTTAAACCTGCAGATTTTTGTTTAGTGTCCTCCTATCAGGCAGGGAGATCAGAAACTCCCACTCAACTGCCTCTTATTCATTGAACACCTCTGTAATTATACAGCTGTTCTAACAATTTCCACAGCAGCCAGGAGCCTCCTCTTTCTCCCTGCAGCATCCTCTAAATAACAACTAAAGCCACTCCTAGCCGCTGCTAAGGAGTTGACCCCTCTGAATGAATATATTACAATTTTTATAGAATAATACAATGCTTTCCAGCCCTTGCATTAGAGGAGAAGCAGTCACACTGTACTTGGTATTTGATCTTTCAAGAACTGCCTTGATGTTCTGTGTCCTGCCTGCTTCCAGGGGCGATCTCAGTCCTAGCTACTCAGGTTAGAAGAGAAGTGGAGGAGGGTGGAGGCACTCGGAGAAGGACATTATGAAGACCCATGAATGATCATCTCGAGAAAGCCCCCTAATTAGCATGTTTCTGTACTTCCTCTGTTAACACCCGCTACTTGCTCTTTGTACAGGATGAGAGCCCGTGTCTACTGTGAAGACTTTCTGTTCCCAAAGGTGCGCAGGACCATGGCAGACCAGTGGTCTGTTTACTCCAAGCCTGTCCCAGCAAATGTCAGAGAGCTGTGGACCTTGCTTCTGCAGTGTTCATGCACTACAGTGGTGATAGGAGGCCTCTTTTACAACTGGATGTTTGCTTCCCTGGAGTACTCCCAGCACCTCTGCATTGCAATGGCAGTCTCCTTCAGTCTGCTCCTTCTCCTGACCCTTTTCTTGGTGCATCCTGCCCGTTGTGTCTTCAGTATGATCATGCCTACGTTAGGTACCAAACAAGGCCGGAAGCTTCTCTTGTCAACCTGCATCATGATAGTAGTGGTTAACATAACACCCAACATCATAAGCAACATTAAAACCATACTGCAAATTATAAAGTGCATCTGCAAGAATTCCTCTGAGAGTCTTCTGAACTCAACTGCTCTGCTAGAGACAGCTTCCTGGCAGTTTGGGGATGCAATCCAGGAAACAGTTAATTCCATTAATATTTATAGGCCTATGAATGGACATTTTCAGTTTTCTTTGCTTAACAACAGCAGCTTGATTTACCAACAAATGCACCTTGCTGGTGAGAAAATTGGGAGGGACTTTTTGGCTGTTGAGATACTGGTCAAAGACTCTGTACGAGTAGGCAACAGGCTGGTTGCCGGCTTCTCCACGCTCTATCTCTGTTTTGAGTCCACCTGGTATTTGAAAAATTATCTCACCAACCTTCGCTTTGACAATTTTTACATCACGAAGAAGCTGGAGCGTTTAGCTGTGGAGAAAAGATCAGCTCATCTGCTGGTGGGCTCATCCAAAAGCCTTATTCGACCATCAGGCTTGAAGTTGTCCCGGGAAGAAGTTATGCTGTGCCTCGTTCAAGCCATGCTTCTCACTGTGGCCCTGATGCTGATGCTGGTGGTCGTGGCAATGGACCACTTTGCATTCAGGGTGGCAGACACCGTGGTGAGAAAGGCGGCTCAGTTCTCTGCGGTGCCCGTCACTCTCAGCATCAAATACAAAGTAAGTGTTGGAGTCCCCTCTCCTTCCCTGCGTGGGAACCCTGCTAGGTATCACATCACAGGAGGTGGTGGTGGGATTTAAAATTTTTGTAGCCTTATTTACATGATCCTTACTTCCCTCCCCAACAGCCAGCTGGACAAGAAACCTAACAGGCTTGAGGGGAAGGAGGTAGAGACACAGCCTCAGTTGTTCCTTCCAGTGCATCAAATAGCAGCGTATGCCCACTCCAAAGTACGGCCCCTTGGGAGTGAGGAGAGGAGTAAATGGTGCCTCATGCTTCAAAGACACTGCTAGCATGTGGCAGTGGGATGTCCCCGTACCTCCAGGTCCCTTCCCTAGGCAGGGTGGAGGAACAAGTGTCCCTGCGGCACTGTCCCCCTGCCACAGAGTGGGTGCAAGCACAGAAGGAAGGGGGAAGCAGATGAATACATGTCTCGGCTGTCAGGATGTCTCCTCATCTTATTGCCTGGGCTGTTCTTTAAGGAGAAAGCCCCGCTCACTGGCTTTGTTGTCCTCCCATACAATTCTTTTCACAAGCCTCCCCAGTGTCTATCGATTTTAATATCTTTTATCTGGACTAGTTCTGGTTTAGTTTTTTACCTTTCCTCTTCTACCATGCAGCCTGCCTCCCTCCTCAGCCCTGGGGTTCCTTAGCACAGATACCTGCTTATGATGAATTTACAGTAAAATGATCAGGGCTCAGAAAAAACCTCTGATATTCAAATATGCAGCCACTAATACTGCTGTCTATTATGTTTTTATTGTAAGTCTCACACAGTGAATACCTGTTAGGATCTCTGTAACAGCAGATGAAGATCACAGATAAGCCTGGGTCTCACCATGCCAAGTACTTGGTGCCTACACATCATGCTGTTACTCTCACTCAGCCTGACGTGTGCATGCACTTCAACGTCCTTCTCTTAACGCACCCAAACACGCGGTAACGGTGATTACAGCCCCCATGCTGATTGTTATGTAGTAGCCAATTCATTTTGTTTTGTTCATACCCCGTTTAACTCTTAACTCTCAACTCTCTTAATTTCAGGCTAAAATAGGGATCCTGCCCTCTCTTTTGAGACTCCTTCTTTACAAAGAATTAACACTTCTGGACTTTGAAAAAAACTACAACCATTCTCTGATCTTCAGCTCTGCCCACTGTAGGATCAGTCCCCCCACGCCTCCCAACCCCTCTGTGATGCTTGTCGTGGGGCTGCTCTTCTGCATCCTCTATGCCACCGTATTCCTGGAAACCTATGCACACCGCCTGTGCAGAAAAATTGCAGGCTCCTTCTTTGAGACCTGGGAGGAGAAGCGAGCACATTACCTCTACAAGAAGCTGTCCAGGAAGCACAAAGAGGAAAAAAACTGCGTGAGAAACTAAGGGTACTTTTGGAAATGCAGGGGATGCCTGAGACCTGTGGCAGTGGCTGGGCACAGGCTTCTGCAATGGGATCCTCTTTAACCTTCCAGATTCAGAGAAGTGTTTGGAGTCTGGGGGAAAATATTTGCCAATACAACCCTCCCCACCCCACCAAGGTGAAATGTCACATTTTGCATTAATTTGAGAAAAACAGGCTAAATTTACTTCTTTTTTTTTTTTCTCTAGAAGGTCTGGAGTCGGCTGTTCCGGGAATGGTGGGAGATAGCTCATATGACTTGGAGGATATCTGCAGTATTAGGCAAAATTAAGTGGGAAACATGTGGGTGTCGTGGTGGGGGAAGACCTCTTTTACTTCCCCCATCACATCCATGCGGGAAGTACACACTTCCTTTCTTTCTCAAGTTATACCATCAGGCAGCAAGAAAGAAAACTCATTTGAGTTGATTAATTTAATTTTCAGGGAGTTTTTCTTTCAGGTTTCATGCACAGAAACCTGGGTAGACTGGATAAATATTAGCTTTTAGAAGATTATTCATGTAAGAAAGTGTCATTTCAGTGAAAAAAATTCAAGACCAATATGACCATAAGATGCACATCCTGGGCATGGGTGGTGGTGGAAATCACCTCATGAGGACTTTATGAAATCAATTCGCAATGGCTCTTCAAAATAAAGTATAAATAAAATAGCTTAAGGAACTCAAAAGAGGATGAGACCTGCCAATAAAGGCCAATTTGGGTGTCAGTCTCTGTTTCCAAGTTGCAAGTGATGGGACGAGAAGAAAAAGCCTCAGGTTGCACCAGGGGAGGTTTAGATTGGATGTTAGGAAAAATTTCTTCACTGAAAGGGCTATCGGGCCTTGGAACAGGCTGCCCAGGGACGTGGTTGAGACACCATCCCCGGAGGTATTTAAGAGACACGTAGATGTGGCACTTAGGGTCATGGTTTAGAGATGGACTTGGCAGTGTTGGGTTAACAGCTGGACTCGATGATGAATACATAAACTTGACATTTGAATGAGTGCTCTGCAGGGAACAGGGAAGTAGCAGGACTTGGAGGGCTGGACTTGCCTGAACCGAGAGCTGGTTTTATGTGTTGGGTTGTTTCAAACTCAGAAACTATGGTATTGTATCCAAGATGCAAAAATCCATCACTGGTGGAGCATCTGAAACATTATTTTTGAAAGAGAGGCAGATCAGACACCTCTCTAAGGGCAACAGCCAAAGGAGGGGGAGTTAAATCAGTGCCAGGTTAAAAACAAAGCAACTTTGCAGCTTTGTTTCCTCAAAGTATCTCTATTATTTTCCTCCCTTCTCCCATTACAGTCTTCATTAAGGTAATTATTTGACATAATGCACCTCAATGATATTAAATTATAGAAGTGAAGTGACAGCTGCAGCCACATGCACCAAATTCTCTCAGCTTCTGAGGTACTTGAAACAAAGTGGGTCTGGATTATTTTTTTTAAGCATCTCTCTTACAAAACCCTTGTGCATTCATCTCCCCAGGTTTCTTAATTCCCTGCTGTCTGATGATTAATCCAAGAACCTTTCTGCCTCTACAGCAACTAGGAGGCTTTGTCCTGAGGTTTCTGTAGAAAATGATCTGTGTTCTTTTAGGGAAAGACAAAATATTTCCACGTGCCCATTAAGTAGCCAAGATTATCTGGAACCAGGGGTTAAAATAACAGGGAGGAGAACAGAGGAGCCCCTTCAGCCGGCAAACCATGCCAGCAGCATGTTGCCTTCCAACAAGCACATCTTGTTTTTCCTTGGGAAGAGTAATCTTTTGTGCATTAATCCTTAAGATCTTTTTTTTAATGTCCAGTGGCATTTAGATCCCCCCTGAGCAATGTCCAGTTCCTCTCCTTGCCTTCCAAGGGAGGTCTTCAGAGAAGACTGGGTCATGGGGAGAGGAGGCTGAAATGGTGAAGTGCTGGAGATCAGCATGGGACTGGCTTTACTTTCGCGATGGGCCCTCCAGGTTCAGATGGGGCTTCGGAGCAGATGAGACCAGAGAGACAGGCTAAGAGGACTAAGTACCACCCTTCGGACAGGCACTCTCCAGCTCCCAGCCAGGGCAGCTGGGCCGTATATGAAGCAGCTCCTGAAACACCCCTTCTCAGCCTCAGAAATAATATTTGCTACAAAAAACTGTTCCCAAATTGGTTCTTCCTGTCTCCTCTAGAGTCTCCTTCAGCTCCCACTAAATTTTGACCACTAAAGACTAATCCTGGGAACTATGCACTTCTAGATTGTAAAATTCAGGGTCAGACAAGCCTTGATAAGTGTAATTACATCTGCTTGAAAGGATAATAATCAGTGTGAGGTACTGCCACTCTGCCTCCAGAGCTGCAGCCTTCATAATCTCTTCATGAAGCAGAAATGTGCTCCCATTTCCATTTTGCAGAAGAGACTAAGGATGAGATTTTTATGAAGTTCTTTCATGGGTATCACACCAGTTTCAGTGGTTTCAGTGACAAGGATCCATAGGCAGCAGAGACCCTGTTGCCTGCCTGCATCTAGGGGTGAGTTCTCCTGCCCTCATTTGGACATCTGCCCTAGGAGGCAATGGATCATGCCCAACATGCCGTCCATCTCCTCAGCCTCAGGGCCCTCAGACATGTTTTTTTCCTTTAATAGTCATATAGAAATTAGTAACAGAAGAATTTGGGTTTGGAAGTGTCACGGTTTTAGCTGGGATAGAGTGAATTTTCTTCACTGAGCTGGTATAGAGCTGCGTTTTGGACTTAGTATGAGAATAATATTGGTAACACACTGATATTTTAGTTGTTGCTGGGCAGTGCTTGTACTAGTCATTTTCCAGCCTCTCATGCTCTGCCGGGTGCGCAAGAAGCTGGGAAGGGAGGGGGCACAGCCAAGAGAGCTGATCCAAACTGACCAAAGGGCTATTCCATATCTTATGATGTCATGCCCAGTATATTAACTGGGGGGAGTTCGTCAGGGGAAGCAGCACTCGTGGCTCAGGGACCGGTGGCGTTGGTTGGTGGGTGGTGAGCAGTTACAGCACTTGTTTGGCTTTTTTCCATCCTCCTGAGGTTTCACCTCTCTCTCGTTATTTTCCTTTTCTTTATATTATTATTATTGTTTTATTTTAATTATTAAACTGTGCTTTTCTCAACCCACAAGTTTTCTTCCTTTTGCACTTCAAATTCTCTCCCCCATCCCACAGGGGTGGGGGGAGTGAGCGAGTGGCTGTGTGGTGCTTAGTTGTTGACTGGGGCTAAACCACGACAGTCAGGTGAACACCTTTCAAAGCACCGGCGAGGACGTGAGGGTCAGGCAGTAGCTGAAAAACTAGCTTATGTCATACCGATACTGAGGCTTGTTACTTAGAAAGGAGGGTAATAAACACTGTGCTGTGAAGTGTCATCTCATTAGTTTCAGAAGGGTTTTTTAAAATATAGGAAGGAAAAAGTCACTTTGATACCCATTATAGTTATTTTAGAGGTGAAGTTGTACTGATATTATAACGTGTGTATGCTGAAGGCTGATATACTTGAATATCACTGAGACATCAACGCTCATGGAAAGGTGTTAACACAAGAGTAATGAGAGTTGATGTCATCAAATATAGATATGTATCATACATAGTTCAGTGAAGAATCTGTTTTAAGGAGACAAGGGATGTTGAAAGCTGGCTGTTTGCCATTATGCCACTTAACCCAGAGCCCAGATTTTCATGTGAGAAACTAAACCAGGAACCTGTGGCAGACGTGACACCTGAGTGGGAGACTCAGGGAAGAAGAGCTCTGGGTGGTTTCCAGCCTGCAGGACCAGCAAGGAGGGTCATGGGAAAACCACATGTAGGGAGTTAAACCTAAAGAAGCATGTGGCAGAGGTGAGACCTGGGGCAGCCCGCGTACGGTGAGCAGTGGGGACCTGCCATCACGGCTGGAAGGAGCTTAGTCGCTGCAGTAACTTTGTTTTTCAGCTCCCTGGGGGTATGAGCAGGACTCCAGGAACAGAAATGGGAAGGGAGGCCCTGAGGAGTGGAGGATGGTCCGACAGTCCCTGCTTCAGCAGGTACAGCTTGTGCAGCACATCAGGCATGTTGTCCCTGGTGCCAAATTGGGCTGCAATGCTTTCCCTGGGTGGGGGGCTGGTGGGAGGCAGAGCTGCTGGAAATTGCTTTGCTCTCCTGCGAAGTGTTGTTCCTCAGCAAGATAAAAGCATAACAAAATGTTGCCCATTATAGATAGTGCCATATTATGTGCTTGAGAGGAAAGCTGCTTTGCCAGTTTGCTTGATGGTGCAACAGAGAAATACTAAACAGATTTAAGCAGCAGGCAAAGTTAATTTAGTCACGTATATTTATTAAGTAGGACTAATTTACAAGCCCCCTTATTTGCTAAGGGATTTTTATCACTCAGAGCCCCTCCACACTCCCACTCTCACTTCTGCTCATCACGGCTCTCATTGCCTTCGTTTTCGCTCAGCACCACCCTTCCGTCTCGCAGGCAGAAGGAAGCGGGGAGCGAGGCTTTGCCCTGTGTCACCTCCACGTGTGAGCCCCCGGCACTGTGCCTGGAGCCCATGGGCCAGGTTCTGCGTGCCCACCTCCTCCATGGGGGAAATCCCTGCTGGGCAATGCTGCTCCCACACTAGCTCAGTGGCTTATTTACTGTCTCTAACTGCTCTCTGCAGGGAAGGATTTAATCACATCTGGCTTCTAGTTTTTGAAATCTGTGATGTTGAAGGTTCAGGGTCAAATGTTCATGTGCAAAGAGGCAGAAGCATGGCTGGGGAGCATTTGGTGGTGGGTACCAAACTTCCTTGCTGTTGCTTATTAGTGCCAACATTAGCCCACAGCTTTGCTGATGCCAGCCTTGACCCTGGTGTCAGTGGCTTGTCATTGTAACTCAGATCTGCTTCAGGTCAGTGGAAACGTTACCATTGATTCTGGGGGAGCCAGAGCAGCCCACTGTATGTGGAGTTGCCCTTTCCTGCTGCTTGCTGTTACAGAGCTGGGTGCTGCAGTAACCCATCACGGACATGGGAGCCGGAGGGGTTTCTGGAGGGCTGGGCAAGAGAGGGGATTGCAACAGCAACTGGCAGCTCTCCCTGGAGCTCCTGATGGAGTGGGGCTCGTTGCTGGGGGCAAAGTCCTTTATTTTAGCCTTGGTGCGGGGATGACCCTGTCCAGAATCATTTCACCCACCAGGTTGCCCTGATGCCATTTTCCCCAGGAATTACCACCACCTGCTGCCCGCAGAGCTGTGTTTGGCAGGGCACACAGGAGTGGATCGAGCAGGGCTCTTTGCCTGTTTTCCTCCTTGCACTTGAGGTTTGAGACTTCTTAATTACCTAGAGAAAAGTATTAATTACAAGAAAGAAAGGCCCATGGATTACTCTTCCCTCCACCAGTGCAATAAGCCCAGGGGACAGAAAGACCCTCACATGTGGGACAGGATCCACCCTGAAGCCCCTGATTCCCTTGGGGTTTTGTAGTGTATTTTTGTGGATTTTTCATAGATAAAATATATGCTAAGTTCCTGCTTATGGCTGTCTGGCAGGCAAGAATGGATGGCCTTAATATACTGAGGAGCAAGTGTAAACTATTCAGCTAAGACAGTGCCCTAGGAAAGCTCTCATCCATAGCCACAAATCTGCATCCACCAACCAACTGACCAAAAACCTCTCTCCAGAGGTATTTCCTGATTTTTAAGAATATTCAATTTTTATTGCATTTGTCCTATCTATAGTATTTGCACTGTAATTACAATGAGGAAGCAACAACTACATGCACCAAACTTTAGAAAATGATGTATTAATGAACGTAAATAGAAGCAAATCAAAGCTCTGCCCTGGATGCATGCCCTTGCTCACAGTACCACGCACCATACCCAAGGAGGCATCAGCAAACACATGGAGCACACCTCTCTGTGGGAAGCCTCCTCCTGGCGTGTGAGGCGCTGGTGATTTGTAGCATGGTCAAAAGTGTCAAATGAAGCATGACTTCAGTGAAGGAAAGCAAAAAAATGCTGATGTGCAGCCTTCTAGAAGGGAAGATCTCTTTCTTTGATTTTACTGCCGAAATTTCTTGCTCTGCAGAAGCTGATGCTGTGGCTGGCCACAGAAAATTGCTCTCCATGTCACCAGAGCTGCCCATTGCAGTAAGGCTGGTGGCACAGGGCCAGCTGGCACCGTGCACCCGCAGGGTGCTACCAGAGGCACTGGAGCCCAGCGGGAGACAGTCCTGAATGGTTCATCCCATCTTCCATAGAAATATGCAAAAGCTCCCAGCAGTGACTCAGTAGTGATGCTCTCCGTGAGTCTGCATCTCATATTACCACTGAGATGGGGAAGCTCAAGCCACACCCTGCACAGGCAGGGAACAACTGAGCATTTACTTAAGGGAGCACTTTGTGCCTGAGAAGCCCCATCTGAAGGCAGCTCCACTGTGCTGAGCACTGCATGGCCACCCAGCAAGGGCAGCTCTGGCCCAGGGCATTTACCTTTTAGACAAGGATGGGAGAGATGAGGAAATTCCTTGAAGCCTTAAAGACAGTTGGTGAGGGGGAAAGCCTCTTTCAGACAGGGATTTTCCTTGCGTTTCCTGCAAGGACAGCCTACTCCAGGGTCTTGGCTGGACTGTGAGATGCTGGTGCCAAAACAAGAGGCAGGAAAAAGAGACAAGACTATCTTCGGAGATAAGAGGTGATAAACAAACCGCTATCTAAGTGCAAAGGTTGCCAGAGGCTGGTCTGAAGCAGCAAATAGATGTCAGCACCACGTTATCCTGAACCTATGCCCAGCACTGGTGAAAAGTGGCTGTTTTCTGACGTGGGGCCGAAAGCACAAATTCATAAACCCACTAGGACCACTGCATGCCTGCAGTGTCTGACATCTGCACTGGCCTGGCAGATGCAATCCAGGACTATCAGGACCAGTAGCTGATGACCAGGCAACCCATTACTCCTAACATGATATCAAATAATTATATTGAAGCAACTGCCAGGAGATGCAATGTGAACAGAGAGCTGGTACCACGGCTGGTTCTTGTTCTTTTGAGCAAATTCTCTTAGAGAACAACTTTTTTTCCAAGGAGGAAACAAAATGTGTCAAAATGAGTTGGAGGTGCAAGACAGCTGCAGAGAGAAGGGGAAGGATTTGCAATTCATAGGGAAACTTGCCCTAGTCCTGGCTCTTTCGAATGCAGATTGTGTCAAGGTTTCACTCTGAACTCAATGCCTTACATTTTGCAACAGAAAATTTCCAAATTAGCTGTAGCAGGCCTTCAGGCTGCAAGAAAATGAGTGGAAATGAGGAAGAAGCAATGCTGGTTACTCCAGAAGGCTGTTAAAAGCCAGGATGTCAACACAGAAGCCCATCCACCAGGCACCTTTCTCAGCCCCCTGGTTTCCGTGACTCTGTGCACATCACTGATTTCTGAAGGTGATGGGAAATTTGACCACCAGCTCACTCTTGAGGCACTCAGAGAAGCCCTGACATGTGTGATTTCAGCCAGTAACTCCAGTGGTTTGCAGGCGATGTGAGATGTCATGGCACATTGAGGTGATGCTGAAGAAATCAAGTTCACCAGAGGTTTGCCTCCATAACTTCACAGCCCTTCCCAAGCACCAGGGCAGAAGCAGTTCTGGGTTTCTTTGCAGATAAGCCACTAAGGAAATGAAATCACCAGAAGAGATGTTTTCAACATGCAAATGTAAGGGGGGAAAAAGTACCATGTTTCCACACATTTCTTATTTATATGCTGTTCTGGTTGAACCTTCTGTAATCCTTCATCCTACCTGGAAATAGCTGGGGAGATGCTTTCATATCTGAGAAGGGAGAGAAGCCAATTTGTGAACTTATTTCCCAAGAGATTTAAAAAAAAATCACAGCAGTATGACTGCTCGGGAGTGATCCATGGCTTGGATAGGAAATTTTCCTGTGACGTAGGTTGAGAAACTGAAATGGCTAAGTTCAAAGGCCAAAAGCTTCCTCTTGCATTAGTTGGAAATATGCTGTGGCTGTTCAGCCAATAAAGCAGGAATGCTGTGAATTACAGAAAAGAACAGGTCATAGCTGAGGGCTCGGCTGGGCTGGGCTGGGTCACCTTTGCCTTTTAGCAGGGGAGAGAAAAAATTGCTCCACGTGCCCGATGCTTCATGCTCTGCACTACCAGGGCATCGTCAATGCCAAGATTACAACCCCAGTTAGGCAGGTGTGTGGGGTAGGCAAAACTTTGGTCCTGTCTAGCCAAAAAAAAAGGTGCCTAAAACCAGTGTGGGTTTTGCTCTCTCATGAGCAGCTGATGTTGCATGTGAGGTCCTGGTCTCTGCAGGAGGCGAGCAGTGCTCCTGACAGGGCTGACAGGAGGAAGGAGCTTTCTCTGGCATTAAAACAAATTCATCTCAGAATGGGAAGAGCTTTTTCCTCTGGCTGGACACTGCGATGAGCAATGCCTGCAGGAAAAATTGAAAAATGATCACACCCCACCATCAGCTGAAACCCTTTGAAACCACTAATTGGGTGGAGGAGGCTGCCTAGCAGCAAGAGCTGCTGTAATTTCACACGTTGCGCTTTGGGACTAACCATATTGGCAGAATTAGTGGGTAAGGCATGATCTGTGCAGCACTGAGGCGTGAAGGCAGGAAGATTAGAGACACTCATTTGGGGGGACCATCTGTGAGAGCAGGACCAGAGAGGTGAGCTTCAGCCAGATATTTTTCTGCACTTTTGTCCCCGAGAGAGTTAGGGCGTAGTGGTGGAGTTCAGTAGTGGAGTTCAGTGATGGAGAACTTATGGACACCAGTTCAAGTGGGGTCCTGGCTATTTGCAGCAGTGCTGGCTAAGGACTTTGAGCATTTTGCCACCCCTGTGGTGGACGTACTGTCATAGCCCGGGCACTTCTGCTGGGCAAGGTGAAGGGCACACTGCTTGGTGTGATCCCCTGGTCATGACTTGACCCCCCCAGACCTGGACACCAAGCGAGGGTGGCCTCATGTCTCCTGATACACGTCGTGGCTCTGCATGCCAGATGGAAGGGGAGTGGGACCAGAGCTAAAGCCTCTCCTGGGGCTGCGCTCATCAGACGTGCAGCACGGTGCTGTACCAAGGGCTTGTTGTTACAGAGTTAAGGGGTTGACATTTAGATGTCACAGAGTATGAAATAACCCATAATTACAGCCTAATTATCCTGCCAGGGTTTTCTTCTTTCATAATATTGCATACAGTGCTTTTGTCTCACCTCAGTGTTATTATCCCCTCAGGATGCCCCTCCAGCACCTCATCCACCCTGATTACTCTTTTGGGGAACTGCCTATTTCTCTGCCTGCCCCAGGTGCATCCCACCCTACAAGTTGTCCTCAGGATGAGCACTGGGGTGGGTGATTCAGGCTGGATGTGATGCAGCTGGTGCCCAAAAGGCACATCAGAAGGTGTGTCATTTTTCACACTCAGCATGGCTTCAAGCCCCACTGGTTTTGGCAAAAGCTCAGCTTTGGTTACCTAAACCACAGTCTCCTCTTATAGTCATTGGTTTCTGTACTGAGTGGGAGACCTGGGGAAAACTGGGACTCTTGGGGCTTCCCCTTCATTGTGCTGCCTGGAAAGCCAATGCCTCCACCTGTTCTGCTGGCTTTTTTTCTTCTAGGCAGAATTCCTGGTGGATTGGGCACACTGGAGGGGGCAGCAGAGCTTCCTGGCAGCAGCAAGAGTTGTGAACCCCGACTCAATGCTGTGGGCAATGCCCTGAGCCCTGGAGGGGCCATGGGGTGTGCAGGTGATGCCATGGGTGCTGGACTTGGCAAGAGGGGACGGGGCACTTTGGGCTTCTTCTCCCACGGCTGAATCACCTCCAGGCACCCACAGCCAGCCCGGAGCCTGTGCTGCTGGTGATGTGGGGCAGGGCAGGGAATCCCTTGGCACGCAGGACAACAACATTTGTTTTCACAGACTTTGTAAAGACACACAGTTCACAAATAAGTGTTCTCAAAAGAGATGACTTAATTTGGGATGCCCCTGGCTATACAAGGCAGCTGATGAGCATGGGGACTGAGCCTGTGGCACAGGGAGGCAACATCCGTCACATAGCTTCAAAGAAAAGCAGCCTAATTCCTCCTTTGTTATTTAAAATTTACTCCTGCAACCTAAGGCTGACCTCCTCATGCTGATCCGTCTCTGCAATATTTTGGTTAAAAGCCAACTGCACAATGCTGGACGAGAGAAGGCGACACCGTTGCTGCTCCGAGGGGTAGCAGGCTAGCCCCTTCCGTCACCAGGGGATGAATCTGGTTTGCAATGACTATGTGGTGGTATATTTCTGGGGAAAGATCAGCAAATATCACCTATTATTGTATTAAGAATTCTTGCCTTTTTATTATTTGGCGGGGTAAAGCCTAGCACTGTTGGCAGAAGGATGCCTCCTGAAGCCTGTGCCACCAGCGGGACAATTCACCCTGACAGCGGCTCCCTGCTTCAGAAATTCAGGTTTTTATACCACAGCTTGCAATATCTGTTTTCATCTGGTTGCTAATTGCTGTGCAGTGAGTGGCTTTTCACTTGAGGACTCAGGCTCCGAACACAGCAGGGAAGCAGGGGAGAGGAGAAGGGATTTTTTTCCCCCTTGTTTGTGAAATTGGCCTCACTTTGCTTTCTTTAAAAGCTCAAATTATACTTATTAGTTGAAGAAAAATCACCAAGTTCCTCTGTGCCTCAAAGGCATTTCCAAAGTGGTTTATCATAGATTTCACAAAATATCTTTAAAGGAGATTATACAAATCAGAAAGAAAACCACTCAAAAGCCAAGAGGCAACTCTGTGCTGGCCAGGCAGGGAAGAGAGGAGCCTGAGATGACCCAAAGAGCTGCCTGTGCTCATTGAGCCTGGAAATAACAAAGCACCCCTGTCATAATTTGGGGCTAGGGAAACATCATTTCCCCATGACAGCGTTGCCCGAGCTTGGTGCTACAATAAGTGGTCGGAGCTGCTTAAGCCTGGCACCACCAGGCAGGATTTCCTGTCCATCCATCAGGCACCCACTGCCCCCATGGGATGTGGTGCCTGCCCCGTTTCTGGATCTAAGAACCTAAAGATATTCTTTGTTGTATTCAAGCCTGAATTGGTTTTCATCCACAGAAAACTGTATCGTTGCCTTTCTCTTAATCTTTTTCCATTCCCTCAGTCTTCTTTTCATCCACAAGATATTCCAGAGGGACCATATGCTGTTCCATTCCACATTATTGGCACAGATGTGTTGCAGCCCAGATCCGTGAACTGGTCCCTGTGGGACTTTCCAGGGATGCTTCCCTACTCGTAGGAATCATTAGAAGACCCCCAGCTAGTTCACTTTTATGTGCATGTAGCACATACCCAGGCTGATTTTGTCTCTTTTTAATTCCTTGACAACTGCCTCTTTGCTTGGGTTTGATTAACCCATAAAGGCCCAAAACAATTTGATTCTAGACTGTAACTCTGGAACAGGTGAAGGCAATTTTGACAGAACTTCTCCCTTCTTGGTCTTTCTGAGCGAGCAATTACTGCTGCTTTTAACAGACTGATTTATACCCCATCTCTAATAGCACCTGTCAGCCCTCAGGCTGCTCTGCTGAGCTGCTGAGCACCCTCCCGCCAGCTCTATGCTGAGCTGCAGGGGTGCAGAGGTGGGAATCACTTCCCCACGATCGCTCACTTGGCGGTTCCCCAGGGCCCAAAATCCTGTAACCCAGCCCCTCCCAAACCACTTGTAGCTTCTGTGATTCAGCTTCTTCACGATCACTGGCACCATGTGGATGCAGCCTCTGGGCCTCAGCTCTAACAGCAGAAGTTTTATGGGTTTAATATTTGCAGGTTATGAAGCACCAGAGGATGGAGAGGTGTTTATCACAGATTTGGGTAAGAGGATCACTTTCTCCCAGTGTTCTTTATTAATATGCTGAGCCTCAGAGGTCTTTGCTCTTCATAGGACTAAATGAGCCACGCAGCAAGGCTGAGTGAGAGGGATAAGCTGCATGAGGAGCTCAGGGACATACTGAAGCTGGTGCTGAACTCCCCGAGCACCCAGCCCGGGTGCAGTGCTGCTAACCCACCCACACAGCCACCCCCTCCCAGAAACAGCCCTACCACCCCCAGTGCCCAGGAACATGGCCATTCCTATTTGGGAATTCCTGGGAAAATGAAGATCTCTCCTTCCTGACATTTCAGGCAGTGGATGATGGCAGGTATCACAGAGGACAGCAGTTCAAGGCAATGATAGTGGAGAAGGAAACACAGAAGTATGATAAAAGGAACTAACGTGAAATGTTAGTTAAAAGAGACCAAAATATTTGGATCTGAGAAAATACTTTATGTAACTGCCAAAAAAGTTAGCTTAGGAAATCTTTACTCTCAGCTGGTTGGCCTCATCTTAAATACACAACTCAGTCATGTCCTGAACATTATAGCTATTGAAGGAGTCTATAATGGGAAATGCTACTCAGTCTTCACAGCAAACCTGACCATTTTGACAATGTGTAGGAGATTTCACCCAGGTTTGTGTGTCGGGCATAGACAGCCCCACCCCAGCCCCAGCCTTCCCACGGACACAGGTTCGCTCAGGGACTCGGGCAGGAGGAGCTGCTTCAGCTGGGTGATTTAATGCCATTGTTATTGCTGTGCTAATAACTATTGAATTGTCAGTACCACAAAGCAAAGCGTCAAGGGAAATAATTATCTGCAACGTTCCTACACAATGCTCCGGGTCTGAACCGAAACAAAAACTTTATCCGGTCTCTGTGAGAGTTTCTTTCATTTTTTTTTTCCTGATCCCACAAAGCCAATTCCTGGAATGGGTTTGAGGAAGCAGATGAACCCCAAGTTCCCCCTCAGGATGTTTATGCAGGGTTTGTGCCTTCTCCCCTCCCACGCGCAGTGCCACCACTCCAGCAGCTCACCTGCCTGCGTTTTGGAGTCAGGGATGTGCCAGGAATAAGGTTGTTGCCCATCTGAAACAGCTGCTCCGCCACTCGGCACAACTTGCAGCAAAGGGCTCTTAGCAGAATTGTTAATCGACAGGTATCAGATCTGGGGCCTCATGGGGCTGCATGACCATGTGATGCCACATCTAGTGCTTTGACACATCAAATAAAGGTGAGGAAAGGGGAAACATCATCTCATAGTTTAAGCAGAGGACTAAATTGCAAGCTGCATCTCATTTTCAGCTCTGCTCCTGCTCAGCTGAGAGATCTTGAGGGATTGAAGGGTCTCAAATCCCAACGACAAGCGGAGAGAGCCAAGGATGTGGCTGTCCCACAAGTGCCTGTCCTCTCAGAACTGAATTTATTAGATGCAAGGACTCATCTTTTGGTGCTTGGGAGGCATTTCTCTGTACTTCTTCATGTATCTTTCTGAAAACCTGTGGGAGCTTTTATCACAGTGAAATTGTGCTTGGAAGTGGAATGCCCTGTTGGGCATGACGCCAAGCAGGAGTGTCACACTGCGTTCCTGCAGAGCAGGGCGGCTTCGGCCAACGTATGGCTGTATCCCGGGGACGGGGGGGTCTTCTCCCGTGGGGAGATCCTGTGAACACTTCCAGCTCCCAGCCGGCCCATCCACTTGTTGGAGGACAGGATTGACAGGATAGAGAATCCCAAATCCTCTGTAGAGGGGAAGGAGGAAGGGGAACAGAAGAAGGAAGGGCAGATATTTGGGGAAAGATACCCCCTTCCCCCCCATTTGAAAAAAACATTGTTTCCCATAAACTCATGAAAAGCAGGCACTAATGATTGTATTTCTGGGGCCTCAGCTGTCTCTGCCACAATATGCATCCAGGGGACCCCCAGCATCACTATGATACGGCAGCAGCCTGATGAACTGCTGGAAGCCTGTTTGTGTTAGAGTCACTCCAGAGCAGCGGAATATACAAACCCTTGAATTATGTGAGCAAATACACATGCTCACATTCATCCTCCTTCCCACAAACACGTGCAATAAGATTCAATCTTACCATTACTCATTTTTCTCCTGTTATGTGCTGCTGCACAACTACCCCAAGTGCCATGCAGTGGCAGAGGCTGGTTTCTGACCACTATGATCCTCAGACCTGGGTGTTCCCCAGCAGTGCCCATCACGGTCAGCACAGCACAGGGAGCTGCCAGCACTGACAGATTCCCATCTGTTGAAATAACTGTGTGCCAGCCACAGTGAGCAATATGCACGAATTGGGTATTTATTCAGCTTGGAGAAGGGCCAAGGCAGATGGGAGCAAGAGTGGGACCAGAGGGCACCTTCAGAGAGATAATGTATTGCAGCAACCAGGATTCTACACCTGTAATAACCAGGCCGTGTTCTTACCAGAAGACAGCGATGCTGATTATTACAGATAATTATAGTAATGCCTTTTGCCTGACAGCTCTCTGAGCCTTGCAAAACGGTGTGTGATGGATGCTGTTCAGACTGGTCCTTACGCAGAGGTAGGTGATGGGTGTTTCTGTAACGCGTGCTGGAACGGCTGTGAATGCGAGGGCTCAGGTAGCAGGCTCCTGGTGAGAGGCTGCAGGATGACACAGAGAGAGAAGCAGGGAAATTTGGGGTTTCAAGATGACAAAAGGATACTTTGCCTGGCTCCTGAAGAGGTGACTGCCAACTCAGTAGGTGAATACAGCCTAAACAGTGTCATTAAGCAGATGTAATTTCTAGGGGGATTTTAAAGCACATCTATTTTAAAAAAGGGAAAGGTAGAGCAAGGTGCAGCCTGGGCAGGTCTCCAAGGGCAGGGACGGGACCTGCCATGTGTCCCCAGCCAGGGGGTGTAGGGCAGAGGTGTGAGGCTGGCTGGGCATGGGCAGGCCCTGGTGCAGGCTGTCTGTGGATCCCTAAGGAAAGCGAATGGAAAGAGAAGAGAATATTTGTCCTTTATAACTGACCCAAAGATGAATGAAATGTCACAGGAGGGAGTGAAACACCACAGGGACTGTCCTCCATGGAGCCAAATGGAGGCATAAGGTTTCCCAGAGAAAAGGGGAAAATATTATTTGCCACCACAAGCCAGAGCCTTGGGACAGAGTGCTGCTCCCTAGGCTGAGGCAAAAGGCATTTTATCCACGCAGGTTTTTACAGCCCAGGCTTAGATATTTGCCTGTGAAACCCTGGACTTGAATCACCTGGCATCAGGACCATCCTTCACATTTTGGATATGTGCCTCGGTGTCTGGGATTAATGGGATTTCTCTCCCTCTAATTGAAATAAAATCTAATAAAAAAGCAAGCTTCCCCCTTGTCCTTTCCTCCACTCCACAGGTTAAGGGACCTGTTGCACTTTATCTCTGCAAATACAATTGCTCTTTCAATATGAAAATGCATTTTCTGACAGGCTGTGGGTATGTCAGGAGCAAGCACGGAGCTGGCAGCAAATTCTGGCCACTGCTGTCCACCAAGGAGATGCTGGATCTCCCAGCCTGGCTGTTGGGGAGATACCAGCTATCCCAGCCTGACCGTCAGGGAGATATGGGATCTCCCAGCCCTGGACTGGGCAAACCTTTCCCCAAGGCAGTGACACCAATGTGCTTGCTTGGGATGGGGCGCTGTAGGAAAGACAACATGAGGCGGTCGCTACTTCGTGTTTAATGGGGGGCTCCTCCGCCTCAGCCCAAAAGAAACAGGAAAGGCCATGGCTCTCTGTGGCATCACCCTGGTCCCATTCTCCTGAGGATGAGGAAGGAAGGACCCCTCATCCTCAGCTTTCCTTGCCTGGGAAGCACAATGCAGCCCGTGGCTCAGCTGGGGACACAGGGCACCCACAGTCCCGGGGTGGACCCACTCGCTGTTGGGGTGCTCTGTGGCTCTCCGTCCCCGGGGTCTCCAACCTGTCACTCCCACCCCCTGCCAGGGCTCCTTCCTCCTCCTCCTTCCTCCTCTTTCCTCCTTCCTTCTCCTCCTTCCTCCCCCCCGCTCCGGTCAGCGGTGCTGTAGGACCCGGCGGGTGCAACCGCGGGGTCGGGCGGGCGGGCAGCGGATGGGGGTCCCGGGGGCTGGGGTAGCCCTGGGGCGCCGCGGGCGGTCCGGGGGCGGGGGGGGGGGCTTGTTCTTCTCGGGGGTCCCGGCAGCTGGAGGAGGTCCTGGATGGTCCCCGGAGCTGCGGGTCCTAGGCGGTCCGGGGTGGTTCCCGGGGCTGGGGTTCCCGGGAGGTCCCGGGGACTGAGGTGGTCCTGGCCGCTCCCCGCCCCTCTCGGCGGAGGCGCGGCGGGGGAGCTTGCAGGGGAGGTGGGTGCAAGGAGCCGGGCGGCTGCAAGACTTAGGGTGAATCGTGGAAATAAGAGGAGGGAGGAGCCGGGGCGGGCGGGAAGGCGGGGAGGGGACGCGGGGGGCAGCGGGGCGCCTCGGCGCGGCTCCCGGCTCCCCCCGCTCCCCGCCGCAGGGTGCGCGGAGCTCCGCCGGGGAAGGCTTTGGGGCGCCATGGAGAACGGTTCGGCCAGCCCGGGAGCCGCGCTGGGAGGCAGCGGCAACCAGACCCTGGGCAGGATGCCCCGGCAGCCCCTGGAGCTGCAGGTGGTCACCATCCTGCTGGTGCTGCTCATCTGCGGGGTGGGTATCGTGGGCAACGTGATGGTGGTGCTGGTGGTGCTGCGCACCAAGCACATGGTGACCCCCACCAACTGCTACCTGGTGAGCCTGGCGGTGGCTGACCTCATCGTGCTGCTGGCAGCCGGGCTGCCCAACATCTCCGAAGTGGTGGCTTCTTGGGTGTATGGCTACGCCGGCTGCCTCTGCATCACCTATTTGCAGTACTTGGGCATCAACATCTCTGCCTGGTCCATCACAGCCTTCACGGTGGAGCGTTACATCGCGATCTGCCATGCCATCAAAGCGCAGCTCCTGTGCACTGTGTCCCGTGCCAAGCGCATCATCTCCTCGCTGTGGCTCTTCACCTCCCTCTATTGCCTCATGTGGTTCTTCTTGGTGGACACAACCCAGGTCACCTTCTCGGATGGGGCACAGGTCAGCTGTGGCTACCGGGTCTCCAGAAGCCTTTACATGCCCATTTACTTCTTGGATTTTGCTGTCTTCTATGTCATCCCTTTGGGGCTGGCAACTGTCCTCTACGGCCTCATTGCCCGCATCCTCTTCATGAGCCCCTTGCCCACCACCCCGCAGCACTCCTGCCTGGGCTCCACGCACCAGGGCGGCTCCCTCAAGCTCTCCTGCCAGGGCAAGAAGGGGGCCCTGAGCTCCCGCAAGCAGGTAGGGGCTCCCTGCTGAGCTGGGGCACACTGGACTGAAGGCAGTGCTGTCAAGGGGCTCAGTGCTTTGGGGGGCATTCTGGCAAGGGATGGGGTGCCCCAGTATTTTGCTTCTCTTTGTAGGGGGAGCTGGGTGGGTTGTTCTGCTGCACAGAGAGTCCTTCCCAAGCCCGGCTGGGGTCTGGCAGCACAGATGAGCTGCCCCCTGCTTTGACTGAGCTCAGTGGAGCAGGACAGGGCTCTGGCATCACTCGGGAGAGGCAGGAGTGCAGAGGTGTTTGCTGGATAATTACTTACTGATTGCCTCCCTGAGGAGGAGAGTACTGGGTCACATCACGCCAGCGGGACAGAGCTGGCATGACCCCCTGCCCTGTGAGCCCAGCCCTGGCTGCAGCCCTCTGGTCCCTGCAGCTGGGGAAGGTGCCTTGGTGTCACAGTGGTGTTTGCCTTTCGGTGACTCCTCTGTCATTCAGCTGCCTGCTCGGTCCCCAGCTCCGTCTCCTCCCTTCTCCCCCCCGCCCTTGTTCCTCCTCTTTCTCTGTACACATGGACAACTACTGTTTCTTGCCCCATCTCCTTGGATGGCTCAGCACCTGGACATGGGATTCTGTTGCCTCCTAGCTGGCTCCTTTGCAGGAGACTGTCCCATTCCAGTTTCAAACTTTGCATAGGCAGAGAAATGGGCTATTTTAAAGGAAAGGGCTGAATCTGGGAATCTGGCTTAATTCATTGAAATCAGCAGTTCTGTTGTAATTTCCAGACAGCCTGAAACAGGCTTCAGCCTTCCTAAAGTCCTCATGTTTCCAACTCAGTATCTCATTGCCTGACTTGCGCAGGAACCTCCATTCCCCAGGAGGGACAATTCAGAATCATGGCAGGGAAGTGAACAGCCCAGAGAACAGTATTTCTTCATGAACTTCTCTTTCCAGTTCAGCTTTTTCTCCCTTTTGCTCCAACGCAGAAAGGTTTAAAACAAGCCTTGACTTCTGCAAAAGTACTTGCCTGCTCTCCGGGTGTCACTGGCTGCTGTGGGAGTCTCAGGAAGGGTGTTTGGCAGCAAGGTCTCTCGATACTACAAAGCAGTACCTAAAGGTGGAGGTTGATAGACCGCTCCTTCCAGAGCAGCTGCTGCAGGGGCTGTACCACCCCCCTACAGTGCTGTGCCATGGAGTGGCCATGCTGCACACAGCTGCTCCAGCATCATTAGGATGAGTGGCTGAGGCCATTAGTCCTGATGGGGCTGGATGACGGGTGCTCCAGCTCCTGGAAACATCTTGTGCTCTCTTTTCTCTTACACCAGGAGTTCTCTCAAGACTGTTGTTATCTCCAAAAATATCTTAACATGGAAAGACTTCCCCTGGCTGGCCTGACATCACAGAGCTGGCATTATTAGGAATAAAGATGGCACTGAGTTTTTAAACTGTAAAGCAGTTTCCCAGGGCTTCCAGCTATGTTTTGTTGAATGCTTCCTTCTGATTTCACACCAGCAGCTCTTCAAACAGGCTGTGTTGAGAGTGATGGAGGAAGAACCCCAGCTGTGCCACCGGTGGCGTGTGGACTAGATGGCTGACACATGGGTTGGTGACTGTCAGGTGGATGCAGTGCTTCACTCCAGAGGTGGCTGCAGTCCAGGTTTTTCCATAAATGTCTTTCAAAAGTTGGATATGGCATAGGACATGATTGCTTCATTTTATATATAATCAGAGGGAAATTTATATGACTGTCCATAAAAATCAGAGGGGGAAAATCCAGGATGTGGGAGTTCAACTTTAACCATTTGATTCATTGCTGAGGGGTTGATCTGCTGCACGCTTAGTGTAGAAATAAGTTATCTGAGCACCAAAGCCAAGTAAAACCACATAGCTATTTTGATGAGAGTTCTGGGCAGTGCATACAGGAGTGCTTCAAGCACAACAAAGCCAGGTCCTGTCAGAGCATCTACCTTAGCATTGAAATCCAGCTGGAGGCTTTTGCTGGCGGTGCAATGGGTTGAGGCGCAGAAGCTGCAGTGAGTCATGATACGGCATCTATGAGGGAAAAAACAAAAACCCAACCACCCAGGGAGGAAGGAGGCCTCCAGAGACCCCAAGGGGTCATCACTGGATTCTGCTTGGTATTTGTCTCCCTGAGCTGGGGTGGCCAGGGCCACAGGAATGATATTTTTGGGGAGATGCTGCAGCATGCAGAACCTCAGAGGGGCAGTGGGGGAGAGCAGAGGGGAAGCGCAAGCTGAGTGCTGGGCAATGGGCAGATTGTTAAGAAAGGGATTTTAATGTGAGAAAGAAGGTAGCTGAATCCATTCATGCCAGCAGAGCTGGCAGATGGGTACGCTGGACAGGCAAAGGGGCTTAAAAGTGAGCACAGAGGAGAGCATTCCCGTGGCCAGTGGGTACCCACAGTGGGACATGTGGGCGATGGAGACAGAGGTGTATGTGCCCATGTGAAGGCACAGGGCAAAGTCTGGGAGGGCTATGGCCCCCCGTAGCACCCCCCACACCCAGATCCGTGGAACACCCCACCAACTTGGCTTTAGCAAAGCTGGGAGAGATGCACAGAAGGAACCTGAGTGGTCTTCTCGAGGCGAGGTTCACCTCCAAGGAAATCAATGCCAAAAAGCCCTCCTGCCATGGGCAGGTACGAGTCCTAAAAGGGAGTAGCCTGGACACAGGTGTCCTGTGTCATCTTTACCAGAAGAAAGGTTTCCTCTCTGATTTTCTGATAGCCATGGCATCACTGCCCTCAAAACCAGAAGAAAGTTGCAGAAGGAAGAAACACAGGTGGATCTCTACTTGGACCACTGGACACTGCTTTGCAATAGCTGATGCTGGCTGAGGCGCTCATAAGGAGTTTCCTCGCTCATTAATTACCCGTGGCTGGGGTGGAAAGGAAAGGGCAGCCTGACAGGTAATGCCACTGACCTCTCATGCTTTCCTGAGATGTGCTTACAGCCCTTGAAAATAACACCAGGAATTTCCATGGGGGCCCTTGGTAAAGGGTCTTGTCTTGAGCATCAGAAGTGAGGACACAGCATTCGAAACTACCAAAATAAGAAGTGCTGGTGGTCTCCAATCTGACAGGGTGATGAGGAGGCTGTGAAAGTGATGAATGTGCTACCAGTGGGGAAGATTGAAGTGAAGGTGCAGCTTCTTTAAAATGCAATTGCCATGTAGACTAAACCACTAAAGACACCATTAGAAATCATGGTTGTAAGTTTGGTCCAAAACAGCAATAGTGTTGCTGTCTGACAGGCTTCACATGTGCACGAGAGCTTCACAGGGCCCTGCAGACAGCAGGTTGCGTTCCAGTGATGCAGCAAAGCGGGGGTCCAACCCTGCCAACACCTTGGAGATTTTTGGGGTGATGGTGCACAAGCCTCTGCTAGATTCCCATCACAGACCAGTGGTGTGAGAGGGCAGTTTGGCTCCTGAAGGGTCTGTCAGCCAGGAGAGCAGAATGAGCCGGGAGGACAGGTGTTTGGTGTGCGTAGCTCGGGTGGTCACCCTGACCAAGGTACAGGCACCCACATTGGCGTTCGTCCTCTGGCCTCTCTTTATAGGGGAACCGGCTCTTCCAGGCACCGTGCCCAGAGTCCCCTGAGAGATGTCCAAATGGGGCTACCCCAGAGGCACCCATTTTTGTCCCTTGACTCTAAAGAGCCTGTATGGCTGGGGGTGTTTTTCTGTGGATATGCTCCTACTCAGCACCAGCACCGCACGGCTTGCTTTTCAGAGTATGAAGATGCTGCTGTTCCCTCACTGGTGCATCTAACATGTAAGGCCAGAGCAGGACAATGCAAGGCATGAGTTTACTGTATTTATCACCTATAGAAAAAAGGGCCAGAGACACAAACACCAGCCACCTCTAAGCACCTATTTCACCTGCCAGAGAGGGACCACTAGAGGGAGTGGGATTCCTAAAAAAGGATGCTGCAGTTTAGGATGATGATGCCTGGATGAGGAGGGGTGACACTGGCTGGGGAGAAGCTCTGTGACCTCCAGGACAGGGGCAAAGGCTGGACACAGCACTGCGAGAGGGGATGGGTTGGAAGGCCTGTGTGGGGATGCAAAATGCCTATCACCCTGTATGGAGTGAGAAGGATGCTCACAGTGGGTTTGCTCTAGGAATTATATCAGCCTTGGCCCATGGAGGTGGAAGATGAGCTGCCCCTTAGCTTTGGCTTAGGGACCCAGGGTGTAGTATGGGGTCTGTACAGCAGATATCCTTGGCCATCTAGGCACAACACTGGCTTATGTGCTCAAAAGTGGTTTTCAGCTAAATATCAACTGTCCTAGTAAAACATCACCTTCTGTTTACAAACCTTGTTCTTGCTTCTATCCATAGCTCCTTTACAGCTGTTGTGTGCAGACACTATGTACAACAGGGTTGCTGCAAAACACTTGTCAGAAAAATCATTGTCCCTGAGCTGGTGCTTTCCAGAGGGATGGTTTCAGGCTTCAGCAAAGCTCTGGATTTTTGGGTGCAGCTGTTTTATGGGGACATAATTCAGGACTACTCCAGTTAGGGATAAATGTCCCAAGCTCTCTTCAGTGCCGATTAGGTTAATTTTTCACACGAGCACCAGAACTAAATTTAGAGCACCTTATGTGTGCTGTAGATACTTGCCTTAGCAAGGTGGAGTGAGGAGAGGCATGGAGACAGGTTTCAGCCATGCATGCAGACAATGCTGGCGATTTCTTTCCCCACAACGGAGATATGACAGTGAGTTTGGGATAGACTGTTAGGTTTTATCCAGAGGAGACATCCTGTGTCGACACAACTTTGCACCCAGGAGAACACAGTTCGTACAGATGGTTAGTTTTAAAAGGCAACTTTCAATCCTACAGCAAGCTCAGGGCAAGGCTGCCTGTCCCAGCTTGTGGTCTGGATGCAGCGTCCTTGGGGAGCACTGAAGGCATTTAGTGAGACAGAGGTATTTAATCCTCATGGTGCTGTTTCCAGCCAGTTTCCCCTCCCAAAGAAAGACAGCTTTTTCACAGGGCTGTAGGTCGTGTAGCAGGAAGCGCTCTTTGGATGACAGCACTTTGTGGTCTTCTGTGGTCTGGAGGGAGTTGTCGGGAGCTTGCTCGAACAGGAGCTGGGCAAGTGCTGGCTGGCACTGCCGGCATTTCTGTAACAACCAGCCAAAAAGCGGGGTAGTTATGCTAAAAAGCAGATGAATCACTGGTTCTTTCCCAGACTACCTTTCTTTTTGTCTCAGAAAGGACTGGAATGAGCTTAATTTTCAGCCTTATTAGGATATGCTCCCCCTGGTGTTGTCACTCAGGTGCAGAGTTCAGCTCACTCTTCGGCAGCATCGTGGGTTCCAGTGGAGAGTTACAACTGTCAAAAAGCCAAAGATGTTTCAGTCTCAGGAGAAAGCGTGTGAGCAGTATTAATCTGTTAGCTTTAAAGGAGATGTTCTGGCTGTACAGAAACCTCCCAGCCAGAAGGGACACCTGCCAGGGAGCAGAGATAAGTGTATAAAAGCTCAGGGGTTTGTTCTTCCCAGCCCTGCAGGGTGCAACTTTGCATCTCAGGAACTGAGACAACAGCTGAGTGAGGAGTGTCTGTGTCTCAGTGAGGACTGCAGAGGTGTGCTATTTCACTTTCCCAGGACATATTTTGCAGTAATCCTGCTGCCTAGGACTGCTGAAGTTGATGGAAAGACTCCCATTAACCTTACCCCAAAGACAGCCCTTTAACATGGAGCCTTCCAGGCAGGACCAGGATGTGTTCAGTCTCTGCATAGGATGGAAAAGCACAGAGCCTGCCCTCATCTCCCAGGAGGAATAAACTGCTTAGCAAAGGGGAATTAAAATCTGACTGAAATTGTACTTAGGATCACTTAAGCTGAGGAGTTGGTTGCATTTTGCTGTAGGGTTTAGCTGTTAGCACGGTTTTGTTCAGATCAACTTCATTCAGGTTCTTGGGAAATAAACCTCAGATGCATCAAAAACATGGCAAATCTGAGAAGTGGGTCTGTGGAAGGCAGCAGTGTGGCTGAATGCTCCATCACTGCCCTATTTTCTATAAATGTAAATAGAGAAGTAGAAAATGCAGGTCCCATGCATATGCACTGTTCATGTGGTATATAGTGTTGAAGCAAAATCTATACCTTTCTGGGCTGATCTGGTATTGGGAGCAATCTGTTCCCAGGTCTTGCAGTGCTGATCACAGCAATACAGTCTCACCACTGCTGTCAGGATGCGCCTTCACTTGGCAAGGTGTGGTCAGTCCTGGATTGCCCTGCCAGCCTCCGTGGGAGGCAGCGGCTACAACCATGCTGGTACGCAGAGATTTTGACCATGGCAACTGTGTGCCGAGCAGCTGCTGTCCACTCCCAGCCTATCTGTTCAGGAGCATTTCTATAAACCAGATTATTGCCCTAGCAGTTGCACACTAGATAGGGTGACTTGAAAGCAAAAGCTCGTGAGATGACTCTGGCTCTTCTGCATCCAGCCAGCCCTTGTAAAAGGCATTGAAAAGCTCTGAAGCTACCTTTTACTGACACATCTTGTACAATCTCTCCTATTTTCCTTAAAGGCAGCAAAGTGTGGCAGCAAACATGCTGCGATCTTAGCAACAGCTCCAGCACTCACCATATCACTGCAAGTTCTTATTCTGGGAAGTGTCCTCACATTCCCATTAAACCACACAAGAAAAACACTTCTATTTTGGCCTCAGCTTGACAATAGTCCCTTTCTTGTACAGAAAGTTTTGTTACCACTACCAGACACCCCCAATTTCTACGCAAAGCATTACAGGAAGGCATAGTTGCTTGTGACTGAGTGAAAAAAGCACTCCAAGAAAAGCTGAGAGACTGTGAACGTGATCTAAGTGCTTATTCCCATACCAAGAACTGGAGTTGTTGCACAACTCCCTTTCTGACGTTTGAAACACCACTGCCTAAATATGTGTGTGGCATCAGTGTTTACTCATACTTTCCTCCTCAGGGACGTGTGTATTCTGTAAGTGTTTGCTGGAGGATGATTGTCACCTACCAGAAATAGCTGTCAAAACTATTAGGATCACTAGAGTTTCAGTACAAAAACCCATTTTCTTGAACAAGCTTTAGTCGAGCTGAGGGCAATTACTGCTCACTTCTGAATTCTCAATATCTTCTTGTTCCTAATATGTTAATGTAGTACTTCCCTAGTGTGCTGCAAATTAAAATAACCCATACCAATTAGCTAAGTAACTCCCATGTCAGCACAAGTAGCAATTTAAGACTCCAGACCGTCTCCTCTGCTCTCAGTGCTGCTCTGTACCAGGAGCCTTTCCCTGGGAACAGCATAGCTGGCACAGGAAAGCAGAAGATCCTAGGCAAGGAGCTAAAACATACCCCACGGCACCCCCAGAAGTTAGGACCCTACTTCTGTACAAGTTAGTTTCCCCCATTGATTTATTGTTATGTGCAATTTTCAAATTTGCTTTGTGGTACAGAAATTCCCATGATTATCCCAGCCCATTTTCAGGCTGGCAGATGCTTGCCTTAAAGAGCTTTAAAGGCTCTTCAACAGTAGGTGAAAACCTGTCATTTAAGGGGTTTATTTATCCAAGATTTTTTTCATGAACAAAATGGATTCAGAGAGGAATAGCCCCACAGCTTTTTGTGCCTATTTTAAACACTAAAAGAGGGATATAAGCAATATGTAGACTGAATTAGCTGTCTGCACTGTTTCTCCAGGTGAGAAGGCTCTGCTGGAGATTTAACATCGTTGACTATTTCTCTTTTTGCATATTCCCACTGGCAAGGTGACCAAAATGCTGGCTGTCGTGGTGGTCCTCTTCGCCTTTCTGTGGATGCCTTATCGCACGCTGGTGGTGGTGAACTCCTTCATGGACCCTCCATACCTGAATATCTGGTTCCTTCTCTTCTGCCGCATGTGCATCTACCTGAACAGTGCCATCAACCCCATCATCTACAACCTCATGTCACAGAAATTCAGGGCTGCCTTTAGGAAGTTATACAAGTGTGAAAAGAAGAGTGCTGAGAACCCTGCGCCGTACACCGCCCCGGTGTACTACAGTGTTATGAAGGACTATTCTCATGACAGCTCCGATCTCAACATCACCAAACAAGAAGATCTGAACAGTGTCCCTGCAACTTCAAAGAAGAACAAGCCTGCCAAATAAATCCTGGGACCCTGAAACAACGCAGGCACTGGGAGCTATGTGGCTGTATGCACCGTGTTGTGAAAGTGCCAGCAGAAATTGCTTTGGTGTTCCAGCAAGCTTAGTTTAATACCTCTCCTGGGCATTTAACAAAACAGATTCTTAGAGGCAGATTAATTTGTTTTACTTTAATGCTAATTTATTCTTGTTTGGTGAAGTGTTAGGCACAGGTCAATGTTTAGCATCTTTAAAGAAGCTGTAGTTAAATATAGCAGTGCAATGCCACTCTGTGTTACATGCAAATGCAACTGTTTGTTGTGGGCCAGAGCACTGAAAGGAAATCCAGGAAGAGGGCATTCAAGGAAACAACAACAATAAAATCCAACGAAAAGCCAAACCAACCAACCAACCAACCAACAACAAACAAACAAACAAAACCCACAAAAAACCAAAAACCAAACAAAAAACCCCCCCAACAACTTCATTCTGCTCAACCATTTTTTTTCTTTCAGGCTGACATTCACCTACTCGAATGTACATGCCTGTAACACAGACACCCTATGTGAGCTGTTCCTTTAGAGGCGTTTTAGAGTTAATGGGGACAATTAGGCACTTCCAGGAAGCGGCTCCTCTCATCTCAGCATAGTACTCCGAGGAAGACACGTACCTCAGGAGGAGATGAATGCCCCCCCCAAGATATGACTATTTCTGTCCACTGACTGTAAAGGGACTCTCTCAGGTGGAGACTCCTATGTTAGGAATAACTGAAGTTGGGTGTCATGAACCTCACCTTATGCTTCTGGCAATATTGCTGTGCTGGTAGAACATAAACCCAAGGTCCAGATGAGTTGGATTTGTTACAGAAAAATTAACAAACTAATGATGAGTGTTTCTTAAGGTAATAGTAATACTTCCATCATTGTGGTCTAAGCTTCTGGATAATTTTACTTTCTCTGCCCAAATTCCTCTAGTTGCTTTAGCTGGGTACCGTAGTCTTGTCCTGCAAACCCCAGTGTGCTGTAGCTGTGTACTGTCGAGCAGCATTGCTCTCCGTCCCAGCTATAGTCGCATTTCAATGGCAGGTGAAGCAATTCTCTTACTTCCTGAAAATAATTTGTGAAAGTCCATCAAGTGTTTTGTGGTAAGTCACACACTGACTATAAAACATTAGCCATACTCATTGCTGCTATCATCTTGTGAGCAAAGTGGAAAGTCATACCTGAGGCATCTAAGAAACCAGCCCAAGGACACTCGCCCCAGACTTGCAAGAGACTAGCTAGACTAGGAGTGAAATGTAGACGATTACACATGAGCCAAATGCTCAGACGCTTGCCAAATAAAACAAGCGTCAGCCACCAGTAACCCTCCAGTGACTGTAAAAGGTATTTGAACACCCAGTTCAGCCTCACTCTTCAACAGAGTTTTTTGCTAAACTGTAGTGTTAAACAATCTTAGAATTTTGCATACACTTTGGAAAATATCTGTGTGATATTTTTATGAGCACAGGCCATTAAATAACCGTTCTGTGTCTATGGGAAATCGCTTCCCTGGGCGAGCCAGGACAAGGCCTCACCTCTCACTGACGTGTTGGGAACTGTCCAGGATCAATTTCGCTTGATGTAGGGTGGCTTTGCATATACGATTATTATATTATGAGTTATTAAACTATCTATTTTGCCTCCAAAATAACTGAAGGAAGAGGAAAGAGAACATTGGGTTTTGCAATTATTTGAAACTGTGTGTGTTTGGAATTTAAGGATTCATGCCATTTCTGGGCTCTTTTGCGTATATTGGGAATTTAGGAACAAAGTTCCTTTTTATTGTTATTAAGGAAATTTTGCACAGAGATTTGGGATTTGCTTCTTGAAGAAAATGGAAGTGGTTATGCTATGGTGCAAGAAAATTGTTCCACATGGCAAAAGAAACTACTTGCTTGTAACAATCTTTTCTCTAGCACGGATTTTTTCCCCCCTTAGAACAGAGTTTTCCTTAGCAGCTCAGAAAGTGTCTGCAGACCAACGAGAGCAGTAAGGACCAGAGTACCTTGAAGCAACACACAGGTAAGGAAGGTGAAGGAGGAGGAAGGGGAGCTGTGGGGAAGTTGCTGGTCCCCTGAACGTGGCAAAATCCAGGACTGAGGTTTGGATGTGTCAGCTCTTACCTTTGGGTGAATCAGCTTTTACGTGGGCTGGGTTGAGGCTAACACAATTCGTTACATAGCCCAGAGCTAAGCTGGGCTCTTGTGCTAATGAGTCCTTCTTCCAACACATTGGAGTTATCTCCTCAACGCATAACACCTTCTTCCCCTTAAGCCACTCCATGCCCTGTTTAGCCAGCAGAGGAATTAATTTCCTTCATCTTCCTAGCTAACTGTGGCTTGCAGCTTCCTGGGGCATGGAGATCTGAGCTTGCAGGCACCTTTGGGTGCACATGTGCCATAGCCAGCCCTGACAGCCAGACATAGAGTGAGCAGCAGCACATCACATCCTCTCCTCTCCCCCTCCCTACTTTCCAGCCAGTTAATCTGTACAGCTATAAGGGGATGGGGGATGGCAAGGAAGGAAGAGAGGAGCAAATTCTTAGCAGTGCAGTAAATTGGTAACACTCTGTAAGCACGGTGGGGTGGGAGAGGAGGAAGAGTCGGGACTGGGACTCTGCAACATGCTGTTTGTTTTGGTACAGTAGCGAAGCAGATCACAGCAGCAAAGCAAAGCCCAGCTGCCCTCAGTGCTGCGGGGAGGTTGGGGCTACGTAGGATGGTGCCTCCCAGGGTCATCAAGCACAGGCAGCATCTCCTCAGGGACGGGCTGTCCCGCATCCCCAGCCCTTCACCCTGTGGCTGTGGGTGCAGAGAGCAGCAGGAAAGCCAGCTTTGCCCTGAGACCATGTGGGAAGAGGATTTACTGTCTGAGCTTGGAAACCCACCTGTATCCTGACCTAAGGCATTTCTTAGGCATGGCATATACAGTTTGACAGACAGCCTTGACCTCTGTGAGCCCAAGTAGCTCAACTCTGAAACATCTCCAGCAGGATCTTTTCTGCCTAGTCACATTTACAGTCTTCACTGTTCTCCTTTACGCTTCCCCCCCCCCCCCCAAGACAGAGACATCCTAACAGCACTCTTCTTTTAATTAAATTTTTGCCCCAGGCCAACAGCTAATTGATGGTTCTGAAACTTTTTTGTTCAACATACTTGGGATTCAATTAAAACCCAGTTCTCTTCTCCCCCTTCTGCCCTTATCTGCCAAGTACTGCATGACCTTTTGTTATTTCTTGAGAAGTAATTGGCAGATAAATCCCCCCAGCACCACAAGATCTCCAGCAAATGCACCAGAGCTTTAAACTCTGTAGATAAGGAATGAGTTCCTGCTGCTTCTCCTAGCATGTAGTCTGACATGTTAGGAGGATTTGAGAGAGTTTTAGGTGGAAGTGGAGGTGGAAGGTCAGCACCCAGCTTGTTAAGGAGATGCTAGTTGAGAGGACAGGCAGCTGCATGTTGTCAGGAAATAGACCATCAGCAGAAAGGAATTAAAACTTCCTCTGGATATTCAGGGTCTGAATAAGAAACCTTAATTCCTTATAAGAAATCAAAGAGCCCCCTTCAAACCTGAGCCTGGATTACCTTGTTCCCTGCAACACCCCAGCCTGCTCATAAGGTCTGAAGCTGTATTCTACCCTTGGCATTTATTTAGTCTCAACAGCATGATTGTAGGCTGCAAGTTTCTAAGTATGCCACCAACCAGAGAATCTATTACAGCTAAATAATTTGCCACATTGAAGATGCTTGTCAATTTGATCTAACCAGTAAGCTTCTTAATTAAACCCTTCCAGTGCTTGTTGACCTGGTAAAATGCCACCTGCTTTCTTTGACTGCACAGCAGACAAGTCCCCTGACAGGAGAGGGGGGATCTGGCACTGCCACAGAGCCCCAGGGAGGGGGCTGAATTTGTGAGCACTGCTGAGAGGTGGATGGAGGAGGCAGAGACTTGGGGAAGGACAGGTGGGAGAGGGGTGAGTGAGGTTTATGGGCTGCGAGACCTATTGGCTGAAGTATACAGCATTCATCAGAGACTTCCAGTGTAGGACCTCCAGCATGTTTACCTGAATCTGGCTGGTCTCAATGCAGTATTGGTGATAGAGGCCACGGAGTAATCACCTCTATGGAGCACATGGATGGATCTTCAGCAATGGCTATTTACTCCTGTAAAACACAGAACTTTAAATAACTTACCAAAATCATCAGTTTATGCTCCGGTCAGGTTGTCTTTGTATCTTGTCTCTGGTTTTGGGTGGTGGAAAAAGTGCTTTCAGAGGAGGAATCAGGCACCCACACCCATGCCAGAGGCATGCTGATGGCTCTCTGGGAAAGCCGCTCCCCTGTGATCCTGGCCAGTACCCTGGAAACCAGCCTGCCCCAGGGCCACATCGATAGTAACCTACAAAACACCTGCAGTTCCCTAAAAAAGGGAGGGAAAGACCACAAGGGCACCCAGCACCTGCCAGCAGACCGAGTAGGTTATTAGAGCTTGGTTTTTGCTCTGCAGCACAATCCTGCAAAAAGCGTATTCTTAAAATTAAAATAGTAATACCTTTAAATTAGTAATACTCAGGTCACTGAAGAGGATGCTGAGCAACTGCTTAGATTTTTCAGAGCCACAAGAGAGAGTGGACCACCCATTAAGGAATGAGTTAGATACAGCCTCTTTTCAATCTGCTCTGGCCCCTGGCTGCTTCTTTGAACTAATTAGTTCAGGCAGGCCCCAATTAAGGAGCTGCTAATAAAGCCTATGGAATAGTCCTACTGCAATATTAATGTAATCACTGAACAGTTATTTGTTTATTTTGCAATCCATGTTTCCCAAGGCCCCCGGAGGGCTCTTTGGCTAGTGCTGCCCCTGGGACCTGCTTCCTATCCTTGCTTCCTCGCAGGTTGCTCCTCAGCTCTCTTCAAACCAAGGCATCTCTTTTGGGGAGCACGCTGTGATACACAGCAGACCAAAGCTTGCCAGTTCCACAGAAGCGACTCTAATTTACTAAAATACCCTCAGTTTAGCAGTTAACCATTCTGCCCATTTTTTGCCCTGCTAGGGTTTAAATGCAGACCCTGATGGGAGGGCATTGCTGGCATCGCCTGTGCCCCAAATCAGAGGCACTTTCCCAGCTATCACCTGAGGAAGGGAACATCGCTACAATGCCACAGGTCCCCTGTGCCATGGGTGATGGGCAGAAGTATTAAGGACAATCCGTGTTTTATAATTGCTGAATTTTCTGTAATAACCACCTCGTGAATTTTGCTCCCAGTGTGCTGTTTCTATAGAGACAGGGAATGCTGCGAGGGCACTGGTGGCTGCTTGCTGCTCTTCCAAAAGGGAATGCCTGAAGCCAGGAGCAGGGGAGCCATTGAAAGCTTTCCCCTCTCAAGGAGAAGGTCCGGGGGTGGTCTCGGTCCTAATATGATTTTTGAGATGGTCAGCAAGGGCCTGTTGTTGTCCTGTGCTGGCTGATCCTGTCTGTCCTTGTGGTACAGAGTTGCGGCTGGGTTAAACTGTGACAGGGAGGCTGCTCATAAGGGAATAAAATAAAAGCAACTTTGTCCAACCATGCAGTGACAGCATTTCTGGCAGAAGAGGAAGGAGCAGTGGCCACCGTGGAGCCCCTTGCTGTCAGCCCAGAGCTGAGGATGGTGTGCCCTTGGCTCGGCTAGGCGGGAGGGTAAAGCCACCACTTTCAGAGCCGGGGCTGGTGGCTAAGCTGTGGCCAAGCACGGGAAAATGTTCCACTGGAGTTGCTAACAGTGGCTATTCCCTGATATATTAATGCTCCTGAGGCCTCGCTTTGGCTTCCTCCAGGAAGGGTCCCAGAGCAAAGGTGGTGGTGTGGAGCCAGCCCCATTCCTGGCTCCTGGGCCAGAAAGGAGCACATTAACTGCTCTGCACTTCCCAGCACCTACTCGCTGCTGGGGCCACCTTCGCCCCAGCTCCGGCCCTTCTTCTTGCATGAAGGTGAAGGCCAAGAGAGGGAGTTGCTCCTACCAGCCTTGATGCCCTGCAAGGACGGTGGAGGGCAGCATGGCAGTCCCTGGGATGCCTGGGCAGGTCACTCTCAAAGGACACCAGGGCTCACATTGCACCTTCCCTCCCACTGGTGGAGGCTAAGGCTGCTAGCAGCCCTGTGGTCACAGGATCAGGCCAGTGCCTTTATCCCGCTTCTCACATATCAGACACCTCCCTGCTGTGCCCGGGGACGCTTGGCTGGGAATAGTGTGGGGGGACATTACCCCTGAAACGAGCAGCTCCCAAGGCAGAGACCCAGCACTGGTCCCCTGACCCTGGGGAAGGGACAGGCTTTTTGTTTTACCTCTAGTAATATTTTTGAAGCCTTACGTCATTGCTTTAGCAGCGGATCCACCTCCTTCCCTGCTGCCTCTGGCACACATGGGCCAAAGATCTGCTCCATTCATCAGACTAAGATTTATGAGGTGCAAAGGGCTCTGGTTACCCTGCTGCCCCCAGCCTCCTCCTAGAGACTGGATGAATGAGATGCTACTGGTTCTTCCCATACCTGAAGCAAAACAAGCCCAGAGGAGAGTAAAGCCATCATTTCACCAAACTCAGCTCCTGAAGCCTATTCCAGAACATGAAATCTTCCACCATAAGACTTCTTGTGTTCCACAGAAGCCAGGGGAGCCCCTGCTGCCTGCGGAGGCTGAGCCTGCATCCCACCAGCCCCTCTGCACAGCCTGGCTTTGCTCATGTGAGACACTCCAGAAATAGAAAAGAGATTGAAGGTCTCAGCTACTCCAGATTCCTTGGGCCTCCAGGCCCCGCTGCCCCTGGCTGGCACTGGGTTCTGCTCTCCCATCCTCCCCCATAAATCACTCTTCCCTGGCAGCCATTTCCCTGTCCCTCATGCCTGGCTTTCCTCTCACTTTGGCCGTTTCAAGAGGCTGAGTGAGACAATGGCCACGGGTGGAGGAGAATCACTCCTCTCCCAACCCAGGAGGACCGCGGCACTGGAGGAGCAGGCAGCAACACACAGCTTGGAAGAAACTTGGCAGCAGCCCTGAGGTCAGGAGGCAGCAAAAGGACCTGTCAGTGGCTGTCTGCATCACCCGGGCAGGCTTCAGGCCAGCAAGCTACCTCTCCTCCTGGCCCCGTGTAACCTCTGGCAAAGGCAGAGCACAATGGTAGCACACAGAGCTTGCTCAGAGAGCTGGAGGTGTCCTCAAACATCTAGCATCAAACTTTAAAGAAGCAGTAAATGAAAACAATTCTCTTTGCAAAGAAGCCCTCTATCAACAAAACCACAGATTTTAAAACAGATATTAGGGAAAAACTAAAAACCATTCAGATGCCACCATGCAAATTCTGCACCACATGTTGATGAGCTCTCCTGCAAGACTGGAATGAGTGGGTCAACCAAGAAAGAAACCCAGAGGTTGCCCCACAAAGATCCACATGGATAGAGTGAGCAGATAACTGTTTATTATTGCACGTAATCCAGCAGAACAACTGACAGAAAACTCGGGACAGTAGTACACAGATCGTAGTAAACAGCTTGCAAAATCTGTGATGAAGGTATTTTTGTGTAAAGAGTGAAATGTATCTGCATCTTTGTAAGACCTGAAAAGTATAACACAATATCCTAGTCAGTTTTGAAAGCATGCAGTTTGAGGTAAATCTGTTACTTTGCATCTAAGAAAACGAAATCCCTAAGGGGCTATATATGTATGTATATATATCCATATCTCAGCACAATATGGATATATTTATACGTCACATAAAAGCAAATCTACCTACTTTTCTCAGAAGGTTACTAGGAGGAAAGCACATTACTGAGTGCACATCACATGCATAAAAAATTTGGGCGGGGGGGGATTACCTTAGCACTGTTGAAAAAAGATCAATTTTTGTGCTTAGTGATAAATAAAAGCCCCTCAGGTCTCTCAACGGAAATTGTCTTGGTGGTTAATAAAAGCAGTTGGCATATTGAAACTGCAGAGCTGGCAAGTGAATGCCAGCAAATGGAGATAAAACGTCAAAGGCAGCAGAGCCTAGGGTTTGCAATACATTTATACTTAAGAAAAGAAAAAAAGAAAGAAGCAAATTGCTACTAAACTATGCTCTGTGGAAGTGTAGATGATGCTGCACAGCTTTCTCAGGACTGGTACAGCCACATGGCTTTTAGGAAGGGATCACATTCACTTCTCCCACAGTTAACACCACATATTTGCTACTGTGGCAACGTACCTGAGCTGAATAAGGTTAAAAAATAAACTTGGTTCACAAAGAAAAGTACTGAATTATTCTCACTCTCTCATGCCATAATTAGAGCAGATAAATTAGGCAGGTTTTGCCCTGTGTCTCCAGTCAGTGTAAACTCCTGCCTGTCTGCCACCTCATCTCCGAAATCCTTTCCAATTGACCTTTGGAGCAGACTGGGCATCTGTTTTTTAACTTAACCATCATTTTCCCATTCTTTCCAGTCCCTCAGATTTTTCCACCCAGTCCTGTGCTGTGGGACTTCAGAATACACAGAGGTGCAACACCAACTATAAATAATGTTTCTGATTATCTTAAAAAGGGATAGAAAATACATATTGCTCTTAAAAGAAGGGAGAAACATGTCCAAGCACTCAGCCTCACACTAAACTGTAACTTCACCTGTGCCGACTTTCTAAGCTCACACTGTAGAGGATCAGAGCAGAGCACGGTGGAAACATCTCCTTCCAAAGGTCTCTCTCTGTTGCAGCTTTGGGAATATTCAGTGCAAACTGCCCAAGTGTCTAAGCCTCGCACAAAAGAACAACAGCTAAAATTGCCCCTCCGTACTCTGCCACCACTGGAAGTCTGGCCGCTGCGTATTTTTGAGCCCAACACCCAAATTCACTGGAGTCACTCAGGTCTCTGCACCTTTGTCCTTTCAGGAATAATGTAACCTCTCCCACGACAGCCACCCTGCATCCTCTGGCTGGAAAGTCTGTTCACTCTGTAGAAATGAAAGAGCACAGGAGCCCCCCTGCAGCCCAGCGCACAAAGGGGAGGAACCTGCGGGTGTATGGAGGTATTTTTCAGTAGGTACCTCCTTTTCATTGTAACTCGCACCATTTGCATAGAAAAAGGGGTAAAAGGACAAATTCAGCACATCTATTTCCTTTCCTGTTACAGCAGGAAGTCACCCGCTGCAAGGCACTTCTGTGTGGAGCATTGCTGGTGGCAGGAGAGCACTCAGATGGCGCCTGGTCCCAAAATGGGCACCATCTCCACCCACAGCACCCCCTACATGCATGAACAGCCCCAGATCAGCCAGTTCCCTCACACCCCACCCTGCGGCCCCCCTCCGTGGCGCGTTGGCAGGACTCTGGTTACACTTCAACAAGCCCAATTTCAACTTGCTCCCCCTCTCAGTCCTCCATACACGGAAAACGACTCCAGATGACGGGGAAAGAAAAGACTTTTTGTTTGTGCCTTTGGACGACTTCTGAGCATGGAGGGCGATGTTGTCCACCCCCAGCTGTGGCGCGGCTCTCATGAGTCATTTTGGTTGCAGCATATTGCTTCATCTCTGCGCCATGGATCTCTGACACTGAGTCAACCAAGGGAGTTACAAAACACATCAGTGTGCATGGATGAGACCTTCTCACTTGTTTTCCTACAGCTACAGATAAATCCCACATCCCTGGCATGACAGGACAGTTGATGGCTTTGGTGAGAACAATTTAAGGCAATTGTTATTTTATACAAAGAGAAGGAGGCTGAATTGCAGAAACCCTGGCTTTTCCTTGGTAGATTGCAGAGGCCAGCCACAGCCTGGGAGCAGGGAGACTGAACTGATCTTCAGGCGCTTTTGTTTAAGGTTCATGTTTGCAGTGCAACCTTGGGATCTCAAGTCCTCCTCTTAGGTGTTTCCAGGTGGCTGAGATTTAATCCCCACCAAGGTCTGTAGTCTCCATCAGCAGCAATATCTGTCCCAGACAGAGATAAACAGGAGAGTCAAGGTGGAGCAAAACACATGACCAACACATAATTGTGGCTGTCTCAAAGCTTTCACCTATGCAGGCTAAGCAGGGACTAATAACACGACAGAAAGCAGTGCCCAACAGAGCAGTTTTATCCCCCAGGAGGCCCCGGGAAGGCAGCCCGACATGCTCACAGGGGCTTGGGAGGAGCCTCTCACATTATGTTCATGTGAGGCCCAAGGGTCAGGTTCAGCCTTGATTTTTTTTTTTCAATATTTCAGCCCAAGGTGACAGAAATCTTGTGCAAACCCATGACATGTTCCTGTGTGCAGAAACCCTACAGGCACAAGAAACCTCACACGATTTTATTGCCTCCAAATCCAAATGCAAGCCTTTGTCCCAACTGAGGGGGAAGGTCTGAGTGAGCTCCAGTTTAATCTTAGTCAGGTATACATCTCAGCTTGTATTTACCTTTAGTAACATAGCTATGTAACAACAGCAGCAGAACTAGCACTGGTGAAATTAGACCTGGAAATTTCAGTTTCACATTCTTTTTGTGTTCCTGCCCCTTGCTGGGCCGAGTGCCAAGAAATATTGCAACTCATGGGTTACCTGGCAGCAGCGGCCACAGAACAGCAAATTTGAAGTGTTTCTTGCAGAAAAGAGATTTCAAATTTAACATCACACATTCTTGCACTGGAAGTCTCCAAGAATCATGTCCATCCAACTGAGAAAGCAAAACTATACTGTGGGATTGTATCCAATCAACACAGTTCAGTTTTTTAACTTTGAGGAAATAATTTTACAAAAAGACTCAAGAACTATCCACTGAAATACTCCACAAATACTCTTGGAACAAAGGTAACTGAGAATCTCAACGCTCAATGCAAGGCAATTGCATCTATTGAATAAACACGCATGCATTTTCATCACCAGGGCGTCCATCAGTGAATGATTCGTGTTGGCAATAAAGCCAGTCAATCCTAAACCGTCCACAGTGAGCCTACAAACTGAGGAAAAAATCTCATTGCTTGTCTTACCTTGTCTGAGGGGCACATCATGTCAAAAAATGTACAAATAGGATGGCCAGACCAATGTTCAATAAGATGACCATGCAGATCACAATTGTGTTAGGTCCCTGAAGGAAAAAACCCAAAACAGAGTATTATACACTGCAATTCCAGGACACAGCTACAGCTTGATTCTGGTGCTCAAAACCACCATAATTATCCCCTCCCAATGCACATAAATCTGGCATTTAACAACCAGCCTGAATTTCAAACTGATTGAGTATCTATCGATCAACCTATTCCTATTTCTCCCCTGCAAACTCCTGCTAAGGAGGCTAAATCACCCTGCTTCTGAGGCTAAAGCAGATTAAAGGAGATCCTGACCACAGGCACACATACTGTCAAGCCCATGTGAAGCTGCGCTTACCCAACTCCTTTCTCCACCCACAGCACCCATGTTTGTAGAGTTGCCATTTTTAGGATGAACAAACACATCTGTATGAGATTGCTCTAATTTTAGACCAAAATATTTCCAAGCTGTGCTTTTCTAAAGTTGTGTCGGAACCATTCACGTCCAAAGGGCTGCAAGATGAGAATCAGTGGGCTAATAAAATGTCTAAGTTTACAGCTGTATTTGCTAACAGCAAAATTGAATGTCTACATTTTAACCTGGGAAATTGTCTGGTGATTCAATACCATGGTTCAGCTCATGAGATGCCCCTACTGTAAAAGTAACAGGTAAAAAAGAAACCCCACTCAGCTTTTTCTTCCGTATTCTACATATTTCCCCCACTTTCCAGATCCATTTTGGCTGGTAAAAGAGTGAGAAAAGGAGAGAAAAGTATAAAAAATTAATTGGAAAATGCCTGTTTTTCTCAGATTTTGAAATGGGGGTGTGTCTGAAGACATATCTACCATGGCGCAGAGGGGAAGTTAAAATAACAGGGTTATGAATGCCAGCCCCAGCAAGCAGGGCAGGGCAGGGTAGGCTGGGAAGGTGCTGGGAGAGGGGAAAGCAAGACCCTTCTCCAGCAGGCTTTGGGATCCCGAAAAGAGCCTCTGGGTGCTGCTTGGGGACTGCTGCAGCCCCGAGACCATTGGCTTTGCATCCCTCTGGTTCCCTTCTGACCTCCTGGGGAAAAATACACCAAAAAAACCCACAAAAAAGCAAAGATGGCGCCCAGGGATACCTCCCGGCTGCCCCCACATCACCTCTTCGCACTCCTCCACCTCCTGCGCTGCCGCCGCCACTGCCGCCAGGGCTGGGCCTCGCTTGGCCCCCGCCTTGGGCTCCATCCGCCCCGGCGGCCTGGCTTCAGTCTTCCTGTCTGCGGTGGGCTCGGCCCGGCCCGCGGCCCTGCGCTCGGGGCTGGGGCGCTGCTTCGGCTCCTTGGGCTGCGGCGGCTCTGGCTTGGCCTCCACCTTGGCCGCCGGCTTCTCCTCCCGCTCCGGCGGCGGGGCAGGGGTGCCCCCCTGGTGCTGGGGTCCCCCCCGGGGCTCAGGAGAGGGCAGCTCGGGCTCGGTGAGCGGCTCCTCCTCATAGTCCGCAGCTGGGGAGACCGGGGAGGTCCGGACGGCGTAGCTGTGGTAGCCCTTGAAGAGCTCAACATCGGGCTCATGTGCCATCCTCTGCAGTGGCCCGATCTCCATCTGCTCGGTGGGACGCCCCCAGCCCCGTGAGGCTGGCCGGCCCTCACCCTCGGGGGGCACGGGGCTCCCGCCGCCCGCCTGGCCGCCCGCCTCGGCCCAGCTGCCTGGATGGAGGGTGCCATCCTGGCGAGGGGCCGCTTTGGCCCGCTTAGCCTCGGGAGGGGTGGCAGCAGGGCTGGGGGACGGGCTGGCACGGCGGTGGGCCTCGTCCTGCTCGTGGAGCTGGGGGCTCTCAGGGGGCGTGGGGGGCGGTGGGGCACCCTCCGGCCGCGGCGCCTCCTCCTCCATGTTGACGGCGTGCTCTGCGTTCTCCATGATCTCCTGAAGCAGCTTCCGCTTCTGGTACTCGGGGCCTGCGGAGAGAGGGGTTGGTGTGAGGAGCTGCCCCAGGGACCAGAGGGACAGCAGGCTGACCCACACCACCATCTAACCTTTGGCAGCCACATCCCCAGCCTCAGCGGGCTTGGGGACAACTGCAAGAGGCTCCAGGCTGGGAGACAAGGTGTTTCTGAACCAGAGCCTGCTTCCAGGAGGGATTTCCACCAGGAGCAGCTGGAGGCTTTGAGCCCCACTGTGTGCTGTCCAGCCGGGAAGAGCCAAAGGAGTAGGCAGGGACCTCCAGATGAGGGTAAAGAAACAGTGAAAATCTGCAGCCCAGCTTTTTGCAGTCACACAGATGGGTTATCCTGGGGCTAAAGAGGATCCATCTCCCACCCAAGTTTTTTTTTGTTTGTTTTTAAGGACTGGGAAACTCTCCCATGTGGCTTCTTTGGTGTCTAATAGTGTGGCAACTTCACAAGTGATACAGGAGATGCCCAGTCTCCTCAGGAAAGGCAGGTATCTCCAGATGATATACCTGTCATCCCTAATAATGGGAAAAACATGTTTCTAATGCATGGAGAAAGGCTAGCAGTTTCTCAGCCCCCCCTCTGCACTGAGCCCTGCAACAGCAGCAAAATTACCCGGCACCATCACACAAAGTGACTCAGGGCTTCAGCTTTCATTCTGGCCTCATCTCCCATGCCTCCTTGTCACCTCTTAGCAACATTGCCCTCGCTTCAATTATTCACCTATCATTAAATCTTTACTTCTTGTTAACCCTAGGCTGTGTCTGCAAAGCAAACTGCAGTTGAGCTAGGGTCTGGGGAAGCCAGCCAGAGCCTGACACCGAAGATATCCATTGTGCTGGGTGGCTGGCTGAGCAAAATCCGCCGCTGAACAACTGGAAATATCTTTTGGAATAGCAACCGCGCCCAATGTTCCGCATGCAGGGACCCCTGCTGGGACGGGGTCACCGCAATGCTCATAGCAAGTGAGAACAAGAAGAGCATGCTCCTTATGGGCAGCGCGAGGTCACAAAGCAGCCTGTCTGAAGGCAAAGCACCTGCTTTTGAAAGTGTCTCTGGCCTCATTCTGCTGAATCCAAGTGATGCTGAGGGGTGCAGATGTATAGGGCTTGCTCAGTGCTCCTGAGTGGCGCAGACCTTGGAGCCGCGCCGTCCCTTGCTGTCTGGCAGTTCCTCCCCTCGTCTCCTCTACCCCAAGGACTGATATAGACTTGAGCATGGTTGGGAAATTGGGACTGGGTGTCCTTTCCCTCTAATAAATAAGTGGTGTGATTTGCATACTGCTACCTCCTGCCCACGCAGGCAATGCCTCTGCTCGGAGGGGGTGGTGGGGAGAAAGAGGGTACTGATTTTAGCTGCTCTGCCCTGCCTGCACACTCCTGTCAGTCAGCAGGTGATCCATTCAGGGCCATTTATTTCTGGCTGCAAGTAGATTATTTGGAAGCCATTTCAACAGTTGTTCAGACTCCTCAAAATAGGCTGCCTGCAGCTCCAGGCTCCTTGCTCTCTCCTGCTGCTTTCTTCTCCTCCTGAATAATTCACACCTAAAAATCCCAACTGCCTGGAGGGCACCGCACAGCTCCCATCCTCCTCACCTCCCCATCCTCACCTCCCAGCACAACATTTCAGCAATGGCTCTGGTTTACGTTTCTCTTCTAAGCTATTAGGGTTGATAACCTAAATGAAACCCAGGGCTCAATACTTACTAGAGGTATGAGGCTTGCTGAGCAGGATTGCCCCGTGCCAGACATAGCAGGGTCTATCTACCAGGATAGCAGGGGGAAATGCAGCTGCCAAACACTGCCAGGCTCTCCTGGCTGTGTGATCAGCAGCTCCCAGTCCTAGCAAAATCCAAGAGTTGACTTTTGTCTGTTCCTGGATGGTGCAGCCATGCAAGAAGAGATATTTCCCCTTGTTGTGCACTTAGTGAATTTAAAGGTTTAAAAGAATCACAGAAGAAAAACATGCATGAGCAGCTTACAAGGCCACTGAAAGAAGCCAGGACCCCAGTGAAGCCCTGCGTAAAAGCAGCAAGAGGATTCAGCACCCGAGGAGCCAGGAGCAGAGACCATTTCAATTGTCTCATTCAATTGCCATGGGTGGAAAAAATAATCTAGCTAGATGTCAAAAACCTCCCCTCAGGAATTCCAGTTTCCTTTGCCTCTGTGCTATAAATACCTCTGTGTGCAAAGAGTGAATGTGGAGCTCTGAGTGGCAGCTGGGGGGCTTATGTCAGGATCAAGCGATGTTTAGCTATTGTTAAATGAAGTGCCACACACTGGCTCACGCCCATGCCTGGGTGCCATGGTGTTTCCCCACTCAAAGCCAGCTCCAACAGGCCTCGCTGGGCGGTGGGGAGGAATGGGCAGCCCTCCAGCATGGCGTCTCCCCTGCCAGTAGGTGCAGGGCAAGGTGGGAGTACAGGGAATTTAGGCAAATCTGTCATCATGACTCTCCCCAGCCAAGCGCTGGGTGTGAGCCATTCCCCTTTCCTACTGCATGCCCTATGCCAGGGTGTAGTACTGGTGACCTGGAGGCACTGAAATCAGAGCAGAAGCAGGTGGCAGGTTTTGCTGAGCAGGAGTGAAACTTCGGCTTCTACCCCCAGTTTTGCCACTGTGATGGTCCCTTGTGATCCTGCATCAGCAGCCACGGGGCACTTGTTCCAGGTAACAAAGCCAGGTAATAAGAAAGACAAGATGAAAATGTAGGTACTTGGATCCTTGTTTTCTGCTCTGTTATCACCTTCCCTCTCTGGGAAGAAAAGCTTTCCAGGAAGAACATATCTCTAGCTAACTCAGTGTAGGGAAAGGTAATGGCATTCACAACACTGCTTCTAATATTACATTCCCTATCTACTAACCCTCAGTGCTTGGTCTCACAGAAGGAACCTCCCAAGTGTTTTCCCAGCCAAATAATCAGCAGTGATGCTAACAAATAAATAGGGAATCAGGGAAGTAGTATTTTGCATTAGCAACTTTCTTATAGGATACTATATTAGCCAAGTCTGATTGTACCCTGGTGCGATATGGGGGTCCACAGGATATGGGCTTGTGAGTCAATGTGCAAAGCTGTTCCAAGAAAAAGCCATGAGGGATATATCTACAGGAATGCTGCAAATAGACCCGAGCTCGCTTCCTGCCCTGCCTGGTACTGGGAGGGCTTCAGCATGTGGAGAAACACGAAGGGAAGTTGAGGGACTGTGTGTTTTTCCTCCAGGCTATGGTAACATATTCCACCAGGTAAAACAGGGGTGTAAGGAGGACAGCAAATCATCCAGGGCAGGAGGCTGGCCAAACTTGTGGGCAAGAGGATTTAGGATAGACAGGAGGGCAACTTGTAGAGTTATAAAGTGGGTGAAGCATTTGAACAGATTTCCCAAGGAAATTTCAAAATCTCTCTTAGAAGATGCCTCTGGTCCTACCTGGCTGGTAGAAGTCCGGCGAGAGCTCCCTGGCCATCATTCTGGCTATGCCCGATTCGTTGTTAGCTGCCTGAGCTGCCTGCTCGGACACTTCAGCCTTGGCTTTGGCATGAGCTGTCCTGTGGAGGGAAGAGGGGACAACAGTGAGCACCGTCTCAGCCAAGATTGTCCCAGCTCGGAGCAGCTGTTCGAGCAGCGGACCCTGTCCAGCAACAAAACCAAATCAGCCCGTCTGGCATAACAGCACTCAGCACTTGCGCATTTGACCCAAACCCCCCACAGCTGAGGAGAAACGACCAGATTTTCAACAACTAAGGGGCACAGATGCTTAAGGCTAAGGTGTGAAAGTTGCACGTGGCCACACAAGGGAACAGGGCAGGTGTATTTGCAAACATGAGCATGTTCATGCGTTGCAGCGAGGCAGCAGGTGCTGCAAAATGGTCTTGCCGCCGTTCTGCGAAGCACTGAAAACCTAGCTCACAGGAATGCCTAAAGCATCACCGCAGGCATCTTTGGAGCATAAAGGGACAACAACGTGATGGCTGAACACCGCTGTGCTGTCACCAGCCCTGAGTTGCTGCACCTTGCCAGAGGCAGTGTGCTGCTGCCCAGCACACCAGACTTGTTTTACCCCAAATGTCTCTCCCCCAGCTCTCCAGCAAAAAACACACATGGTCCAAGGGGCTCCTTTACTCACCGCAGCCCAGGGAGCTGCTCTCACCAGTGCTAGGAAAGGCAGAGAGCTCTTGCCTCCCTCTCAGCTTGGCTCCCTGAGTCCTCTCCACTCCTTCCCAGGACATCTTCTTGTTCTGTAGGGCTATAGGGCTATCAAAGTTATTTCGCTAGCCGGCTGTCATATTCCTCGCATGCCTTGCACTCAGGGCCCTGTGATCGTTACGCTAAAAGCAGGGCTGGCTTTACAGCCCAGCTGCTTGAAGTCTGGGAAGAAGCTGGCTTCAAACAGCAAAACTGCATCTTAAAAATATGGGAGGGTGAAGCACCATATATTCAGCTGCTTGTTGCACCCGGGGCTTACGGAGAGCTGTTTTCCCCATGCTCTCACTATCATGTTTGCCAAGGCTCCTCAGATCTCCCTTGCTGCACATAGTGGAACATACACTGGCTGCACATGCAAACCCACATGTTTCTGTGTGGACAGTTAGATAAGCAGTTAGCAGCCCTCAGACACCAATTCACTACAAATTACAACCTTTAATGCGGTCTTAGGGTGTCTGATGAGCGCTTTGCAGACTCAGGTTGGTATCTGGTCATGTTTTAGGACAAAAAATGAGGAAAGATGCAGTTATCCCTGCAGTGAAAATGCTCCAGAGGAATTTTTAGACTCTCAGTCAGGATTAATTCTTTCCCATTAAACTGAGATGCAGTATGCAAACAAGACTAGCTTTAATCTGAATACTTGACAGATGCAATGAAAGGTGATAATAATGCAGTTCTGAGACCCTTAGAAGGTAGAAGACATATATACACACACATACATACACACACCCCCACACTCATTTTGAGCAGCAGTGGGGAAAGAACTAAATGTAGGGCATTAATCCCAACTGATACAGGCAACAGTGTGACTTGACGGGGAGCCGAAAATGCTGTTCAGGGCCCTGTGATAGAGAAGAGGGTGCGGAGCTGCTGTGGCTCAGCCTGTCTCTCCCTGGGATGAATCCCACTCCGCTGGAGCCATGCTTCACCTCCCCGCCCACACTCACATGTTATCTCCCCACTTTCTCTGCAGGCTGAGCTGCCTGGGATTGCTGTCATTCTTTGTCTTTTTATCCAAAATTATTACAGCTCCTGAAAAACCCGGAGACAAGACATGATGAGGCAGAAAACAGCAATTTTAAGCTGCTGCTAGCAAGCAGGAGGTCTGAAGCAGCTCTGAACAGAGAAAGCACCTCCTTTTTTGGTAACATATAATCAGTGTGATTAATTCCACTATAATCTGTCAGGGGCCAAGGGGGATGTTTCTGCGCTCTCCATGCCTGGGGGATCAGGGCAGGCTGGGCGCCCTGCGCGTGGGGCACACAGCCTGCCCGGCGCCGGCCCTGGGATGACGCTTGCAAAATGAGGATCCAGCTCTTCACCCCAGCAGGATGTGCTCTGACTCCTAGCTTTGTCCTGCTGCTCTTGGAGGATGGGCTTCACCATACAAGATAAAATCCTCCCTTTCAGTTGCTTACTGAGCCAGGCAGAGGCTATCCCGGCCACTTCCCAGCCAGATAATCAGCCAGCTGGCCCCAGCTGGGGGAGCAGCAGGCAGCGCCTGGCAAGCGGGTGGATGCTTTCCTAAAGGTGACTTCCAAAAAAGTAGTCTGGAAGTGGACTGGATGCAGGGTCTGCTCCCTCCACTAGGAAGGACAGAGCTGGACTCATGCCAAGGTGTTACCAAACGGGTGCAGATGGCACCCACATGCTCAGCTCTTCCCCAGTGTCTGAGGCCAAAGCAAGGGAACAGCCTGGGGGTGTTGGAGGTGACAAGGCAGCTCCCAGTTATGCTCTTCTCCTCCTGGAGAAGCTGCTGGATGCTATCTGGCTGCTGCATGGGCCTTGAGTGCTGCAATTCTTGTGGGTAAAGAGATGGCGAGGCCCGGAAGAACCCCAGCCTAGGTTGCAGAGGCTGTGGTGAGGATGCTGCAGGAGCTGAGGAGCTGAGCTGGCTGGCCTGAGCCACTGCTGTGAGTCACTGAAGCCCCAAGGCTAGCAGGGCTCTACAAAAGAGCCCTCCTGGGCACAGAGGGGCATGAGGCCAGTAAGGCCGTGTGGCAGCTCCTGAGCTCCATGCTTAGAGCTGTGACAGCAAGCTGAGCAGCATGACTTTGGGGTTCCCGCTGTGCTGGGGTTCTGAGCTTTGCCCAGCTCCCTCACACTGCAGGACACTCCCGACCTCTGCTCCTGGCTGCCTGCTTGCAAAGTCATCCAGAAGTGTTTGATTTGGGGGGACTAAGATCAACACAGCTGCAGCTTCAAATCTGGCATCTCCAGCACACCATGTGTTGGCGCTGCCAGCATCCCAGAGGCTGTGGTGCAAGGCAGAGCGCTGCTCTCCCCCAGCCAGCAGCCTGGCTCCAGCAGGGATGCTGATGCCCTGTGCTGGGTCCCTCCATCGCTGCGATCATTTATTACAGCAGCATCCAGGTGAAGAACACCTGGCTTATGGACACATGGCGTGGTGTTTTAAGTACTTCTCCCCAGGCTGTGCTGCAGATCCCCAGGGCATGAAGGGAAGGCACTGCTCCTCGCAGCCCTCCAAAAAGCCACGCTGGGGGTTTATTAACACTGTGAAAAAGCACAGCCTGGAGGAAAGGGCCTAGCCATAACAATAACATCTAACTTGCCTAGAGTATTTCTGAATTTATTATTTATCCACATGGCTGGCAGTGCCTGGGAGCTCAATGCAGAGAAAAACATGGCCCTGGCTGCAAAGCAGGAGACAAATACCAGCTGCCCTGGGAGGGCCCAGTGCATACAACCTGCAGCACAAGAGCCTCTCCCAGCCCTGGGTCTGCTGGGCTCAGTAGTTAAAAAACCAAAACACTCAGGCAGGTTTGAGGGAGGCAGGGAAGGTGATCTTCAAACCTTAGACATAAAACATCTAAGAGGAAAAACTTCTTCCAAGGTTAAGATCTGCTTAAAAAAATAGAATCAGCTTTTGCAAAAAGGAAAATGCCATCCTTTTATCATACACATATAAATTTGATACTTATCAGGCAGCACTTGAATCAGGGCCACAGAATTTTATTTGCTGCTGGTTGTGCTGTCAGCTCCCAGCACCTCTGCAGAAAGCAGCCCACCCAAAAACGAGCGGAGGAGAAAGTCTGGAGATGGAGGAGGTCAGGGTGAAACTGAAACAGAGGCCCACAGATTTTATAGCACCTGGCAGCAGAATTCAAAAGCCCCTTTTCAAGGCCACGCTGGAAAAAGAGCCACGAATGTTAAACACGGCCAACCAGGGGCAATTAACACAAAAAGGGGCCTTTACAAACCAGTGCCGGCGCTCCCCATCCCAGACGAAGCAGTACCACCCGGGATGAGCGCTTCCCAGTTTCACCCTGAGCCATCTCCCCAGGCAGTGCCGTTAAAAATAGCTCCAGTGAATTCTTTGCAAGGAGGAGCAGCAGCCCTGCACCAAGCCAAGGGGAGGTATGTGGGCAATGCCAGGAGACCCCATCCCAGCCCTGCTGCTGCTGCCTCCCAGCAGCACTAGCTGGGTTGTGGTGGCTGCTCTGGGGCTGCCCTGGGCAGAGAGGCTTCATACCCTGGCTGGATGGGTGGGAGAGGGAGGGTTAAATGCATCCACTGTTTTATTTGCTCCTCTGGCACAGCTGTAGTGCTCTAATTGTTTTTATACTAGTGCAGGGCAGAGCACTACTCCTGTTCTTCCTGGCTGTCTCCCAGAAACACTGCCTGAATCATTCCAATGCTACTAAAATCCCCTGTGGATACATGAGCCGCAGCTGAGGACCGTGCTAACAGGTGAGACCCAGAGCCAAGCCAGCATGTCTGTCTCTTTGGACAGTTTATGCGGTTTTGCACATCCATATTGGATTAGACTGTAAATGAGATTGGAATTAGCAGAGAATACTGCAAATACCAGACAGGGCTGGGGCGCCTGCAGGTGTGGCGATGACCTTGTGGCTAGAAATAGAGGAAGAGCTCAGCTCTGTGCCCAAGCTATTACACATTTACTTATTAAGGGAAAGACAGACCAGGCCAGCACCATCTTTCCTTCTCCAGGGTATCCCTCATCCCATCGATTCAGCAAATCCCGAGGAAGAACCAACTGAACACCTTTCTTGCCATTCTCAATACAATAAGCTGTAAAATGTCATTAAGCAAATAAAATTCATCAGTCAGCTCTAGGAAGGACGACTTCTGCTAAACTCCCCTCTCCTGGTGTCCTGGTTTCAGCTGGGATAGAGTTAAATTTCTTTGTAGTAGCTAGCATGAGACAATGTTTTGGATTTTTGCTGGAAACAGCGGTGATAATGTGGAGATGTTTTAGTTGTTGCTAAGTAGCGCTTACACTGGTCAAGGACTGTTTCAGCTCCCCGTGCTCTGCTGGGGGCACAAGGAGCTGGGAGGGGGCACAGCCAGGACAGCTGACCCCAACTGACCAACCGGATATTCCATGCCGTATGGCGTCATGCTCAGTATATAAAGCTGGGGAAGAAGAAGGAAGGGGGGACGTTTGGAGTAATGGCATTTGTCTTCCCAAGTAACAGTTACACGTGATGGAGCCCTGCTTTCCTGGGGATGGCTGGGCACCTCCTGCCCGTGGGAAGTAGTGAATTAATTCCTTGTTTTGCTTTGCTTCCATGCGCAGCTTTTGCTTTACCTATTAAACTGTCTTTATCTCAAACCATGAGTTGCCTCACTTTTACTCTTCCGATTCTCTCCCCGTCCCACCAGGGGGGAGTGAGCGAGCGGCTGCGTCGTGCCTGGTTGCTGACTGGGGCTAAACCACGACACCTGGAAACTGGCTTTTCCACTCCCAGCCAAATTCCACCAACAGGAATCATTTTGTCCTTCTGAAGAAACTTAAGATAATGTTTTGTCTTGGCAGGAATGTTTGCAGCACTCAAAAGGGGTACAGGGAAAGCTGCAGAAGTGCTTTTACTGATGGCAGCATGGTCCCTTCTGTGTTCACATCAGGAAGGGCAAGGAACACCCAGACCTGACCAATCCAGACCTGTGCTGGCAGTTGGACTAGTTGACCTTTAAAAGTCCCTTCCAACCCAAACCATTCTATAATTCTATGACCTGACTTTCCGACTTCTCCATTTGCCACACTGTCTTTGGACTTGTGTCACCTCTATAGTTGGAGCATCCTCTTCTTCCTGCTCAGTCCCAATCAGTCTCCTTTGCGGCTCTCCCTCTACTTCCATGTGCATGCAGATACCAGCAAAGCTCTGTTACCCTCATTTGCCTGTAACCAGCCCATGGGACCAAACACCCCTTTTCAGTTCGTTGCTCATGCCACTTTCCCTGCCCACATTCAAACCCATCTCTGTCCCACCCCACAGGCATCCTGGCTGACAGCCTTCTGTGCCTTTTACCTTCCTTTTGCTCTTTTTGTTCCACCACTTGTGTGCACGAACCTACTCAATTTACATCCCTGGGGCATATGAGTCTGCCGGTTTATATTATGGACTCTGTACCTGCAAGGTGTGATCTAAATAGTGAATTAAGCACAAATCAACACAGACTGCCTCTAAAGGAAACATCTCCATACCACTGTAAAAGAAACCCAAAAGAGAAGCCATCCAGACCTCTCAGAGCAGCTCTGCCCTCCAGCTTCCCTTCCCTTGCAGTCAGCTGACAAGATGCCACAGGCTTTTCACTCCTGGTACCAACACTTACATAGAAGTTGTTGCACTCCCCCCATGCCCAGGCCACTTAGCTGCATAAATTGGATCTTTTCTCTTTCCTTCCACAGAAGGGCACAAACAGGCCATTCAGCCAGGAGAAAAGCATCCTTTTCTGTGCAGTGCTTCAGGAGCACAGGCCTGGCAGAGCTCCCTGCCACCTAATGAGCTCAGCAAGCATTAGTCTTTATGATTACTTGGTGAATTTTTAAAATACCGAAATGTTATCCTCAGCTCTAAATAGCGCAGAGCCACTTGCATCTTTCACCAAGGGATACTTCCACTCGGAACAGTTAAAGTGATATTAATCTTACAACAGGCAGATCTGCAGCTGTCTTCAATAAGACGACAACCTACGCACCTCGGCCCTGTGTACAGGAGATTTGCTCCATTAATCTCCACCGCCGTGTTTGCCCCATGAGCCAAGTGGTGGGCAGCTAGCCGGCAGGGCTTGCCGTGCCAGCCCACATGGGAGCCAGTGGGCTGGGACAAGCTGGTGGGGCCGGCACAGGCTGCAGCTGCTCTCTGTTTCCACTGCAGCCCTCGGATGCCAGCCGCCAGCTGCCCAGAGACAGCTCTAAATGAAGTGGTGCAAGCTGGGGCCTGCCGGCTCAAAGGACTACCGGCCACCAGTATGGCATCATGGCCCCGGGGCCACTGCATTGGCCCCAGACAGGCAGGACAGGCAGCTCCTCTCCCCACTGGAGCCTGTCCTGCCAGAACAGCCAGGCTGGGAATAGCTCATGAGAGCATCCACAGAGATATCTTTGGGGGAAAAAGGGAGGATTTGCAGCTGCCCACTGGACTCTCTCCCCCTCCCCCTGGTTTTCAGGTCCACTCTGCTCCAGGCTGCCCTGGGTGCAGATCAAGCAGAGCCTGGAGGGTCAAGTCTCCCAGAGCAGTACAGCCTTGGGACCATGCACAAACACCACTGATTCATTCCAGCTTCCACCACACCATTATCAAAGGGGCTCAGCTAATGCTCTGGGGAACCCTTATTTAATTAGCCACCACTGCAAGACCAAAGCAGCCAGGTCATCCCACTAAGTGCATCAAAACATCTTTACAGCACATATGCAATCAGGGTCTTCGAGCCTTTTGTGCCCTGTGTGCTCCTGCCTCACTGCCTACACCTGCACTGAGCGGGCAGGGGCCCTGCCCGGGGGAATGAAGTCCCACTTTCAAGAAAACACCAGGGATGCAGCAGTCATTTGTTTCAAGGGAGCCGAACCTGATCCAGGAGCTCCTACCCAGCCCCAAGCTCTGCCAGGCAGACAGCATCCACCAACCGAGTGCATTTTACCCAACTGCCAGCTCTGCCCGTGCTAAAATGGATCAGAAAGCGTGTGTTTTCTCCATAAGATTGTTGGGTTTTTTTCAATGAAAAGTTTTAGCAACTTCTAACTCAAGTATTTTTCAGATTTCAGCAATTCAAACCAGGAAAGTGAGGAACTGCAGTGTCTGTTTTGACATTTTTTTTCCCCCAGTCAAAAGCGAAAAGCAGGATGTTTTTTTTTTTTTAGGAAATAAAAGCAGACAGAATTCTTAAAATATTGCATTTGGTCAGAAGCCCAATTATTAATCAAAATTTAAGGCAGAAGCATTTTTCTCCCAGCCCTATAGGTCTCTTGTTTGACATTCACAGATTTGAAATCCAGGAGAAACAAGAGAAGGAGCAGGGAGCTGAGGGGGTTGCCAGCCCACCGCTGGGCTGCAGCACCCGCATCCCCCATGCACCCAAGGCTGCTGAGGGCACCTGGGCAGATGGGACGCCAGGTCCCTCCCGGTGCTTGCTGAAGGCTCATCAGGCCCTGCTTGAGCAAAACAACAAAAACTTGGACTCAGAAAACCAACAGGCTCTGGCTTGGCACCAGGATAAGCTGAAAAAAATGCACCATCTCCAGGAGGAGGGAGAGTTTCTGTATCTCAGGCTTTATATTTAAATTGGACATTTTACTTAAATATTTTTTACTTTTCCAGATAAGTCTATTTCACATTCCACTGAAATGACGATAACCTCAGAGCAAAGCCTAATTGAATCAGATGATTTTAAAGCCTAGCTCCCTGCCGGCTGATTTCGAGCATTTGGATGGGAGTCAAAGCCTTCCTGCTCTGTGCGGCAGCAGATCAATTGAACGAGAAGCTACCATTTTCCACAATCATCTTGCAGATTAAAGTCACACTTCATTTTTCCCTTTCTGTGTTTGTAAGCTGTTGAGATAAGGATTTCCCTCAAGGTCAGACTGAACAGCCCATTAATTCCACTTTCCCTGCCTGGCCAGCTATCTGATTCATACCCATCTCTGGGACTAAAGTCCTGCCATCCCAACTCTGCTCCTCTTGATGGGATCTCTGCAAGCCACAGCCCTGCTTGCTTCAAACCCAAAGACCCAGGAAGCCCTGGGGAAAGCAGCCTGCTGCCCAACAGATGCTTTCTCCTTGGAGCTACTGAAAGTGCATGCTCTTACCCTAATAGGGCATGAAAGTGCGTAAAGAAATTCATGCGAGGCGGGTGGAAAACAGATAAAGCTGTGCACACCCTCCTCTGGAGTCAAAACGCATCACAGCATAACAAGCATGGTGGGCCAAAAATGTGTCGGTGCTGGAGTCACAGCCAGCCGGAGCTGGGGATGAGGCCGTTCCGGGAAAGGGCTGAAAGAAAGGGGTGAAGGCATCACACCATCAGTTGTTCCACGGCACTGAAGCCCTCCAGCCCGCAGAGCCTCACACAGGGGCGGACACATTGTGGGGGTCCCACAGCTGGGGCAGGTGTCTGACCCCTGCACCAGACCCAAGCCCCGGGGCTCGCTGTCTCCATGGCCACACGGGACCAGGAACGGCGAGGGGCTCACCTGAACCCTGCAGCCTGCCCCCTGCCCAGCACGGCAAGGGTGAGCTAGAAGCAGGGGTGAGGCCAAAGGTCTTTTGGGGTGGGACGAGGGAAGTGATATGAGGGTCAGGCAGCAGTTTGAAACAGGCAATACTTCTACAGAGCTGGAGGTGGCTGCTCTGGGACAGCAAAACCAAAAAGCCAGCCCAACCAAGGCCAAACAAGCCCTGTTCAGCCCAGATCAGAGACCAAGCCCTGGCTCTCGGACAGGAGCTGGGTGTCCCCATCTCCAAGAGGTGAGTGACACAAAGTCCCCGAGCTCTCAATCCAGGGTGCAAGGAGCTTTAGTTGAAAGTATTCTTCCTAACCAAACCACACGTGATGACAACACGATGCCATGACATAAGGCAGCCTGTGGTGCTCTTGCTCCAAGAGCTTTGAGGGAAACCCAAACTGAAGTGGTCCTGGCTGTGGTGGCATGGGCCAGGCAGGTTCCCCATCACCATCCCCACAGATGGTTATTCTGGACACTGACCTCAGTTTGTGCGGTTAAGCCACATGGAGGTCACGCCTGCTCAGGAGCTGCAAGGGGAAAAGGTCTTTATCTGCTTGATTTCATGTGAAAGAGCGAGTGCCGCTGGCAGTAGCACCACACAGAAGGTGGGAGAGTCCCAGCCCTGGGCTTCGGTTGGTATGGAAATAGATGCCAGATTTCTATTAACCAAAAGTGAATTAAACAAGATTATCCTCTTTATAAGCACATTGAGCTCTGTGAGAAATGTCTTTATCGGGAGAGCCGGACCAAGGAGTGTCCCATCGCTGCTGTGTACTGTCACCAGTGGCCTGGCACGCAGCTATGGCAGGAGCCATGTGGGTGCCCTCATTTCTCCTGCCTACATGTGCACTGGCTCACTCCTGCCCATGAAAGCAGCAAGATGCCCATCCCCACTATGGGGGCCGTGGGGCACCCAGAATACCTGGCCATCAAGGACCTTCCCTTGGCTCCTGTCACTCAACTGTGTCCAGGTGTGGTGGCACCTTGCTTAGCATGAGCCCCCAGGGATGTGGCACTCTCCTGTACCCCGCAGGGGATTTTAACAAAGCTGGGGCAGTCCTGCCCCCTCCTATCTTTTAAGCCTCCTGAAATGTCAAGCTGCGGCATCTTCAAAGTCTGATCTTACAGTTGCAGAAATGCTGCTCCTGACTCCCGTGCCTCTCCCTGGCAGCTCCTGCTTGGAGGTGAATCGCAGCTGGTATCCCACCCAGGGCCAGGACAAGCTCTGCCCATCTCCTGCCTGCTGCTACCTCCTCGTTACACGCCCATCTATCACATGGTGTGTGCAGCCCTAGAGCAAAGAGATCATGAAGCTGGGACAGCAGAGGAGGATCGGCTGCTCTCCTGAGCAAGGAGCCCGCCTGGCAGGGAGTGCCTTGAACCACTGCTGCCCATTCTCATGGGGGCACCTTCTGGCCTCAGACCTAAAGGTCTGGAAATGCACCAGACTCCTGATGTGTCTAACACCTGTACCTCTGGCTAAAAGCCTGAGAAAAGCAGAAAGCAGAGGATATTTTCAAAAATCCTAAAACTCTTTCAGACAGAACCCTGAATCTGAGCAAGGGAGTTCAACAGACCTGAAAACCCCAGGTGTGAACTCCCCAGCCTCGGGGAAGCCAAGCTATGCCGTCAGCCCCAGGATGGCTGTGGTGAGCATGGCCATCAGCCCAGCCCAGCTCTGCCCTGGGCACTCACCGTGCCTCACCAAAGATGTGCTTTGGGAAGACGTCATTTTGGTTGCCCACCTTCTTTGCCAGCAACATAAACCCCTGAGAGAGCCGGGGAGGGAGGGCAGGAGCTCGCCAGGGCAGAGTCGTGCCAAATCAAGCACCTCACTGGCGTAAGTGCGTGGCCGAGCTCCAGCAGCGTGGTCTGCTGCGGGCTTCGGCTCTCAGCTGTCACACTCGGGCAGCGCTGATAAAGCCCTGCTCTGCCTGCCCTTATTTAGTCAGGAGGCTCTGCTGACTCCAGCGATTTCAGGACGTCATTTGCACCATACACCCGCGTTCCCCGAGGAGACAGGCGCTCACTGCCGCCTGGCCACGCAGTCTGGAAATGCTGAGCACAGGGAGACAGCGGCAGTGCTGTCAGGAATGTGGCTGGGCAGGGGAGCTTCAGAAAGCGATATGGGAGCCGACAAGCACTCTAGTTATTTGAAGGGAGAGCTAAGACATGCCCCAAAGACATAGGTATGGACAGAAAAACAACTTAAGCTTCAAAACTAGGCAGCACCTCACACTATGAACGACGCCTACACACCACTGCCGCGGAAGCTGTGCCGATGTGATTTCTGACGCCAAGCGCTCACTGCAGCTCTGTGGCGCTTCAACACAGACCAGGATCAACGTGATGAGTAAACCCTACATTAACAGGAATTAATGTCTAATGTATCAGAATGCAGTTTAAAAATTCTTACAGATACCTATCCAAGCAGCAGTATTGCAGGACCTCTGCAGATACTACATTAAAAACAAAAATAAATTCAAAATGTATTCATTTTTAGTTTTACTCTCTAGGCATAACACACCCCAGCTGCACAGGAGCTTCGGGACCAGCATCTGAAGACAAATAGGTGAAGCACAGCAGCCTTTATTGCCCCTTGTGCCTTGCTTTCCTATTGATCCCGTGACATCTGGCAGATACATCTGAGGTTTTGCTAACAGGACATATGCCCGTCAAATGATCTCAGAGTGTGGCCAGACCCGTGCCTCGCAGGACACGCGGCCAAGTCCCTCTATTGATTTTGGTCCAAGCCACTGGGAAGCACAACCCTGTGCAGAGGCAGACCACAGCAGACATTGCTGCAGTGGGATGGAGGTGGGATTTGCAGTATTTAGACTCATTTTGTCCCCCAAAAGCGCCAGCAAGAAGGAAATCCCCTGTACAAGCTGCCTGGCTACTGTGCGTACAGCTTTCAAAAAACCAAAATTTCCCCCCTGCAGCTGGTCCTGCCCTTACTCTTCCTTTTTGTTTCATTTTATTTTATTCTAAAGAGATGAAAGCTCACCACTTCCAATCTCTTTCTCCCTGCTTTTGGCAGGACCATCATCCCCACGTGACAGGTGAGCACATACTGCACAGGTAGCACCCCTGGGTGCTGCTGCTCCCTGAGAACCCTCTTCAGCACCAACACATAAGCCCAGAAAACTCTAGGGCAGCCGTTACACACCTCAGGATGGCTTTTAATTTGTACACTCGTGGCTTGGTAGTGGCTGTCCCCTCCTCGCGGGGGCTGGCAGGGGACAGACCTGCTGGCTGTCCTCAAGCCGGCTTCTCTACTTAAGCACTGGGGAGATGACATCCCAACTGTCAACCCAGGACCTCGCCACCTTTCCCACCCACCCCCAACATTTTTTTCAAAGGAGCCCCTAGACAGGGCAGAGGGTGGGAAAGGGGGAGGCTGGAGGGACGCAGCAGCTGCCTTCACCTGGCACCATGGGAGAACCGCATCCTAGCTCTGACAGGAATCACTTGGGATCACAGCAAGGCAAGTTCTGGGGCCCCAGCAGCACAGGGCATGGCCAACAAACATCATACAGCGTGTGTTAACCCCTGTGTCCGACTGCGATTACCCCTGGGCAGGAGTAAAGCCATCTCCACTGGCTGCTGCAGAAGCTGTGCTTCAGGATGACATTTCCCCCAAGCGACAGCAGTCTGGGTGAGGGTTCATCATATTCCAGCTTCCATTAGCTCCATCCTATGAGCTGACCCCCAGCACTGCCAACAGACGTGACCCGGGTTTCTGCCCAACATCTGAGCAGCACGAAGGGGCTTTGACTGGGGTGAGGGGGCAGCTGGCTGAGCTGGGATGGGCTGTTCAGGACAGTGTGACCCTATGGTAAACAATATTCACTAAAATAATGAGAAAAACAATTTTTTAAAAAAATCACTGTTCCCTCAGCCGGCGGTGAGGCAATGCCAGCTCTGTCCTCAGCCACTTGCACAATGGGGAAAGCAGATTGATTGCCGACCCGGGAAGGAGCAGAGGAGGCCAGGGCAGCGCCACTTGGGCAGGACAGGCAGTGGGCCAGGCAATAGCTGGCACTGCCCGCAGCGCCAGCTGGAACGCCCGAACCGAGCAGGCAGGCAGGGCAGGAGCTGCAAAGCAGCCTGGTGCCTCAGACACCCTCGGAGCAGAGCGCGGGATGAGGAAGGTTTGCTGTCTGCAGCTGACCATCGTCCCTGACCATCCCTGCTCTCCTGCCCGTCTCCGTCGGGCATATCACAGGCAGGATGCCCACCGGCACTGCCCTGCTGCTGGCAGCTGCCTGCCCGCGCACCCCCAGGGCTCAGGCACGTGCCTGGGATTCCTGCGGTGAAACTGGCCAAGGCAGCTTCCAGCCCTTGGGTTTGTTTTCCTCAGGATTTCTATGCTTTAAAGAGCCTTTTATGGTGCAAAAGAGTGAAATCTGGTCTTCTCCTGACATTTCACCCTCAGACAGCAGAAGGCTGGATATCACCATAGTTTAGGTCTGCAAGGGGCTCCCCCAAGTGCCAGAAGCAAATGAAACTCAAACATCAATATAGAAGAGCACAGGTACGTAGAGGCAGTTAGGTATCTGCACAGCCCAGCTGCTGTGTCCTGCTTATTAGTTCCTAGCAATAATCTTACATACAGCTATGCCACATCTTCCCCCCAAAAAGAATTCATGTAGCCTCGAAGACATTTCTTTGGGTAAGGTACACACCGCCATCCAAGGAGAAATATAAATGCTCCACATAGAAAACTCCACCTCGCAGTTACAAGCTAGGGCAATGCTAATGATAGTACAGCCCTTTTGTAAACCATAATAATCAATTTTCACAATCTGTCTGCCATTACTCTCTGTCCTGGGTGTGGAAACTGAGGCAAGGTTCAAGGCCAAAAAAGGAAGTCAGTGGCAGAGCTCTGGTTTAACCTAAGGACCCTCTCAAAGCAAAATTACCTATATTTACTCTTGACCCCAAAGCTGAGCTGAACGGAAGGAGGAGGACAGCATGTGTCAGATGTTCAAAAGGCAGCAGGTAGAGAGATTGGCTCTGCCCAGAGCAGCATATACTAGGAATAAATGCTGATGGAAATGGTGAGTTATAGCTTACAGGACAGAGGAGCCCAAACTCTCCTCTTGCAGCAGGTCCAGCTCTGCTGCAGGCACTGCCATAGGAATGGGGCTGGGGGCTTCACGCTGCTGGGGAAAGCAGTGTTCTCCTCCCCTGCCATAACAGGCACACTATTGCAGGGTCTGCTAGGGGAGGACTCCGTGGAGGAAACCAGCTTTAATGTCTTATTTCCTCCAGCTCCGAGGTTTCCTTAATAGGAAATTATTCCCCAGCTGCACTGGGGCGGGATACAGTCCTCCGCCAGGGCAGTGGGCGCGTTCCAGCCCCTGATGGAAAACACTGCAGAGCCACTTTTGATCCAAAGCGTAAATAGTGTATAATAAAGAGACTTGTGTAAACCAGCTGAGCTTTCAGGGGGCAGCTTTTGCCGCTCCAGCCTCCTTATTTACGGGTGTGTAGCACCATGGCTGTGCACTTTTCCTGGGCACGGTGAAGCTGGTGTTGGGCTGATCCTGCCCTGCCGGGAGGATCCAGTGGGCCCCACACCTGTTATTTTTATCCCAGCTGTCCCTGCAGGGCATTTCACTTGCAATCCTGCTGGTTCCTCTCCACTGGTCTCTGAGGCAACTGGGTTTTGCTAAAAAAAAAAAACAATCACACTCCCCGTAAAACTTTGGAGCAGAAACAGCCACCAGGAGAGTATCCAGGGTTTCTTGGAGGGGAGGGATGGGTTTGGGAACAGGCTCCCTTCCAGCCACTATTGTTTCCCATCTCTTCTTGGTAATGAAGTAACTTTGATAATCAAACAGCACTAAAAAGAAGCAAGGCAGGACAGCCCAGGAGGCCCAGACACTGCCCAGCAGCTAAGCAAAGCCTGCGCGGGGCAAGGTTTTGACAGAGAGGCAAGGTGAAACCTCAAGGTCTTTCATAACCATGTTTCCCTGAGGAAGAGGAGAGGAGCGAAGGCTCTGACCCTGCCTCTGGTCTCTGCCAGGCCAGTTCTAAGACTGGCAGGAATGCTGTTGGAGGAGGAGCGGACTACAGGCACAGCTAGGACGAAGGCAGGGACGCGAACAGGAGATTTTCCCCTGCCCTTCCCAGGCAGGCCCTGGAGCCCCTCTTATCTCTTCCTGTCTCCATCCCAGGAGGGACAATGGAGGAATTAGCATTTTCCTTTCCTGCTGATTCCTGATGCAGCTAATTCTGAGCAGAGGCCGCCTGTGCAGAGGCCACATACTGGGCGGTGTAGGGGCAATGCAGTGCCCACATGTCTGCTGGCACAAGGGACACTGGTGCAAGGAGAGACTGCCACGTGCTCCCAGCAGCCTCTCGCACGCTCCTCCTTCGCACGCCCCTGCACATGCATCCCCAGGCATGCTGCCAATCACTTGCTGCTGGCTGCTGCAGCCCCCTTCCCACCCACGGGGTCTGGCCAGGACAAACTGGGGGGGACAAAATGGGACAAATCCGGCTGAGCCCTCCCCAGTTCTTCCTCTTCCCAGCATCCTAAAGCATCACGGGCTGCCAGATGTGACTGTGTGCTGCAGGATTGGGCTCAGCCATCCACTGTGGGCTCAGCCATCTGCATTGCCTCCGGCCACCACCTCCCTCGTGACAGGAACGCTCACTTAAAACGTGGCCAGGGGCAGCTGGGTCCTGGGGGGCAGATGGGACTCCCCAAGGCAGCCCCCTCCTCAGTTTGTTATCTGCCATAGGTCCTGCCTCCTAGTTTGCAGCGTCCCAGCAGAGCAGCGCTCTTCCCAGAGTGCCCATTACACCAAGCTGCTAAAATTAAGTGGCAACCCTAATGCAACTCATCGACTCCCCCACAGAGCCACACTGGGGTCTCCAGGGCTGAACCACACTCTGCTGCAGACCCGGTTCATCTGGGGCATGTTCCGCTGGCCGCTCATGAGCCTGCTGGATTTACCACAGCCGAACCCCACTATTTCTAATCCCACCCCAGTGACATCCAGTGGCTCCAGTGGCCTGGCACGGCACCAGGGTGCTCCCCATTCCACGGGTTCCTGCTCCCAATCCTGCTGAGCGCTGGGACTGATGCCAGGCCCTGCTCTCCAGCAGCTCCCACCTGGTCCAGGGCTGCAGGGGGACAGGAGAGGGATCAAGAGGGAGGACAGGTCCTGAACACCCTCGGGCTGCCACAAGGGCCCCTGGCCTCTCTCTGCCAGCACTGAGTACAAAGACTTAAATAGAAATTGCAGGGAGCCACGTCTGACCCCACTGCCAGTGTGAGGCAAGGAGGCACGCAGCACGGCTCCAGAGGGACACGTGGGATGGGGACCACCACCAGCGTGGGGACTTGCGCGATGGAGCCCTGAGCACCTACCTGGATGCTGCAATCTCCGACTTCTGCCGGGCGATGGCCGCGGCCCTCTGAGCCCCCTCCACACTCCTGTCCACCTTCTGCCGAATCTTGGCACTCTTGAGGGGTATCACACGCTTCTTCATGCCCTTGACGAGGACGTTGTGGCGGTATTTGCCCTCCTCCTTCTTGCCATTGGGCAGCGTGGTGCAGCCGTAGCCGTGCCGCAGGTTGTCCAGCCACTCGCCCTCGTACTTCAGCCCACTGGAGCGCTCGCTAACGCCGAAACCGGCACGCTTGTCGTTCTTCCACTCGCCCATGTAGGTCTCTGTGGTGGTGGCATCAATGTCAGACTCAAAGGGGGGGTACTCCTCGCCCTCAGCACCCTCACCCAGGCTGACAGTGGAGGTGGCATCACTGGCGGCTGAGCTGATTCCGCTCTCGCTTTTGAGGAAGCTGACACGGCTCTTCTGGCTTGCCAGGGACGACTTGGACTCGGACTTCTTCAGCTTCCCCAGCAAGGAGCCCCTGCGGAAGAGCCCCCCCTTCTTGGGCTTGCCAGCCTCCGCCTCTGCATAGAGGCTGAGGGCGAAGCCCCCGCGGGTGATGGTGGGCGAGAGGGGCAGGTTCTCAGGGTTGGCGGCGGGGGAGTCCTGCTGGGGCAGGGTGCCGTTGCTGTGCTCGCTCCGCAGCGAGGAGAGGGAGGTGCGCAGTGGGGAGCGGACCACGGAGGCCATGCCGTAGGGCACGCTCTGCCGCACCCCGTAGCCATGCCGCATGCCATTGGTAAACTGGCCCTGGTACGTGCCTGCAGGAGAGAAGAGGGATGGGGTGAAAAGGCAGCTCTCTCTCCTGGATGAGTCAGCAAAGGAAGGCAGGCAGGCAGGCATAACCACCTTCCCTTGAAGGCAGGAGCCCCAACTCCGCTAGCGCTCACCTGCGTGCAAAAGCAGCTCTCCCCAGGGAGCAGTGGGCAGAGGACACAAGCCCAAGTGCCACTGCTGGCAGGTGACAGCTCACTGGAAAGGGACTGGGGCACTATGGGATACTGGTGCAAGCCCAAAGCCATTTAATGGGTGGTGTCTAGATCTGCAACCAGAGCAGGGAGTGGGAAGCATCCCCATGGGGCTGGAGATTGGGCTGTGCCAAGAGGCTGGCAGCAACCCCAGTGGACACGCAAGCTGAGGTGGCACAGCTCTCCTTGGCTTGGTGACAGTCCCTTTCAGCCCATTCTGCAGTTTGTCACTCACAGGCTGCCATGACCAGCTCTAGATCCCCGAGATGGGTACCTGGCCATTGCACGAGCTGCCCCGGTACCTGCAGCCGCATCTACCTGGCCTTGACGTACAGCTTGTTCGTGGTCCCTCGACCAAGGTTTGTAACACATTGCACAAAGCAACAGATGGGCAAAGAAGGGAGGAGTGGAACAGCTCTGTGTGGGGTTCCTCCAGCTCTGCTGCAAAAACCACTGCCCTACCAACTGCTCCAGACTCAGCTCGAGAGCACATGGTGTCATATGATGGGGGACACAGAGAGGATCGTGTTCACCATGGCAGGGCTGCACGCTGGGTACAGGACCCTGCTAAGAGTCTGCAGGACCTTGGCAGTAACACCTTGAAGAACTAGGAAAAGCACACTGTTCCTCTCCAGTTCTAGGTCTGCACTTTTGCAGGCTCCAGAGGAGTGAACTGGAGACCACAGCTCTGATTTTTCTTATCAGGATGTCAAGAGACTTAAATTAGTAGCATCAAAGCCCTCCCCAAGAGCTTCTAGGAAGGGCAGGAGGGCTGGTGAGGCAGCCTTCGCCTACAGCACCTGCATTCACATGCTGGCACAGTGTGCTGCGAGGGTCAGTGCATCCCCACTGAGTCCTGCGGGATGGGATGAGCCACCTCTCCACCCTGGCTCTCCTTGCTCTGGAGATACAGTTGCCTCAGAAACCAGCAAAGCACCCAAACCAAAAAGCAGCATTCAGCTCTGCTCCTGGCGTTACAGGACCTGGAAGAGGCCACCTCATCCCAAACCATCACCCTGTGAGGCAGAGGCCACTGGCAGCCCTTCTTCCCAGGGTGCAAGGGGCACAGGTGGAGGGTGCTGGGGGAGCAAAAACACCCTTGGAAAGGCCACCCCACTCCTTTACTCTCCTAGGCACTGCTTCACACAAGCTAAGAGCCAGCCATGCTAGGGGACTTTTCACAGGCATCTGTTCTAAACCTGGCTTTCATTAAGCACTGACCTACCAGGAAGCACCAAATTTTGGGAGAGCAGGCACTCCCAGGGTCCCAGGAAGGCTCAAGCAGGGCAGAGCTGAAACGGAAAGGGGTGACCTATCTTCAAGGCATTCATCTCCCCGCTTAGACGCTGTTACTGAGACCAGGGATGACCCTGCTCCCCAGGGAGCAAATCCAGTTCCTTCTTTGGCAATTGTGGGAGTGCATATTTTACAGTCTCCCAGGCCACTTCTGCAGCATAATCTCTCCTCCCAAGCTTCAGGTTTCGTTGAAATCCTCTTTGGACCCGCCTGTGGGGTGTTAACTTACAGCACCAGGGGCCAGGAAAGACAAGAAGTGCCCGAGTGGGCAGCAGCTGCTGCCCCGGGGTAAGCTGCCCCCCGCCAGCCCCTGCCCACCCTGCGGCACATGGGATTTCGGGCTCCCTGTGACAGTTGGCCTCCCCTACTAAAAAAAGTAAGGATTCAGGTAGCGCAGAGCATCTGTGGGCTGTGGCCAGGCATGGGGAGCAGTCTGCCAGAGCAAGGGGCCGTTGCCCTGTTTCTTGGCAGAGCTTGAAGCTCCGTTAGGAAAAGTAAGGGAGGCAGCGTGGGTTAGAAGTCTGGGCATGAGCTGGGAGCGAAGGACCATTGTTGGAGATATCCAGGCATCTGGGTGAGCTCCTCACGCTGCCATGCTCCCAAATCCCTCTCCATAAAAGGGTGATGAGTCTTCCTACACAAAATGAAGTTAGAGACCCCCGTAGTGCCCCCACGTCCCTTCTCCACCGAAAGCTGGTGAAGTTGGTGCTCCATCCCTGCCCGCCCAGCCAGCAAGCAGGGCTGACACATGATCAGGGTGACATTGGAGACCTCCTCCTCCTCCTAAGACGGGACAGCCTTGCACATAGCAGGCTGCAGCTGATAGTGCCACTGTGTTAACCCCCTGGAACAGGAACTCTGGAAAAGGGTCACAGGTTTAGGGGGGTTCAGCTGCTCCTCAGGGCCAGGTTGGAGCAGCCACTGCCCTCCAGCAAGTCCCTGGCTCCCTCGGTCCCCTGAGCAGCACCGAGGTCACCTGGATTGGAGAAGCCATGTGGCACAGCAGGTCTTCACGGAGCAGAGATTGGGGTGCTGCTTCTCAGGGGAACATGTGCCTACCCTCAACACAAGGTTCAATGCCAACACTTCAGGCTGGCCTTGCTGCTTGATTTCAGTCCATATGGGACAAGTAACGTTGTCCCTCCAGCATGTGGTGTGACCAAACCAGCCAACAGCATTGGCTTAATGGAGGGCACCAACACACCACGCTGCTCACAGGTGCTCAAGCAATGCAGGGGCAAGCGGGCATTGCCACGTCCCTGTCATGCTGCGATCCAGTGCCTGGCTGAGGCTTTGTGCCAGGGCAGAGCCATAAACCACCCCTGGAGCAGACCCAGAGGCTGCTGACGGCAGCTGGAGGTGCCAACGGTTGTGCAATGGGGCACGCAAGGTTTTAGCAGAGCCAAGCCCTGGCTTACCAGTATGTACCAGTGCAGCCAGTTCAAGAGAGAATGGGGCTGTGCAAACCCCTCTGCACCATGTGCGGTCATTCAGCAGGGCTGCAGATCCCTGAGCCACCACTGCCCCCTGAATATCAAAGCAGCTTGGCCAAAAAGAGACAGGCAGGATGCAAAGCTGCCAGCCAGGCAGCCATGCACTCACGTGCATCTGAGGTTCTGAAAAAAATAATTTAAAAACCCAGTGGATGAGAAAAAAGCCTCTATTTAGGATGGAAATGGGTCAGAGTCCCACTAGCCTGCCTCCCTAGCCCTGCCTGATTCACCAGGGCAGTGGGACAGAGGCACCTAATCCCATCAGGATGTGATTACTGGGGAACAGGACTCCAATAATCCTTTATTGCCTGCATTTTTTTTCTTGTTGAAGTGACAAAAAATGCTGGTTCCTCTGCAACCCCCCAGGCATGTGGTTCACCACCTCTGCTCATCCCCAAGCAAAGTAGGGAGCTGGCCCTCTCTGGGTGTCTTCTAAGGATGGGAAGGATTCAGTTGTGGGATTGATGAAAATGGTATGCCTATAGCCTTCACCTCTAGAGACACCAACTCCCCACAGATGGGGTGGTAGCCCTGCCAGCAGGGGACCTGTCCTGGCAGGATGGGACAATGCCTACATCAAAGGTGAATCAGCTCCTGGTGCACACTGAGCCTGGCAGTGAGAGCACGCTGTCAGCACTGTCACATCTCCCCTTCCCAGCCTGCCTCTGAGCTTTAGTGTATTTAGCAATGAATGTAAATAATACAAACCACCAGGTAAATAATGCAAACAACTCAAATTGTATCACTGCCTTACGATCCCCTCCTGTTACCCAGATACTGTGATGACAGATGTCTTAAAAGAACTCAGTGTAAAAGGCCAGGGACATTAAACCAATGCAGAGCACCGCCTGTGAGACAGGCCAGAAAAAACCTAGTGCTTCTTTACGATGCCAACAGTATTATCTGATGGTTTTTGTTGGAAAGAAAGGCATGAAAAAAAACAGAGGGGAAAAAAATTCACAGCATTAATTCATGGGTCAAACTCACCCACGCAGGAGCTTTGCTACAGAGGCAGCAGGCAAAAGCCAGCACCATCTTGGCTTGCCCAGACTCTGTTCCTGATTCCCTGGCCCCAGGCCCACAGATGCTGCTCCTTCTGCCCCAGCCCAGGCCCCTTCCCACCACGCTTTCCCCGCCCAGGCACCACAAGAGCCAGCGCTGCTCCGCGTCACCCCATTTCATCTCTCCCGCTAAAGCACACTTCTGCATTTCTTTTCCCCTGTCTTGTGGTCTCGTGACCACTGAATGCTCTAATGGTTTCCACACACAGTTAATTGACACCACTGGTTTCTCTTAGAGCCCTAGAGACCAAATTGCAGTGTCAAAAATAAGTTGGTTTTAGGCTGCTTCATTGCAGGTGAGTGTGTCCCCCCCATATAGATACATATAAACAGTTATTTGTATAGCAAAGCCTAGTTTTGGGCCCTGATCCTGCGTACACAGCACGATTCTGCATTAGCAGCAAGATTTTTTTCCCCACAGTGAGATTTGACTGGGTCAAGTACTCTGAGTCAAAACCACAAAAGCATCCCAAAAATGAGGCCTTCCTTACAGTGTGGACAAAACTTACAGGTGGAAGCCAAATAACTAGGTGTTTACTCATAGCTTGGGTTGCAAAATGATGAGCTCCTCCGTCCTGTGCCTTCCACAACCCCAGTCACCACCCATTTTAGCTAGTGCATCCTGCCCCTATAAAGGTCTCTGAGCTTTTTCCTGGTGACAGCAGCAGGAACACACATGTATATTCAGCTTGGATACCCAAGGAAATATATTGTAGTGTTACTGTCTCTGCCCGGCCACATGAGGAGCTCTGAACACCTTGGCGGATTTCTTGCATTACAGAAGGCAAGCTATTTAAGCCATCACTCTCCCATTGTTCTCACAAAAATGGGCACTTGGTAATGGAGGGAAAAAAGCCAATAACCCACGCAGCACCTGGGCTAAACCATACCATGTGTCCATTTCTTATTAGAAACCAAAAACCTATACATGATTTCCAAAAGCTTCACTGCAGGTTTGGGGCTTTATTTAGCCACCAAATTCAGCCAGCCGCATAATAGAATACACTTATAGGCTCGTCTGTGATTTGTAAGTGTATTATAAAGCATAATTTTTAATGTGTGTTTATATATATATTATATATATTACATATATATGAAAAAGATAATTTGAAGTCTATTTTAAAACATTAGAATCAGCTACATCCCTTGAAATCTGCAGGCAGCCCAGCCATGACCTAAAGCTTCTAACAACCTGGCAAGAGCCGCATGCTCCCAGAGCCCTCTTCCTCGCGTGGCTGGCTTCCAGGGAGCTTGGGAATCACGTCCCCTACTCAAGGGACGGCAGATTTCCAAAGCCTTTCCAGATGTTTATCTTGGCAACCTCAAATTCAACTATTAACAGGTCCAATTAGCAGTGTGGCACATCTGGGTCTTGCACATGGTTACTGGGTACAGGTGAGGAGACAAAACAAGAGCAGGTCCTGCAAGGCAGTAGGATCATCCCACCCCTGTCCTACACATGTGGTGCTGGCTGGCGATCCCCACCTTGGCTTTGGATGCAACTTCCTGCGGGTTCCCGTACCATCAGAGAAGCTTACGTGTTGAATGAATGGCTCAGACCAGCCAGGACGTGATGGCCCAATGCATGGAGCAGCCGCTGGGCACCGTGGTGCAGCCCTCGTGCGCCAGGTCTGGCCGGACCCCAGTGGGCTCAGCTCAGCGCTGCCCAGCATGGCTTTGGCAAGGCACATCCTCACAGATCAGGGCTAACCTGCCAACCTCGGGCGGCACCAGGGATCATGCACACGACACATTCCTGGGTACAGGACAACACCCTGGGGAGTGCTGTGCTGACAGAACCAATATCTTGTATATACTTACAGGAGAAAATCTTCACTCATCTTTCCCCCTCTTCTGTCCCAAGTTTTCAGTCCAAGTTCTAATCAAAGTCAAACTCCTACATCAAGTTTTGCCTCTTGAAATTCTCTACAACATTAACTTGAAATCCAGTAGCCCTGCACCCTTAGAAGAAGATGCATTTTAGTAAGCAGCGAGGAAGCGGACATGCAAATTCATAGGAGACCTTGCGATCTCCATAATGAAAGTCCCAATGACAGCCGTTCCTGACATCTGATCTCTGCTCGTTACTCATCAGAGCACACCTTACACATAACCTACACATCTTATGGCTACATGTGAAGTATTTGCGATGCACGAGTGCACACGTATGTGTGAGCCTGAACTCTCACTGCGCCGTGCAACCTGCACAGCTCAGCATTTAACTGTTCCATAGCCACCAGGCAGAGGGGGACAAAACTTCAAGGAGCTGGAGGGATGAATCAGTTTGTGTCTGTACCTACAACCTCAAAGGGCACAAACAAAACCAGTCACCTTCAAAACTATATTCCCAGGCTTAAAGTTAGCCACATACCTAGGTAACTCATTGAGAAACACCTATGTAAAAGCATAACCCTGACAAGCCAGTCCTGAATTAGTCCATTTTTCTAATGTCTATAAATCTGATGCTTTTCATTCTGAAGATTTATACCATTACCACTATTTTTCTTTACAAACCAACCCCATTTCATGTCCTAGATAAATATAGATGCAATTCTGATCCATATTTTGAAGAGTATTTCTTTCAAATCACCCTCTCTATTTAGCTATCCTAAATATGGCAGCCTGGAACATTACAGTGCTGAAGAGCTACAGAATTACTTGCACAGATTCTTGCAATGTTTCTAACCCACAATTGCCACTAACACAAGAACACAATTAGACTGAACATTTACAGAGCACACAAATATCTGAATATACGGTGCATTTGTTTACTAGCTGGGGTTGAGAGCTTCCAAGTAATCTAAGGGATTTATTTTAGGGAAAGGCGCAGGACTATGTATTCTGAACAGTTTAGATGAACTCAAACAAGATGGTTCAGCAAAGCAGACGTTCAGGCAACCTGTCAGAGGCACTCAAGCAGTGTTTAATGCATAGGCAAAGCGTGCTACAATGCCGTGGGCGGCTTATATCTGATGTGAAAACATTCACAACTTTCTGCCCAGTGAGTGAGTGAATGGCTCACTGCAGTCGCACGCCAGCAAGGAGTTTCTGGTTCGGTTCGATGATGAGCTGCAATAACCAGTCCCTGGGGAACCAGGAGTCACAGACTACACAAAAGCAAGTTGTTTGGTGTTAACTATTGATACAGACGCTTTAGAGCAGCTCCCGAGGGAGGGATGGTGGGGGGCAATGCTCCTGCTGCTCCTCCCTTATGTCCGCAGACAGCAAGAAGCACATGCTGTGCCTGACTGTGAAAGTCAGGGCACACGTACACACGCATATTTACGAGGCGGTTGCACCCCAAACCCTGCTTCTTGACTGAAGCACCCCGATAACTCATTGCAGACCACTGTGCCTGTCTGGATCTCACTAGTGGGAACAGCATCAGGTGACCCCTTCAGCAGGGACAACATGCAGCCTCTGCCATCATGGGCCGAGTATCATGCTGTTCATCACCCTCCCAGCCCTTCTGGAGACGCCCTTACCTCCGTCAGCGTAGGTCTCGGTGCCATAGCCATCCTGCAGGCCGTTATTCCAGGTACCTTCATACTTGGCTCCGCTGCTCATGCTCTGCCTCGCACCGTACCGTCCCTTAAAACCATGGGTCCACTCGCCTCTGTAAACCCACCGTCCTTTGGTCTCGATTCCTAGGCCATGCCTCTTGCCTTGGGACCAGTAGCCTTCGTAGGTGTTACCACTTGGCCACGTGTATACGCCCACCACTTCGAAGCCGTAGTTCCAGGAGCCCGAATACTCGCCCTGGCCCTTGGGGCCAGTGCAGATGCCATGCCCGTGGGCTTTGCCCCCTTCCCAGCCCCCGCAATAGGCACCTCCATCATCGAAATCAAACCTGCCGCCGCTCATGGTGCCCCCGGTGCCCCCTCAGCCGGGCAGCTCTCCCAGGGGCAGCGCTCGGGGCGGGGGGGCCGCATCCCCAGAGGAGCCGGGCTGGGCGCCGGGAGCGGCCGGTCGTGCCTCGCCTCGCCCGGCCGAGGGGCCGGGGAACGGGAGGAAGGAGAAATTGGAGGGAGGGAGGGGAGTGGGGAGGGACGGGCCCCCCCGGGAGGGGCAGCCGAGCCGCGTCGCTACCTGCCCCGCCGCGGGCACGGGGCCGCGCCCGGGGAGCTGAGCCGAGCCCAGCCGAGCCGAGCCCCGCCGGGGAGGAAGGGGGGTCCCGGCCCAGCCGCGCTCCCCCGCCGCTGCCCGCCCCGCTCCGCTCTCCTCCCCCGCCGGGAGAAAGGTCAGCGCTGCCCTAACAAGGCCATCGGATCCCAGGAGCTGCTCCCAAAAATAACCCCCCGGAGCCCGGCCTCCGCCTCGGGCCCTTTTATGAAGGAGGGAAGAGACGCATCTTCCCCCCACCTCTCCCGGGCAGGGATCCAGGCGGAGAAGAGGCTGGGAAAGTAAATGTCTGCTTAAAATAGAGCCTGGGAAGGGGGCGCGTCGCTCCCCCCACGCCGCCCGCCCGGGGGAGGAGGGAGCGGGCCGGGGAGCCGAGCCCCGCTCGGCCGGAGCCCCCGGCACCCCCCCGGGGAGACACGCTGCGCCTCGGGGGGCCGGCGGGCGCCGGGGTAGAGGTAAGCCCTCACCCAGGCGGCAGCGTACATCTTACCGTGTCTGCTGCTTTTAAAGTGAGCTTCCAGAGCTGCTTTAGGGTGGTGAGAGGGATCCACAAATAGTCATTCCTCCCTCTTCCAAACAACAACAAACTAACCTTCAGTTTAACAGCTGGCAGCATAATTTAGTCTGTGTTTGGAAAAGAAAGGTGAGACCCTCCTTGGGATAGCTGCACACACATACTGAGAGTAGCGACAGTCCACCTTGCTCGCAACAGTCCATGTCATCGAATACAGATGGTAGATGGAGGACAAGGAATGAAATACCAGGTAACAGACTAATCCAAGCCCTCCCCTCCCACAGCCACACCTGCCCTGTCTCCTAAACACGTTGTCAATGCAAGACCCTCCCCTCACCAACCATGAGCTGCTGAGAAGCTGCAAGAGTTGTGGGGCGAGACCATGCTATCAGCAGGTTGTGCTTTGACCCTCGAGATGAGCTCCTGAGACCTGCACCGAGCCCTGGGGCAAAGCTGCCACAGCCACAGTGAGTCTCAGACTCACATAACACAACTTAGCACTTGGACAACCTCCACATCGGTGTTTCCAGGAAGATGAGGCATAGAAAAAACCCAACATGTAACTGCAAGAAAGGCTCAGTATGTATATATAGCGAATAAACTACAAAACACCTGCAGGCACAGGTGAGAAGGACCAACTGCCCACTATAAAGCTAATTATGAAAGGCTTCACTTCTATTTAACCACAGGAAGGAACCGGCATTTAGGTCAGGGACTCCGACACGACTCAGAAGCGCTGCCTGGCAGAACCAGCCCTCTAAAGCTTTAGAAAGAAGTCAGATCTTGAAATTGGCTCAAGTTGGATTTTTTCTCCCTTTAAATCTAAGCTTTTAGACTAGTCAGTCATGCTTACAAGGTTCTTGCTGCACAATTAAGGGCTGGAAAATCATATTTTCTCAAAGCAAAAGCAGAGGTGTTTGGTTTATGGTTTCTGGGTAGACCAAAGCCTCTCAAAATGCGTTGCAGTAACAGAAGGGAAAGCGTTAAGGCAGCAGTGGCTGCTACCCTTGGTCTTCTGTTTCATGGTGTTCCAGGACTCACCAGTCCAAAGATGTTTTAACTCCCCTAAGAGGATGCCAAGTTCAGGACTACGTAATTATTTACTTTGCAACTCTTCCTAATTACACAGCACAGTTGGGCACTGATAGTACGCTTTGTTTAATAACTTACGCAGATGCTGGCATTTGAAAAGCCTTCATTGACCACTGGCTAACACATCCACAGGATCCAACTTCAGACAGCACTACTGCTGCATGTGGGCTAAGGCACCACCCAGAGCTGGTCTTATTTCTTCATTTTGGTAGAAAAAAAAGTCACGTTCTCCCCTGAAGGCAGAGTGGAGCCCGCAGCAGCCAGCCCGCCCGCACCCGGCCCGGGGGTGACCTCTAGTGGCCCAGCACTGCTTGCCTGCCTTCCCAGTCCGCACCAGTTCACGTCTTTCTACTCTATTTTTTACTTTACCTCCTGGATTCCAATCTGCTTTCTATAACGCGGTACTGAGCACCTGGCATTGCAATCCTAAACCCTGCAGGTTTGGTGACTAGTGACAGGCTGTGGTGACTAGTGACAGAAACGGTGAAAAGCCGCGTGGTCTTGAAAGGCATTCTCAGCCCCTCGACAGCGCCGTGGCTGCTGCCTGCAAGCATTTGGGAAGAGTAAAGAATAATTATTTGAGAAGTAAGGTCATTTTGCACTTTGCAGCCCAGTATTGCAGCCAACAGTTACCAAACAATTGTCTTGAACTCAGAACATGGGTGGCAGAAATACAGCTATATTTAAGAGCAGGGAAATGGAAGGGAGATGTGGAACCCAAGTACACTCTGCAAGGGGTAGATGACACTTCAGAACTGACAAAACAGGTAAATTTGCATAGCCGCTCAGTTCTAAGATGCTAAGTACTGCCACAGAAATTACAAAAACCCCCAAGAGTGACATCAAAGGATTTCACAGGGAAACGTTTGTCTCCATTTCTTCTCCAGACCTTACAGGTCAGAGAATTTTGGGTACTGCAAATAAGTAAAGACAAACTTAACACAAATCATCTCTCCCTCAACAAATCATATTATTTGATGGGATGCTCCTTTGCTATACACATACTTATAAAAGACAGATTGTGCTGATGCACACAAAGCAAGCTGCTTGTTTCTGCAAAAGTAAATTTCAGGAAGAATGAAAAGCTGGAAAAGGCATCTAAGGTGACGATGGTTTAGTAAAAAGACTGGAGGGGAGGAGAAAGAAAACACAGTGCTCAAGATTTCCCTACTGTGGCTGACAACTGTTCACTCAAGTCTAGGGTCTTAATACTTGAAGGGCTGTACTTAGTGTCATAGAGCAGGCTGAAAAAAGTTAAAAAAAACAAAAACAAAAAAAACAAAAAAAACCAACCCAAAAAACCCACCGGAGTGCACGGATTAAGACCACTGAAGTGAGCAAATGCTGTTTTGGCCCTCATAAAAACACACTGAAGAGTCCATCATCTCATTTTTCCTTTGGTTAGCTGAAGCAATGCCCCTTAAGAAAGCAGGGTACTTCTCCCACCTTAGACAAGTCTCTAAGGCCTGTTGAACTTCCAACAAAAATTCAAAAGCTTGCTTTATATTTTCCACTAACCAACACTACAGAAATCAGAACAACCTCTTGAAACAATCTCGCGCTTTTATTGTCCAAGTTTCTTTTCTCACCAGGCAGCCTTGCAAGCAAATGTTAATTTAACCCAAGAGCATCTGGCTACATTAACATGACCAAAAGTAGGGCAGGAGGATGCCCCCGTTCAGCTGATCAGAAATAAAGCCTCTTTAGGCACAAAGAATTAACAATGTCTCCAACCCAAGAAAAGACAACTCTCCCTCCTGAATTTGCCTAGGGTGGTAATAGTACCAGGAAGAGGACAGGGGGTGGTCACTCCTTTATGAAATAAAATCAGAGGCACAAGCGTCCCAAACCACAAGTGTTAACAACCTGAGATCAAAACAATTTCAGAGAAGCTGAATTACACCGGGTTTCTCACAATAAGAGCTCTAATCACCAAGCAATCCAGAGACTTTTCTCTTCCAGCAAACTGAAATGGGAGGACTTTGAAAACAAAGTAGAATTTCCCAAGCGTTAGGTCACTTAAGCATAGGCAGGTATGCTCTGAACACATTCACTGTGTTTACTTCATTATCTATTCCAAGCGTAAACTATAATGCTTAAGCTAAACTATTTGTCCAGCTTAAATAATGAACATTAGCTAAGATGCAAAGTGTTTTTATTGCAAGCACAGTGAGCAGGGAGTGGGTTGCATCTCACATGAGTGTGACGGAGGGCAGATTTAAACCACCCACCCTTCTGTTTTTAGTGCTCATTGCTGTCAGGTGTACATCATTTCTGCCATGTGAGACATCTTCTTTGGAATATACAAGTAATATTCCATGTATCCTGAAAGATCTTCGATAGTCACGTCATCCACAAAGGCCCTGGCTTGCTCAGAGCAAGAGCGTGGAGAACTTGAGGGAGTTCTTGGTGGCAAAGACTGGGAGTGATCCTCAGAAACTGTTCTTCTATCAGGTGCCAACGGAAGGGTGTTCTGCAAGCCAGAGAATTTGTACACTTCCATATCTTGCCATCGTTTACACTGACAGGCTTTATCTGCACACGCACACGGCTTATTTGTGTTCAGCTTGGACATAGACTGAAAGTCAGAAAGCTCCGTAGTCTTTAGGCTTGCTTTGGATACTAGAGAAACGGCAGCTGGAGAGTTCTGTCTGTTCTCTGATGCCGACTGTGTAACAGAAGCTCCCAAAGACTCAACATCAGCTCCCTTCTGGCCAACATCAGGAGCAATACTGCATCGTTCATGTGCACAAACATCCTTTGGGACTGGCATCCCAAGCCCACTGCTGCCGTCCACGGCATCAGTCTGGCTCTTGTGCACTAGTTGGTTGCACGTGGAATGTGATTTTGTGCTGCAGTGGATAAACTTTGGAGGATGAAGAATTGGAGACTTGGAACGCCTGCGACGCTGGGTTCTCACAACTCCTCTTGAAGGCTTCTTCATAGACCTACCAGGGGAAGATACAACAGGGATTGAAGATTCACTAAAAGACTTAGTGCTGGATTACAAATAGCGTTGGGCAAAATCTCTACTGCATGTATATTGCACGCAAGAGCTTTAAGCTCCAAATATTTACTCAGGGTATTTTGCTATCTCGGAATTTGACTTTGTTCTAGTCAAGGAGCTGTACAGAATATGAAAGGAACACCTGAGAAATTAAACCACAAGGGTCTGCTTTCAAGATTAGAAAATCAGTAAAGCATGTGAGACGTCACAAAATTACCTCTAAGAGAAGGACAAAGCATGAGAATATGGCATGAAACTAATGAATCAAGAGCAAAGGGTGGTTTTGTTTCAGTGGGAGATGAGCGTGAAGTTCTGTGTAGACACTCCAGAAACCAATTCTTTATTTTAATTTAGTTCCCAAGGCACAGTGATAGCTTCTGCAACGTCAAACGACTTAAAGAGATGCATTCATGACTGTCTGACTCAAACACAGCAGTTCACGTTTATATTAAGAAACATCTATAATGTTGATCAACCTACAGCTGAACAGCATCTCCTTTCACTTCACATAATTGTAAATAAGAATAGTAGTCACATACGAACAGGAAAGGTGGTGTAGACCCTTAATAAATAAAATTTGGGTCCCTTGTTGAGGGGTGAGGTTACTAGAAACCTTGTCTATTGAGAATTCCCTTTCAATGCAGTATCATTTGAAGTAGTCTGATAATCCCAAACTCCTCTTACCCATGCCAGGTTTCCTTAGAAGTACACACATTCTTAGGTTTGGTTTCATCTGCCACTGTTCTAACTAGTGCTCTTGGACTTGTCCCTTCACCCACAGATACAGAAGCAGTAGACCTGTGAAAGACAGAATGAAAAGTTAATATCCTAGACTGGTTAGCATTATAAATGTGAAAAAAAAAAACCTTATGACTCTTCTTTCCCAGAAAGGACTGCTCCAAATTATTTACAATATGTCTTAAAAGACCTGCCCATGAAGAAGACTCAGAAAGATAGTGTTTACACATTTCTGTCTCAAAGGTTTGGATAACAGAGTCTTTCACCAAACATGATGCCATTCAGCAACTAGACTGCAAATCCGAACTCCACATGTCAATGACGAAGCACACACAATGGCTAAATTTCAGCTTCCCGGGAGAGAGGAGGGGAAAAACACCATCACTGAAGAAACACGTCTCTTTTTCCAGAGACAAATAAGCCATTCTTCCCTAAAAATAAATGTTCTTTGGACATAAATAGACTTTGTTTAACTGAAGAACACTTAAGCCTCTGTCTAGGGCAACATAAGCTAAAACTCTTCATACTATTGCATGTTCAATCACTTGAGCAACAGAGTTGTGTCAGATCTTCAACTTCTGCTCAAGCTAGGGACCTTAGAAGATTGACTAATTTTTCCGGTGCTATAAATTAATCCTAAACTCCCATTTTTAAGAAGCTGGAAAAATTGTTCTTGGGATTATTACAAGTTGTGACTTCGCATATTAGACTGGAATTCACAAGGAAATTGTTTTCCAAATCCTGTATTAAATTAGTTTGTAAGCAGGATGGGTTCCCTGAAAAGTGAACGTAAGTACCCACACACTGATCTAGGATAGGGTTAACGGATAGAGTCCAAACTTAGTCAAACATCTGCTATTTTCAATTTAAAGGACAATCAACAGAGCAGAAAATTGAAGGCCAACAGTAAAAACGCCTAAGTAATTAAGAATGGCTGACTGGGGGGTGGGACTAGGGATACTGAAGAAGTGAGAGCCATTTGCATGGTGATTAATTTCTAACTAGTTTAATTACTTAAATGAAGGATAACTTTAGAAGCCCATCTAATCATGATCTAAGTTCTATGCTAGTTCTAGTTAACACCTTGGTAATTACATACTGCCTTACCTACAATTTCATTTCAGTTACCAGCATAACTGCATCACTGACAACAGCTTACTGAAACACAGCACTATACAAGTAATACGCAACAGTGCATATTTGTCAGCAGAAAAAACACTATGTAGAAGCATTTTTTTTAAATTTCCAATAAAAATTATCATCCCCAGCAGAAGACACATGCTACTTGTGTTCTGATGCCTGGGACAGGGAAGGTAAGCGCCACGTGTCAGATCTCCCACAAAACAAGACAACACAAAAAGCATTCTTTCCCATTTAGTGATTTTGGTTATATAAATAGGAAATTTATAAGTGACAGCATGAAAATAGTTTGTGTGGGAATCATGCACTAAATCTAATGCTCTCCCTTACTGACATGGAAAGAACTTTTCTCTCCTGGGAAAAGACGGGAGTTTATTCTTACTACAGGCCTTCAGAGCCATGACAATATGCTAACTTCAACAGCAGAGTTGGACATAACCTCTGGCAGCAGATTCATGCCAAAGCACATTGTCAGCTGCTGACTATCATTAGGTTTGTTTCAAGCCTGTTGGGAAGTGCAGTGATCACACAAATTACAATTCCTTGAGAAGTGCAGTCTACAGCTAGTGAATTTATTTCGGTTTGAGTAGAACAAAGGAGTTCAGTGCCTAACCTTCTGCAATTACCTCATTCCTTCAAATTTTACAGCAGGGGTGTTCCCTTTGAGTTTGCAATACGATAACTCTGTACCTCCCTGTGGTGTTACTTACCCAGCTGTGTCAACCCTTAGTTTCTTGAATGCTGTCTGCAGGCTTTCCTCTTCTCCATCCTTAGCTTCTGTTTTCATTATTGGGATGGCCAGAAGGTGACAGAGATACCATGTACTGCTACAAGCAGAAAAACGACATATGAAACTAAGGACCAATGCCTTGGTAAAAACATTAGTTGCCCAGCAGCATCATAATACATAAACTCGAAATAGCACACTGAGCACACAAAGCTGAGGTCATTCTGGTAAAACATTTTTGAAAGTTGATTCAGAACAAGCTTTATGATACCCAAGAATGGAACAAAGAGTCCCTTGTACAACTGCATAGGTAAATTAGCAATTTAAAGTAAAATTTGGTGTCAAAAATGCCTTGCACATCCATTACAGTCTAGACAGACTCTTCTGTTTGTCTTACAGTGTTACCAGAAAAAATCCAGAAGAGGTGAAAGGTGAGAAGGAACACCACCATTAAAAACAGTTGACTTTCTATAACTGCTATTTCCAACTTTGGGACTTGATGTTACATATATACTTAAAAAGACCAAAACCAAGAGATTTTTCTTAAAATAAGATAAAGTTTTAAGCTAAACAAAACTTCTTGATCTTATGTCCAGATCCCAGCAAGAGTTACACAATCTTATCAGAATATGGTATTTTGATTGCAAACAGCCATTAAAGTTTTCTGATATCACCTCCTGAACAAGTACAAATGCAAGTAAGAGTACAAACAGCAAACAGTAAGCCTTGTTTTAAATAAAAAAAGGAATTGATAAAAACTGGCTGATGCTCTTTTTTTTTTAAACCTACCCTGGCCATCATTGAATCTAGCTACAAAGGAATCTCAAATCTTTCTAAATGTGACACACTTACATGCCTCACAGTTCTGCAATCACATGCACATCCTACACTAGCCACGCTTCTGCTAAAAAAATACTTGATAAAGGTTTGCTTCCTTAGCACAGGCTTTGCTTTTGCTGAGCAGAAACCACTGACAGTAACCAGTTTCAGCTCTACACCAGACCACCTCAAGCTCAGTATTTGTTGCCATTTACCTGGCTGATTAGCCTGCTTCATTTAACGCTTCTGCCTTGACTGCTTCTGGGAAAACAGGGCCATTTGGCGTGGGGGCCATTGCTGCACGACCCTTTGGCCATACCGTATGGGTTGTGACGAGATCATCTTCTCACTTTTTTTTTCTTTTTTAAATTACAAGGTCATCATACTTGACAACATTCTACAATGAGACTGGTTTGGTAGACAAGAGGAGAGCAGTGGATATTTTCTACCTGGACTTCAGGAAGGCTTTTGACACTGTCTCCCACAAGACCCTCACAGAGAAGGTGATGAGCATAGGCTGGACGATCAGTCAGTGAGGTGGGCTGAAACGTGGCTGAACGGCCAGGCCCAGAGGGTGGTGATCAGTGGCACAAAGTCTAGTTGAAGGTCAGCAATTAGTGGTATACCCTGGGGGACAATACTGCACCCAGTCCTGTTTAACACCTTTATTAATGATCTGGATGATGTGGCAGCAGTGTACCTTCAACAAGTTTGCTGATGACACCAAACTGGAATGAGTGGCTGATACACCAGAGGGACCTCAGCAAGCTGGGGAAAGAGGTCAACAGAAACCTCATGAACTTCAACAAGGGGAAGGGCAGAGCCCTGCCCCTGAGGAAGACCAAGCCTATGTGCCAAGTACAGCTTTGCAGAAAAGGCCCCAGCGGTCCCAGTAGACACAAAGATGGACACGAGCCAACAATGTGCCCTTGTGGCAAAAGGACTAACGGTATCCTGGGCTGCAGGTCGAGGGAGCTGATCCTTCCTTCTGTTCAGCACTGGTGAGGCTACAGCGGGAGTGCCATGTCCAGCACTGGGCTCCCCACTACAAGAAGACACCGATGTGCTGGAGAGAACACGGTGAAGGGCCACTAAGATGACAAAGGGACTGGAGCATCTCTATGAGGAAAGGCTGAGAGACCTGGGACCGTTCAGCCAAGAGAAGAAAAGGTTCAGGAGGGATCTCATCAATGTATATAAATACCTGAAAGGTGGGTACAAAGGAGACAGAGCCAGGCGCTTCTCAGTGGTGCCCAGTGACAGGACCAAAGGCCATGGGCTCACACTGAAACACAGGAGGTGCTGTCCGAGCACAAGGAAACACTTATTTGCCATGAGGGTGACTGAAGACCAGCACAGGCTGCCCAGGGAGGCTCTGGAGTCTCCCTCCTTGGAGATACCCAAGGGCTCCCTGGACATGGCCCTGGGCAACTGGCTTGGGGTGGCTCTGCATGAGCAGGGGGGCTGGGCCTCCAGGGATCCCTGCCAACCTCACCATCCTGTGATGTGCTGTGCCTTCCTGAAGCTCTAAGAAACCTTTACAAAGGTAACTATCCAAACCCAGCAAGTGGTAACAGCTCTTGTAACAAGAACATGCTTATACGGAGCACTAACTCTACGTACTAGTACAGCAATAGTGGCTACGTTAGTACTATTTTTACCAACTAAGCTCCAGACTTCTGTCACTTGGAAAATAAAAGGTCTCTGTGGAGAGAGAGGAGTAATCTGAACCTCTGCAGCTCAGTTAGTAATGCAGAGACAGAGCGGTAACTTCTGTCCCCTCACAACCTCATTCCAGGTGGAGATGGCAGCTCTCCCCGCTGTTGTTCCGGTGGCTCGCTCTGCTATGATTTCATCTGGATGCCCTGTATTGCAGACAGCTGTTATGACACATGCAGAAGGATAATGTATCATAACAACTTCAAGGCACACCTCGTCCAGTGAGTCAGACAGCTCGTAAACATGAGGGGAGGAAGCTAACACAGACTGACAACATGATGCTCGTCTGAGCAAGTTACTGTTTTATATGCTCTCTCAGTTAAATAATACTGGGCTGGTGAAGCATATGGTCTGCACTTCAGTAAGATTTTTCCCTGACCCACAAAGAGGATTCTTTAAAGTAAAAAGTTCAGCCTACCACTTTTTTTTAAACACCAAACCCCTGTATAACATAACCTTAGCAAGAAGACAAGGGTGAAGAGCTTTTAAATCATTGTACATTATTCAAAACATACTACCAGTTTTAGACTAAATATTTCATCGTGCTGCCCTTCATCACTAACACAGTAAACCCTCAAAATTATGTAGAATTTATTCAGACAAACCCCACTCACTCTGTAATAACTAAGAACAGGCTTAAGCATTTTAGAGGCGCCAGCCAGCTAGCACTGATATAAAGAAAAAATGCATTACTATGAAAAACCAAAGTTTCATGTTGTGTCAAAAAACGCATTGAAACTGATGTTCTTTGCCTCCTAGGAAAACACACATCCACCCTTTCTCGTTTTATTTTCAGCTGTTCTCCGGCACTACCGGAGCACCGACCCAGCCTGGCGCACCGCAGGACACCCACTTCACAGAGTCACGACGGTAACGGCGCACACGCCCGTCCCCGGGCTTTAAAGACGGGGACGCGAAGGGATTAAAGGTCCCCGGCCGCTGAGGCCGAGACCCTCAGAGGAGCAGCGGGCAGGGCTGCGGCCTACCGCCCGCCGCGGGTCGGCACACGGGCCGAGGGGCACCGGGGGGTCCTCGCAGCCGCCCTCCAGGAGCCCCACGGGGCTTCAGGCCTGCCGTGCTCGCCCGGCCCCGGCCCCGGCCCCGCGGAGCGGCCCGGCCCGGCGGCACCTGCCCGTCACCCCACGGCGCTGAGGCGGGGCCCGGCGGACACCCCGGCACCGCCGCTCGGGCCGGCCCTGGCGGAGGTGACTCAGCACAACCCCCGCGCCCCGCCGGGGCTTCCCCGGTGCCCCCTGCCTCCGCGAAGGGAGCGGCTCCTCCGAAGAGATGGCGGCGCTGCCGGCCGGAGGGGGAGCAGGAAGGGGAGGGGAGGGTGCCCCGCCACCCACTCCACACTCACCGCGATCGTCCCGGAGCCCGGCCCGGCCCGGCCGCCTCCCGCCGCCCGGCGAGGCCACGCCCCCTCCACCGGAACCGACGGTGGCCGGGCGAGGGCGGAGCTAGCACCGCTCGCGCACGCGCTCTCGGTAGGGTGGGAGACGGGAGGTGCCGGGGGGCGGGCAGTGGCGGCTGCGCATGCGCGTCCCCGCGGCGGGGTGGTGACCTCACTTCCTGTTGTGCGGGGAGGCGGCGGTGAGTGACGCCCCCCCGGGGGGACCCTCTGGACCCTCCCCCAAAGTCCCCCTTAGCGGGGTGGGGAGTCGCAGGAGCCCCCTAACCCCCCTTCACACCCCCTCAGCGGGGCGGGGGACCGGCAGAGGGGCCTTCCCGCCCCGGGGGGAGCCCTGACAGGGCGCGGGGGGTGCGGGGGGCGCGGAGCCGCGGCCCGGGGGAGCAGGCTGTGGGGCCTCCTGTGGAGGCGGGGGGTGCGGGGGCAGCGCGGTCCCGCTCCGGGCCCGGCGGCGGTGCCTCCCCCCGTGGTGGGCTGCCCGCTGTCACGGGGGGTGCGCGGCGGGGACGAGTCGCCCGCGGCGGTGGCAGCGCCCAGCTGTCCTGGGCCCGTGTGGCGGTGTTGGGCTCGCAGGGCGAATTGAGGTTTTGCTGGTGGACAGAACGTATCTTCCCCTCTGTCACCCAGCGGAAAAAAGGACGCTTCGTTACCTTTGATACAGGCTGTGCCTGTTTTGAGACATCCGGAGTTTGGAGTTCACAGTGTGAAAGTACCAGGCAGGTCTGGTCAGAAGGCAGCAAGACCGCCCGGGGAAGGACGAGCATCCATTACACCTGTCATTTCAGTCTTGTAGAGACCATGTGCATTCAAGACCTCAGTATCAAATTCAGATTTCTGTATTTCAGTTTGTTCTATATGGCACGATTGGTTACGTACTGAGACCACATCGATGGACTTGGAGGCTAAAGATGAAGAGGAAGAGAGTCTGCAAACAGCCTTCAAAAAGCTGAGAGTGGATGCAGCAGGGTAAGTGAGCAACAAACAGGACTATGTAATTTGTCAGTTTCTTATTACGTATTTCTTTTCTATTATTTTGAATCTCAAAACAAATGTCATTTGGTGAAAGTTTCCTTACCAGGAGGAGACAACTGCGTCGCTTCATGAGAAATGCAGTTGTTGTAACTGTCTTAATAGGCAAAGCAGTACTTTATTATTGACTAATTTTGATACAATATCCAACTGAAATTACACAGTGGCTGTATGAAAACATGAAACAACTCCGCCAAAGCAGCGAATCCACTCTTTAACTCTTTAAGGTAGTCGCCTTGCGTGATACAGAAGTTGTTTGTCCCTTCATGTAAACATTGGTGTCTTCAGCCACGTTGTCAGCCTTTACTGTAGTGCATGAAGACTTGCTTGGAAAGTGTCTGAAGGGCAGCACCAACACTTTGTAGTCTCTCTGGAAATTGTCAGGCTAAAGATGAGCCCTGATCATTTCTGATTTCAGGGGATTTTGTAGGGTAAAATGTCTGCAGACATACTAAAAACTTATTCCATAACACACTGGGTATACTGATGACATGTAGTATAAGCGTCTTCTTTAAAAGTAGGAGTTTTAAACTTCCTGAAAAGTAGGAGTTAATAAAATTCTGTAGTCTAACGCTTTGTGAGGTAGTTTGCTTGAAGTCTTTGGGGAATTCACAGACAGAGAGAAAGCTTTGCATTGATAATTAACGTTACTTTGTGCATTCATCTCCGTAGGTATCAATACTGTGAACTTGTGACTTCCTCTGCATGTTAAAATGTATTTTGCTTTGCTACTTGTTTTGCCTACTTCAGGAGGTCTTCTGTAAACGTGGAAAAAATATAGTTGTCCTCTAACAAGGAACTGTGCTTATGAAGCGTACTGCTTTTGATGTGTTACCAGTGACAGGCTATGTGGAAGTCGGGTTAATACCTGATGATATCTTCTCAGGCATAAAAAGATCTTGTTTTGCAGGCATGTGTTTTGAACAGCTCAAGTCTTGTGACTAATCCCTTAAGATAAACTTTGGGCAGAGTACTTGGGCTCTTCTGCTAGATTTTCAACCTCATTTCTTACAATTTCCTATCCCGTGTTCCAAATTGCACATCCAGCCATCATAAATACAGATTCACTTGCTGAGGCATTCGTGTTTGTTGTCCGGACCTCCGGGGCCAGATGGTTTTTTTCCATTCCGTGTTTATCTGGGAAATATAATGAGAAATTAAATGAGAAATAAATTAGTAATCTGTCCTTGTCTGTTGTACCTCATCCACTTCTCCACTGACTCCTCAGCCTGCTGCTCTGGGCTCCTGACTTTGCATTTTAGATGAGTAGGAGTCTATCTTTAACAACTATTGTCTGACAAGAACATTTGGAACCAGAGTTGACATTCCTTTAAAGTGTCATTTTGGTACAAACAGGGCATGACATCAGCCCCTGGGCATTTTGGCCTCCTTTCATTTCATCTCACCTATCTTTAGACACTTGACTGAGGTCAGTATAGTAAGAGCAGTTAGATAAATCTCTGCAATATCCTGTTTCTAACCACTGACTATAGGGGAAGTCAAGGCTGCAAACTTCACTAAGTATCTAAAGCGAATAGGCTGAATCTAGGCCCCTGAAGCAGCACGTTCAGGCATTACTGTAACATGGCATTTTCCTTTTTACTCAGATGTACTGCAGCTCTGTCTGTGGGCGATGGGACGGTTCTCAGAACACCGACGAGAGCAGCCGTGGATGGAGCCAAGCAGCAGCCTGTCTGCTCAAAGGAAGCGTGGCATGGGTAAAACATACCGTTCACAGCACTGTGCGCGTGTTTCTGGTTTGGGACATTTAGCGCTGCAATACTGTTTCTAATGAAAGTTGTTGTTAGTTAGTTGCTTCAACATACCTTTTTTTCTCCTTTCTGTTACAAAACTTTACCATAACTGTTTGATATAATGTTTTTTAAGGGGCTTTCATCAAAGATTTTAAAAACAAGATTGCCTCTTCTCTTAGAGAGGGTACCTAAAACTTTTTTTCCCACTGATTTCCTCAGAAGTCCTTTTCTTCAAGTCTTACACCTTTGTAACCCCCTCTCACCTCTATCTTGGGTTATTTTATCTCTGTATCAAAGTACCTGGATATTCAGTGCAATTCTGCCAGCAGCTTCAACTGATGTCTGGGTTCTGCACTACGGTTCTGTTTGGGATGACAAAGTATCATTTGCTTAACACAAAAGTTTGGGGGGGTCGGGGCAGAAGTACCTTTAATTAAGGGCTGTTTGTATGTGCCTTTCCTTTGGGGGAGCCCCAGTTTCTTCACACTCCTCCACTGTTCTGTCAGAGGTTGTAGGTGACCAGTCACCTGATTTTTCTAAGCAGGGAAAAAAAATCTAAAATGTTTTTAGCCACATTTTAGAGCTGACTGAGCTATGGTGTAGATTGTGGAGTTACCTACTTGCTCACCTATTGTAACCCTGCAGGTGTGTGAGAAAGCCTTCCAGAGGATCGGCACGAGTCCCACGTCGCAGGCGCTCCAAGTCTCCTGTCCTGCATCCTCCCAAGTTTACGTATTGCAGTATGAAAGCCAACAACCAGCTGAAACACAGAATGCAGGCCGACACGTCAAAGGGTAGTATCAGTTCAGACATTTTTGTTGCAGCAGATCGCGGTACAAAGGACAGGCACGATCCTCACTTTGAGGCCGGTGATGACAGAACTGAACCTCTGGAAGCTTTCACCGCTGAAGAGCCTTTGGAGAATTCGGGAGAGAACTACCCTGCTCCCTCCTCATCCTTTGAAACTAGCTTGCATTCTAGCCAGACCTCAGATTTCCAGTCCTTATCCATGCTTAGCAACGGCAAGCAGTGCCCTTGTACGGACAAGAAATGCCAGTGCAAACAGTGGCGAACCATGGAAGTGTACTCTTTCTCTGGCTTACGGAGCGTCCTGTCGGAATGCGAAAAGGCAGTCCTAGGAGTCCATGCCCAGTCACTTCAAAATCGATCCCCGTGTGGGGCAGCCTCGTCAGGTTCTCCCAGATCTTGTTCTGAGCAAGCTCGAGCCTTTGTGGATGACGTGACTATCGAAGATCTTTCGGGATACATGGAATACTACTTATATATTCCCAAGAAAATGTCTCACATGGCAGAAATGATGTACACCTGACTGAAAGCAATGGAGAATCCTGAATCAGAGTTTGTGATAATGGTTGGGTTAAATGCCTTGTCAGTGCCATGTTTTCACTGTTGTGTGTTTGATGAAATGTTTCTTTGCCTCATACAGTTTAGTTTTCTAATAAAATAAAAAACGGAATATAGTTTCCGAGCTTAGTTCTAAAAAGAACGCACTAAAGTATCTGAATACCTTAAAAAAAGCACTGTAGATTGAATGAACTCCCTTTGTTTTTCGGTTTGTGCAGTGGATATTCAAGCTCTGTATGTTGTTTTCACTATGTTTGGGGAAAAAGTGTTTCAGTTTTTGTTCTGAAATTTTGCAGTGTTCGAAAGGTTCATTCTTTATGTGTCCCAGTACTTAGAGAAGTGTTTCATAGCTCCAGCTCTGTCCTCATCCCGCTCTAGAGCGAAGAATGAGTATTTTGGATAGGATGGATCTGCTTTCCTTAAACACTATCTGGCTCCTTTTTAGCTGGATTAATTTGTGAATGCTTCCTCCTCACAAATTTGTTGGGAGGTCCAGAATGTGCGGGTGTGTGCGTGAACCCTTTCATAATCTAACTAGCTCACTCTTAAGCAGCTCTATTTTTCTGCGGATAAGCAAAGCTCTTAGAAGCAAAAATATATTTTGTTATTTGTGCTTTACAGATGGAATAATTTAGAGGGGTGTGAAGCAGGCTAACAGTTTTTTGGGCGATGCTGTCTCAGAAGTAGAGATGGTGGAGCCATCTCTACAGGTTGTTTCTGAGAATGTTTGATACACAAAGCATTTGGAGGTAGCGTAAACAAGGAGTGTGTATCGTACAGGCTTTGTGGTGTAGAACTGTAACATTCCTTCTGTTGAAAATATTGAAATAAAAAATTTTGTTGCTGAGACTTGCATTAATAAATGTCTGTCAAATGCCACCAGATTAAAGACTGAATAATTTGATTTACACTTATCTCCCCTCAATACTTTTTTTTTTTTTAAAAAAAAAACAACCCTCAAAGTCTGCTTCCCGAGTCAGCTGTACGCACGTGCTAAACGACCGTGTTTGAGTAAAATACTGTGATTTTTTTACTTATGTGCTCAAAAGTTAGTGGTCAGCAAGCCAAGGAATCACAAGCAGTTGTATAAAAATAGATTGTAGCAGATGTAGATAGTTGGCCTTGTATTCTGTGCTAGAGAAGTCTTGGACATTTTAGAAGTTAATCACTGTCTGCAGTTTTTATTCCAATTATACCTAAAATTTACACTAAGAACCAGGAAGTTCAAGATTTAAAGTTCAAATAAATCCAGATAAGTTAACATAAGAATACAACTGAAACTTATTTTGCTCTTAAGTGTCATGCACTTATTTAGCATGCGATATTGGCTTGTACTCTCAAATTAAATGTAACTGATTTCTAATTTTTCTCAGGTTAGTACTCTACTGTCCCCTTCACCTTTCTCTTCCAGCACTATCCTGCATCCCTGCCTCCCCCACCCCAGCCCCTGTTTTGGTTTTCTTTACTTTCCCCTCTTTCTCCCTACAGTAAATCTGATAAAATACATACTTTGCTCTTAAATGTAAATATTTAGCACTAGTTATCTTTGCCACCACTGTTTTTAAAGGCTATTTCTGCTTCAGCAGAGGGTGTCTGCTCATGTTTCTGTTCATGTTTTGGTTTTGTGCCCTCTTCAAAATCATTGGGAGGTGTTGCTAGAGGCAGTATTTTTCCCTTTTAGTGTCTTTAACAATCACCCTGCCTCTCGCTGAGCGTTAACCTGGAGTCTGTGCATGTGAAGCTGGGGCGCAGCTGTTCAACACGCACAAGTAAAGTTACTTAAAGCCGAGGTTGGTTGTCCCCGCTCCCCTCTACAGCTGGAGCCCCACAAAGGGGCACAGCGAGGCTGTTTTCCCCAGCAGTGTGGTGTGTGGCCTGGCTCAAGGTCACCTCGGTGCCGTTGTTTCTGCTCTGGAGCTCAGTCCTGCTTCTCTTCAATAATGCATCCAGAAACCCCTGGAAGTGTTCAGTCTTTCAACCTGGTGTTTCATCGCAGTGACTGACGATGCTGGAAGGGTACAAGGGCGTTTTCAGTGGTGGAGCAGGACAGCGCGCAGCAGGCTGGCTCTCTCTGGGGAGAGTGGGGGAATAGGCAAATCATGGAAGTTAAACTACTCCAAGATACACCCTGAGGTTTAGGGCTGAGAAGTGAATTCAAATTGCCAGAAGGACAGGCAGGAGGGGAGAGTCTGGGAGCAGGTTCTCTGGGCACGTTGCCATAGTGTCCCCTGTGGGACAGAAGTGACTGGTGGTGAAGGGGGAAGGAAAGGGGAAAGGAGACAAAAACTCAGCGGTTTCGTATTCTGCCTGAATTACTGTTTGTGCCTGTGTTTAAGCATGTCCAGTGCTGCCTGCGGCAGAGGAAGGGCAGATATTTTGGGTTCTTGATTGCAACAATCAGGCTTGTAGCAAACGTACTGAAACATTGCTGCTGACATGCACATTGCTCAAACCATCTCCTTTGGGTGAAATGATGACCTTTAAGAGAGGACCCAAGCCCAAACTTACTGTTTCCTTCAAAGCCTTCCCGGTTCAGTTCATCCACCTCACTCCTCTGATACCAAGGCGACTCCTGCTTTCTGCTTGCCTGAACCCTCAAGCCTTACTAGCAAACAGCATCTTCTCGGGAATGCCTGCACAGCACGATTAGCTTGATTGATGAGCATCAGCACTTGGCCTCAGCTGTGGCTTGGTACCAGCAGTTGCTGAGCACAGCCCTGCCAGCCTCACTGCTCCCAGCCTGCCACTGTACCTGCCCCACCAAGCCTGGGGTATTTTGTCTGTCCACAGGTGATCTAGGATGTGTCCCCAGTCAATCTACAAAAGAATATGTTTAAAATTTTCTGAGAACACACTGGTGGGCTTCCAGCATGCCCAGGCCTCTCCTCAGATCAGATCCCACCTCTCTACTTCCTGTGTCAGCAGATCCAGGCTGGGGATATTTTTCAGTGGCTTCCCCCCTGTCCCAACACTTTACAAGTTACTTGCCTGCCTAGTTTCAGGACTACTTCAACAGAAGTGGGATGCAGAAGGGCACCCTGGATCAATGAAATGTATTTCTTGCCTTACAGAAGCCAAACTGAGTCCTAGCAAAGCTTTACATTGGCAGATGCTGAATCAGGCCACCAGGGAAAAGAAAATAAAAAAAAATTTTAAAAAATCAATGGAGCTGATGCTACAGCCCGATTTCCAGCCCCTCCTTCTAAAACAGGGAAGGTGCTTCTGTGCCTGCAAAGTCCCGCGATCGGCTCTGGCTGCCTGCTCTCTCTCCTCCTCGTAACATTTGCATCAGCTCTGAGATGAGAGACCCTGGACTGTGTATTCCCACACCACCAGCACCCGCAGTCTTGCCCCGATGGCACCTTCTGCCAAGGCTCTGCTGATGCCACCGGGTCTGGCTGCACAGTGTCCTGTGGGGCAGCCCAGCATCATCCCCTTTCACAGGCTGTGGACGAGAGCTGGGGATGATCTCAAGGTCACGCAAGGTCAGGACACCCCTAAAGCAGGCTGGCACCAATCCTGCCCCTCAAGCCTTCCTCAGTTTAGCAAACCAAAACCCGGATAAATAGCTAAGTGTCTCCAGAGGTGCTGCATACCTGCAGGACCCAGAGGGATGAAGTGACTTGTCATTTTTTTATTCCCAACGGTGCAGCATTAATTCATCACAAAATATACCACTAGATGGGGCTTTCTGGACACCGATCCACAGGAGGGAACAGCTTCTGCTTGGTCAAGCTGTTCCTTTCCTTTCCTAAACCCAAAGGTGTCCCTTTCCAGTGAAAGGGGCCCCAAAAGGTGCTTCCTGGTCAGTGAGGGCTCTCCTGCACCGAGCGGGTGGGAGGGGAGGCTGCGGCGCAGAAGGCAGGACAGCACCACACGATGGGGTCAGATCTTTGTTCAAAGCCCCGTTTGCTCCAAGTTTGCAGCAGCGCAGGCCACTGCCCTGACTTTGCAGCCCTGAAGCAGAGGCCAAGCAAGAGCCTTTCCCTGTGGGAGCCCTGAGGGGTCTCTGGCAGCACTTGGAAAGCCCCAGGCTGGGGAAGGAGGATGATTCTTGAGGCTGCTGCCTACAGGGGAGAAGGCGGGGAGAAGGTAGGGCAGGCATAGTACTTCCCAGCCTCATCCCTCCACCATCACCCTCCTGCATACCCTTGGGAGCAGGGCATCACAACACCAAAGGATTAATTTTCACCTCCCAACCATCAGAAAATTGCTCCTTTCACTATGTTTCTGCAGCTGGGTACCACTCCCTCCTAGTGCTCTTGGGTGAAGTATGCCTCAGTTTCCCCAATTGACCCAGCTCTCCCAAGCCCTCCCATTTCCCTTCACACCTGGGGGAACCTCAGCAGTCCCAGCCTGGGTGGAGATGAGAACAATGCATGGAGGAGCCACGCTCACACCCAGAGCCCTCTCGCAGCCCCAAGACCAAGCCTGCAGAGCCCTCTCCTCCATTCTCTCCATAGCTTGCCCCTATAACCCCCATAACCAGGCAGGTTTTACCCCCTGGCACTGGCAGCTAGCCCCATGTGTGGGAAATTATCTCCAGGCTGCCAGATTGCTGGAGATGGAGCGTGATGAAGCCAAGTGTCATAAAGCACAGGCCCACATGTCTCGTGTCCAGCTCGCTGTGTCTAGAATCGTGTCAGCTGCCTACAGGTATTTCCTGCAAACCTCTGGGTAATGCTTTTAGCCCCTGGAAAGCGACAGCTACAGAAGCCCCAGTGCTCTCTGGGCAGAAGAAACCCAGCTGGTTTGCAACTGCGACACACCTTGCTAATTCTGGAAATGACCCCAAACCGTACGTACTTTTGTGCAGGAGGGCTCATTCGGTTTGGCCGGGTACCTTGGTGCTCTGGTACACAGTGAGGGCTCCGGGGCTCTACTCTGGTACATGCTACATAACATCCATTACGCAGTAATTAATCTCTGCTCTCCAAAAGTCACTGAATACCTTTAAAGGGCCATTGCTGCTTCTTTCCATGAAGGTTACAAGGCAGAGGAGACACCTGCTAGGCATTTTAAAACCAGTATCCATCAATATAGCTATTTATTATATATTTGCCATATCTAAACCAGTCAAAACAAATCTTAATCACTGCTGCAAAACATTCCTAAGGAGCTGCAGGGTTTGGAGCTGCCCCAGATTGCCAAACTGGCAGGCAGGCAGGCAGGCAGGAGCCTCTGCTGCTGACTCGCCTATTGAAGCGATGCCTGCAAGCGCGGCATGTTTCCGTGGGAGCCCCACCACGAGCGGGGACGGGCTGCGATTTTACTCACACCACCGCCACCATCCTCTCCTGTGAACCCCGGTGCCCAGCACCCTGCACTGCCCACCCCGGCCGGGGAAATGGAGCTGCCCCGGGAGTGATGCTGCTGGCAGGAGCCCATGTGATGCTGGGCTAGCGCCGCTCGCTCCCTCGTCCCTCTCCCCGCTCGCTCGCAGGCTGTCATGGCGACTCCCAATAATGTTACTCCCACCAACTGCAGCTGGTGGCCCATCTCGGCGCTGGAGAACGACGCAGGGAAATCCACCGAGGGGGAGGAAAACCAGGACCCAACAGACCCCACTCTCAAATCCCAGGACAGACTGGTTTTGTACCACTGGACCCAGTCCTTCAGCTCACAAAAGGTAAAAAGAAAAAAAAAAATTCGCTCAACCGGGTTCCCAGGGAAGAATCACCTCCAGTCCCTGGGGCATCCTCTTGCCTGGGGAGGATGGATGCACTCGTTGGGAGAGCAAGGGGCTCATCCCCAGGGGTGGCGAGGGCAGCAGCGTGCGGCCAGGCAGCTCTTTTGTGCCTGTGGTTTGTGTTTTAACAGCATCTGCTTGGGGAGGGGTTGGCGGGGGGGCTCAGCCAAATCCTGCTTTTGCTTTTGGAGTGCAGCTTGTACCAGGAGCTGCCTTGGCTTTGTGCTTGCTCACAGCCCAACCCTGGCATGGCCAGGAGCGCAGACAAAGGCTTAGCCAGGCCCCGGGACCACCTTGCTGCTGGGAGAGTGGGAGGCTGCCCCCAAGCTGCACTCCTTCCAGGGAGCAGACCCCAGCATGCAGCCCCCTGACAGGTAGTGATTTACCCCGACATTGCAGCGGCACCCTGGAAATCCTATTCCCGGGGTGCCCCAGCGAGAAATCACATTTCCTAGGAAATAGTAAATGCACATTTTGCAGCACAGCAGCTGTATAGCAAACCCAGCCTTCTTCTCCCGGCCCCAAACCCCCCATATACGTTATAAACCCACACCATATATATTATATGGGGAATGGGCTATTCAGAGGGGTGGGGGAAACAAAAAGTTCCCCTGGTGCAAGGGTCCCCTGGAGCCCTGCAGCCCCGTGGGGAGGCTGAGGGTAGAGATGTGTGTTCCTACTTGCAGGCACAAAGACAGGAGGGTGCCAAACGCAGCAGGGTGGCTGCACATGGTCGGCTTTACCGCCACTGGCGGTGGGTGACTAACCAGCTCCTGATCCGCGCCGACGAGGGATGCTTGTGCCCGGCTTCCCCGCCTTGCGCTGGGCTTGCTGTTATTTTTTGTCTTGCTTGGTCCGCCACCGGTAGCAGGGAGGCAGCGGTTAAGGCACTTCTTGTATCGGGTTTCCTACAACCAGCCTCACCTCTGTGGGGCTGGGGATGCTGGGGACAGGGCAGGGCACACCTAGAGCCAGCTGGCATGGCTTTGAGCTTTGCTTTTGAGGTCACTTGCAAGGAAAGAGCGTTTGCTGGAAGGCAGATGAGCACAAGCTGGGGTGATGGGCATCGCAAGGTGGGGAGTAGCGGGGGCTGCATGGGAACCCCCTGCAGCAGAGTTTTGCTCAGAGCCAGCGGCAGGCGAAGCTTTTTCTGCTCTGCCCTGGGAGCTGCTCGGAACAACCCCCATGGTGCTGGGGCTGTTTGTGGGAAGGATCCTGAGCCCCCACCAGGATATGGCCCTGCCTGCAAAGGGATTTTTGAAGTTGTATAGCCAGTGTTGGGTTTTTACACAAGATGCCTCATCACAGGTGTGCTGGTATTGTGCGGACCAGCTGGGGGGCCTGGGCATGTTTCATGACCACTGGCTGGGACCCCGCCTCAAGGCACTGGCAGGGGCTCCCCTTGCCTGCAGGCACAGGGGTTACCCCAGGAGCTGAGCCCTCCTGCCTGTGCGGCCTCATGCTTGGCAGCTACCTCATGCCAGGCTTTCGGCCTCAGCTTTTTATAGTGAAACGGGGAAGCACGGGAAGCTTGGGGCTAGATGCGCTGGGAGGTCCTGGCTTGGGTTTATCCATCAGCTGGGAGGAAAAGGCCAAGAACAAGTTGCAGTTGCGGGACCCAGGCTTTTCCTTGTTTGATTTTAAAAGAAAAAATTAATTTGCCATCCCTGTAAATAATTAATGACTAATTCTCCAGGAACTCTGAAGTACTCATAGAAATGCTTATATTTGTTAAGTTGTATTTTTAGCTGCTGCTAGCTGGAAGAAAACAAGTGCTTTTCCCTCATTCAGTGGTTCTGTAAATCGTGACTGTCTCACATCCCTAGAGCTTTTTGTTTTTTGTTTTTTTCCTATTTGACATACTTGGTTCATAACAGTCAGGTTTTTATAACGCAGAAACCTAAAATGCCATCCCTGAGTGCATATTCAACACCATCTCAAGCACAGAGCAAAGCAGCAGGATCAGCCCTGAGGGCTATCCGTAGGCCATGGGGATGGGGGATGGTGCCCCACATCCAGCCCCACTCCTGCCTCCTCCTGCCCTCCTGCACCGCTGGACTCAGCTTTCCCACCCACAAGATGGGTGGGTGCCACCCCAGGGGTGCTGCTCGCTGGCCTGCGGCTAAAGGAGGGCAGCGGCCGGGGAGGTTCATGAAGGAAAAGGTGCAAAGATGGTGGGCGATGACCCTGTGCCAGCGACAGTGTAGAGGAGGAGGGATGCCACGCAGGCTGCAGGGGCTGCTTGAAACCCTCCACAAAACAGAGCCTTCTCCCTGCTCAAAATGTGCCTGGTAAAGCCAGAGCCCACCCCGAGAGTCGGACATACCTGAGTTAGCATCCAGGCCTCCTTCAGCCAGGCAGTAGCACCCACTGGGTGCAAAGCATAGCATTGCTGCAGTCTCTGCTTCCTCCTCGGGTATGTGCTGGGCTATGCTGAGACCCACAGCAGCATCACTGATTCCCCCAGCTGGGAGCTACTGCCTCTCTCCACCTGCTGCAAGGTCTCAGCCCCCCAGCCCCTCCGCCTGTCGCATGGGCCACCAGTGACCAAAGGGAGGATGGTCCATGATCCTGCAAAGTTAGGATGGGTTTGGGTCTCCCCCATTTGCTGGGAAGGGAAATCCCTGCTTGGCTGCCTGGATTTTGCAGCTGCCCCCTGCCAAGAGCTGCTTGGCTTCTTGCAGGACGAGGTGTGTCCTGGCACATAGCTGTGCTTAAGTGGCAGGGGAGGGCCAAGGAGGGTGATGGGGTGGCGGTGGGGCTCTCGGGGTGCTTCGAAGGTTCTCAGTACTGGCTTGGTGTGTGGGACTGAGCCCTTTCTCCCTGGCATCTTGCCCCAGGTGCGGCTGGTCATCGCGGAGAAGGGGCTGCCCTGCGAGGAGCGGGACGTCAGCATGCCCCTGATGGAGCACAAGGAGCCCTGGTTCATGCGGCTCAACCTGGGGGAGGAGGTGCCCGTCATCATCCACAGGGACAATATAATCAGTGATTACAACCAGATCATTGACTACATGGAGAAGAACTTCACGGGAGGTAAAGGGCTGTGTCTTGGGGGAAAGTCGGGTCTAATCCAGATGCCATTTGCCAAATGCACCCACTTTGTTGTTTAAAGTTTCAGCTTTACCCCAGAAGACCAGCAAGCCACCAGACTTCTCCAGACTTTTACATTTTCCCATGAAAATGGGGGATTTCCAGCAGAAATCCCAAAATGTCCCTTGGAAGTGCTCTGGATGGGGTGTAGCTGGGTCCCCTCTTTTTCTGCCTTGGAGGCTATGCTCCCAAACTGGACCATTTCCCCCCATCCCCATGGTGGATAGTGTCATCTCACCAGAGCCACAGCTGGGG